>NC_092638.1:66336564-66669064 GCF_039555335.1 Amphiura filiformis | reverse complement strand
TTGTTATTTGTTCTTTATCAATTCTGCCTGTTACTAGCCATCAATTGCTAATATTATTTCAGTATTTTGAGTAAAGAATAACAAAATCAGGCCTATTTGATGGAAATAAGATATCGTACATTATGGATTTGATGCATTTTTCATGCTGATTTCAAATGCGGTCATGAAAAAGTAAGCTAATATAGGATTGAGCATGACCTAGCGGTGTTTGCACTCATGAGGACGGGTACGGGGTCTAGAGGATAGGAGATCCCAATATTTAGGGATGTCTGTTTCCGCCCCATGTACACGATTTTTCTCAGGAGGTAGAAAACGCCCAAAACATTATAAACATTGATTTTGTTTACAAGTTTATAGAAAGAACCGGGGAAAGATCAGTAAATGTTGCTTCTTTATTTGAAATCGGTAGCTAGTATAGTAGCTACTAGACTATTTCAAACTTCAAAGCAATTAGGCCTAAACGATTTAATTTTAAAAACCCGTATTGGTAACAGTCTTTTATCAATAAAAGTTAAATCAAGTTTAACGAAAGTCCTGATGAAAGTGCTCGTTATGGAATAGCAGTGCTATCAAACAGTTGCTATTTGTAAAGGACCTCTAGTAGGCCAAGATATATCACAGTACCTGTTATGATGACCGTTTTCCCATCCAATCGTGTAGTACAGGTGCATTTATCTGCCACTTTGACGAAGTAATAATACAATCCAACTGTTGCGACTACTGCTACAGACACACAAGGAACAGCCAAAGAACTATCCATGTTTTCTGGACAAAATGGGAGTTGAATTAGTTCATCCACAGTTGTTGTTTTCACAGTGATACTAAACTCAAGTATAGCAAATAATCTGTGTTGACACCATAGGTTAGATCACCAGCTAGCCTTATGGTCAATCTACACAGTGCGATTCTGCCGCATGCGAATTTTAACATCTGGTTTTCTTTGATTGATGACTGGTGCGGGCGTTCAATATACACAGTGCAATCATTTTGGTGCGATGCAAACTTTCAAAAGTTCAGTGTCCCCACTTTTTCCACATAGGTAAGGGATAGTCTAAGTTTGGTCAATTATTGTTCCAAACTACCAGAAATTGTACATTTGCCATAGACAAGCTGTTATATAAGCCTTGACCTTTTTGTTTTTCATCACTGAGGTCTGGGGTAAGTAGGCTATAGAGACAAAAATCAGACTAAATTCATTTAAATTGGTTCTGTTCTCACATCTATTTCATAACTATCATATTACCTGAGACCCATGGAATGCTGTTCATGTAAAACTGGGACACTTTTAAATACTTTTCTATATTATCATAGGCCTATATTTTCATTTATCTGTAGTAAAAAAGCATTAGCGAGGCTGTGATAATTTTTCATCCGACATCTTCAATAGTTTGCTCTCTTTCCTTCCTGTCATAAAATTCAAAATAACACAGATTTTGAATATCCAAGAAGGTTATTTGCAAGAAATCAAGTGAACAAATTTAGAGAATGGAAAATCCAAATTATGAATGAGTTGATGATCCCTTAACTGTAGTACTGTGACTCGTTTTCCAGGTGTTTTTTCGGCCACAATTGATTCTGTCCCATTTGGGGAATTGGAATACTGCACGAAAAATAGAACAAGTCCTATTTTGCTGCGGCATATTTTTGACTTTGATGACCCATGCGGCATGATGCGATGGACCTATTTACACAGTGCATTTTTCCTTGCAGTACTCTCTGGAGCTTTCCGCATGCAGTCGATCGCACCAAAATCGCACTGTGTAGATTGGGCTTTATATTTGTGTTTTTGCCAGAGGCATGGAAACCAGGTGGATAGGTATGTGACACCAGTTTGGTGAACTCACTACTCATCACGTAGTCAATGTGGTTCCTTTTATTAGTTTCCCTTAGGACATGACTCTTGCCACCACTTAGCAAGTGGTCTAGCGCCATCATATTACTACTGGGATTACAAATTATTATATGGTGGCGCTAGACCACGTATTAATCATAGATATTTAAGCGAAGGAGCGTTGCGATTTCGATGGTAATAGTAGGGATGACCAATGAACCATCAACTTGATTAGAACACTCCCATAGACATGCAGGGAGCTCAACTGTGCACTGCTTGCACATACATTTCTAAATTGATCTCATTCTTTTATTTTTCAATATTTTTCTGTAAAATTTGGGGAAGTTACTGCCAATTATATTTTGTAACTATCTTGCAAATTACAGTAACATAACTTATTTTGTTTTTCTGTAAGTGCGAGTCAAAATTGGTCCATCGCCACAGTGCGCTTAATTGCCAGTGGCTGAGTTTAGCACTGCTCAAGAATGGCACAAAATATTCAAATCAGTAAGATCAGGTGAAAAACGTGGCCTACTGAGCTGTAATTTGGCAGAGTTGCCAGTAATACCTCTATCATACCCTCTGTAAAAAGGTTAAAAATTGAACAAGTAGTAGATCTCGAGTTACAAATTAAATCACCAGCTTCCCTTTGGAATTTTTATATTCCTTTCAAATCATGTTAAGAAGACACCTTTCTGAACATAAATGTGAAGTTTCGTGCTCATTCGATGTATTGTTCACCTGATCTTAACCCTAAACGTTTTCTTATATTTAGGCCTATAACATCTACAACTTGCTGCTGGCTATACCTTGTTTAGGACTTTCAAAAGAAGTACCTGAATGTGCAACCATAACTGTTTCAAAATAGCCCGCGATAGTCATGCAGGTAACTCCGAGGTCAAGCATTGAATTGGTTTGAACAAAGATACTCATAATGTATTGAGTGCTACTTTGGTTTGAATGAGGAATACTACAGGAATACACATGAGCATGATGAGGATAATCTCTATTGTTGTGAATGAGTCAATGACCTTCAAAACTTAAGATTTTGTTTACATACACCTACTAATTGGTCATATTAAACCCAATAACATTGAAATTCTTGGTTGTGAAAAAAAGTTCACCTACTTAGTGCAATTTTGATTTTGTGCCATATCGGCTATCTTGGATGATTTTTGGCAAATGTCCTCTAAATGCATGATTTCAATGCCTTGGTTTGAAAAAAATAAGTTATGCCAGTGACTAGTTAAGTGCCATTTCATAAGAAACCCTTTGATACTTTCACAATATGCTTGTTTCATGTTTGCAAATATGTTAAAATAAAGAAACATATAAAGGTAAATATATGCTTATGCCAATTTTGCTCCCAACTGCTATTTTTGGACCTTGTCATTTTATTTCGTTCCAATGACCGGTCAGAATGGGAAACTTTGATAATTCATAATTCGAAAAGTTTTTGACCGATTTTGACCATTTAACCACCAAAATACTTCTGTTGATTAGTTCTACTCAGAAAACAATCTTTTGTAGCAATAGGGTCAACATGAAATTTTGATGGTTATCCCTAGTAATAGAGAGCTTGCGAAATGGAGTTACTTTAACTTTAACTTTAACGTCTAGAGGATTATAGAGGATTATGTATTCAAAACCACTCTGCCATTAAAGCCGCTTGAAGTTAAAGTTAACGCCAGAATCTATAGTGTGCCGTAAATTATGATGAAAATACGTCATAATTAAAACAATGGTTTGCATATTTCCTCATAGACTACATAATTACTACTTATGTATTGTCTAGTTAATAGACCAATTATTGGAAATCTAATTTGGTTTGGGTAAAAAACATGCCACATGATGCTAAAAATTACTGATTGAATTAGATCAAAATAAATTTTGTTCCAAACGTCACACTTGATATATACATTTGTGTGTGCTCATGACGTACACCAAATCAGCTTGCGGAACCAAGTTTTTGGCTTGACTTCAACGCCAAGGGGATTAAGTGCCAGTAAAATGGACTGATTTTACGGGACCCAGCAGTGTAGTGAACTTCTGCGAATTGCAGCTACTGTGAACAATTTTTTACAACGTTGCGTGTCTTATAATTACACCTCTATATAACCAAATATGTTTGTACTGTTCAGGTATTTTATTTAATTATTATTTTATTCATTTAGGCCTACATTATGTACCCCAATTCAGCAGAAAGCTGGTCTAACATGTGCCACGCTATTATACGCATATTATAGGCCTATGGGTATTGTATGTCAACCAAATTATTCATTATTAAAAGAGGAGGCCTATTTGTTACAAAAAATAAGAATGTCAGAAAAGGAGCATCCAGAAATATGTTGGTTGAAATTCAAAATTCTGGGAGTTTTTAAAGAACAAAATGAGGATCATTCGGGGAGATATATTTAATTCGATCAGAATGCAAAGAGGAGTCCTTGCCCTCAGAAAACTCATGGCAACGCCACTGGGGAGTGGGAAAGTGAGGATAGATGAATAGATGGAGGGAGGGGATGATATGGAGAGGTGGTGATGGTGGTGGTGGTGGGGGGGGGCTAGGGAGAGCAAACAGATAAAATGGGCTTGTGTCCTGATGGAAATATAAAATTGGCAAAGCTGACGTTTACTGGAATAATAATTGAGCTTTTATTATAATAATCCGGGACAATAATATAGGCATATCACAAGAATATTTAATTGAAACATGTTTAGAAGTATAATATTAGCGTATAGCTCATAACATAGGCCTAATTCCCATTGCATTGGTCATCGCCAAGAGATGTAATCCATGTTTATTCAAACTAAGCGCCTATTGTAATAAGTGTTACCAACAAACCACTTCAGCAAACAAAAGGGAGAAATTTGATGCAGTCGCTTTTACATACCCTTCTTTTGATCACCCATTGATACACTTCCCTTAGCTTAAACACCAAGACGCTGTTGGTACAGAAACCAATCTGACGTTCGCGTTGAAGTGAAGTTGAGCAAGAAATCGAATCGATATTTTTGAAGTTGCCGTTAAAGTTCCAGTAACTTCATTCCGCAAGCTCTCTATTAATAGGCCCAGATCAGGCCTGAGCCCGGATGATGGTGGCCAAGCCCTTTGTGACCAATTGCCGAATTTAAGGCAAGCAGGGCCGTCGCTAGGGGGGAGGCGGGTATGGTGAGACACCCTTCAATTCAGAAGTTTATCGGCAAAAATGACCGTTGTCGGTAAAACCAATGGATTGCCGGCAAATTACACGAGTCATATAAAAATGAATTGTGTCACCAAGTTGTGTTGTTGTCGTTATACAATAGGCACATGTTAAGGGCTCCAAAATGAGCGTTTATTGCGTTTCGACAGTATTTTTTGTGGGACATGAGAGCACCTCAGACCTATCGAATTGCATTCTGAATACGAAGCATGTCTTTCTGATATCAAATAATTTTCATTTTTGACAATCACAATATAATACAAATCACAAAATAATGACAAATTATAAAAATTTGATATTTTTCAAATTTTGATATATAACAGTCCTCGAAGTAAATTATATAAATCTAATGATATATTCTTAAAGTGTATGTAGCAGGGAGGAAAAGCCGACGGTCAATTGAAAATTTTGACCTTTCATATTGAAGATATGGATTTTTTTCCCAAAAGACTTAATTTTTTTGGGTGTTTTGGGAAAAAATCCATATCTTCAATACGAAAGGTCAAAATGTTCAATTGATCGTCGGCTTTTCATCCTACCTACATACACTTTAGGTAGAAATCATCAGATTTATAAAATTTACTTCGAGTACTGTTAAATATCAAAAATATCAATTTTAATGATTTGCCATAAAATGTGTATTACATTGCGAATTTCAAAAATCAAAATTATTTGATATCAAATGACATTCTTCGTATTCAGAATGCAATTCGATATGTCTGATGTGCTCTAATGTCCCAAAATAAATACTGTCCAAACGTTCATACCCCAGCCCTTAAATATAATAGTTACTAACGAAAAAAAAAATGTTGAGCTCAAATTTCCTGGGACAAATTTTGACCCTCACTCCCCCACCCACCTACTTGAGCGCCGTCCTTTAAAAGTTTAAAATGAATATTCTGATAGAGGAAAACCCTCGATTGAATGGCATTAAACGTAAAATTTGCATAGGCTACCGTTCGGGTTCGGACAGCCCTATTAGTAACAACTAGAGGTGGTAACTTAAGGGGGGGGGGGGCTTCTCATCAATCAGGTGTCCCCTATTACGGTGCATTGGAATGGATAAGAGCCACATAAATGAACTACTGCCACCTACAGTTAATAATAATGTAGACTGGAATGGGGCCGGTGCAAGTATTTAAGTTATAACTGGAATTTAGGCCAGCTCGTTCAAGCAATTCTCGCGTTTCACAGTACGATGCGCCACCAGCGGTTGCTTTTGGCAGTCAAATTTTCGACTCCGGAGTCGACATCGCCGTTCTAGCTGCTATTGAATTTTCATTATGCAGTCATGTCTACAGCAGAATTCACCACGACCTTTGCAGGACTTAAACCCCATTAAGGCCAGAGTAATGGAAGACACATTCGTCTACGACCGAATTTGAGATTTTTTGATATTTATCAACACTAAGATGTATTCTTTAACTTGAAACTGATAAATTACAACTTGCTAATATTTATTCGTATTTTTGCTTGATTTATTTCACTCTTTTCAACTCTAAAAAGTCACATGGCTCAAGACAGCTTAGTAAATTGGCGGGAAATAATGAGTCAGAAATGCGCGAATGCGAAATATTGTGATTACGCGCGCGATTCGCGTCGCGTGACGCGGCGCAACTCTGCGCGTATGTCCAACGCAGTCAAGGCGCATTCGGTATGTTGTTCACGCCAGCAAATGTGGTGTAAACAAAACAAAAATTTGCAGTCAAAATGCCACTTAGATTTTTTAATTATTTTGAATTTTGGCGCACTGAAAGCAGACATTATAGATTCATTGGTGCAAAAAGATGCATATTTAGACCATGCACCAGATACAGCTTTTACAAGTGTGAAAGTCTTACCGTTTTAAAATTTAAGGACGTTTTGTGCAGAATTTTGACATTTTTTTTCTAAAACGTCGATTTCTCAGAGTTCACTTTTGACAATATTGCGCGATTTTTGTGACAAGATAACTCGAAAAATATGCAAGCAAAGGGTAAACTTTTTGCATTATCATTTAGAGTACAACAAAGTCTAGGGAAGGTTTTTCATTTTTCAAAATATTTGTTTTAAACAAAAATATACACCATTATGTGCAATTTTTAGCTTAATAGAGTGATAAAATGGCTTTTTTCACATGTTTTTTTCAATATTTCGAAAAAAGAGACGAATTTCAAAAAAATAAAAAACCTTCCCTAAGTTCATGTCTCTTCTTCATGAAAAGCTAACTGATTTTTTTTTACTCCGAACGGATTTTTTTCTAAGTTGTCACAAAAAAATTGGGGTAAAAAAGTGTATTTTTTGTGATTTTCTCAAAAACTTGAGATTTTTGAACAAATCTGACGTCACCATGGGATTCCTTGACTCATTTCCTTTCCAAAAATGTATAGTTTTATATACTTTGGACATACAATTCAGAAATAATGAAGCTCGAAAAGGTCCATGTTCTCTCCCATTACTCTGCCCTTAAACCAAGATAAACCTCATTGAAAACAGCTCAACTATACATCAGGGATGTGTCTCATAGCCCTGGTTAAATCCATAAACATATGTTTCTGATTTACCTTGCAATGTGCTGTGATGAAATAGGTATTATAATTTCAATTGGATGCACCATTACAAAGCTGAGCATGACAATACTGAGCGTGGCATTTGTTTCCGAGATGAGAACAATAGTGTGCATATTGTTATCCAGCCATGTTGATAGTACAACTCATGTCAAACTTGTCAAAGTATAATTGTGATCGTATCACACAAGTAAATGAGAAACATGTGATTTTAGACTTAACACGGTTTGGAAAAAGTTTTTCCAATTTTTAGCTCCCTATCGGGCAGTCAGAACTCCATATTTGGGAGGGCTCGACAACAATCTTCCCAAAATCGCATTTTAATCATTTTTAGATGACCATAGAGATAAAAAAAAAATTGCAAACCAGAAATATTTTATGTAGTCAATGTACCACTGTGCCAGTCAGGGGCATAACCAAACCTGACCTTCCGGGGTGGGGAGGGGGCAAGATTTAAAAATTTCCCATTGATTTCTGAAAAGTTGTAGTATTTATATGCGAGAGACAGCTCGCACCGCGAGCGGTTTTACGCGAAGCGTTAAACAGGTGGTCCAGGGGTCCGCCTTAAGACCCCTGGTGGGGTCCAGGGAGCTCCTGGTTTTTGGCATATTAGAAGCTAAAAAATCATTGTTTCAGAGTACAAATTTCCGTCTCTCTTCTTCCCTCTTTTTCTTTCCTTTCCCTCTTTTCTTTCATTTTCTCTTCTTCCTTCCCATTTTCTCTTCTTTCCTTTTTCTTTTTTTCTTCTCCCTTCCTCTTTCTCCCTCTTTCTTTCCCTTTAACAGGGGATAACTGCTCAACGCAGTCCTGCTTTCCTGAAGAAATTGTGTGGAAAGTGAAAATAGTACCATTTTGGAGATAGTCAACTGAGCGAGGATTTTATGCAAAGGATATAATAGTCTTCAGTGGACTTCGCTGAACAGTGATCTTCGCTGGACAAGTAAATTAGGAAATACATCAAAAACATTGAGAAAAGAACTTTTACAATCATCAACAAGAATATGGCTGCTGGATAAGTGCAATTATTAAAGAGTATATTTGATTGATTGCAACTGATTGCATGTATTTATTATGTTGACTCACAAAATTATTGTGAAAGCATACTTAACTTTTGATTAAAAGACTTAGATATTGTTAACTTAATTAAACAGTGTGTTTTGTCGTGTTTTCTGAAGTGAACTTGGGATCAAGGTGATTTTGGCCTTGAGTCATTAACGACTCGTAACAGTTACTTTTTGTGAAGTCTTTACATGTATAATTGTATTACGCTACAAATCATTTATGCACTGACTGCTACATTATACTACACGTACTTATACCTAATAACTTGAATTTTCTGTGTTCAGATTTCACCTACATTTTCAAAGAAGAGGGAATTGATTGACCACACATTCATTAAAATAATGTTCAACGTTAATGGAACTGAATTGGAACACATCTCAGATCTTTTACATTCAAGACTTTGCTCAATTTGATGGTAGAATTATTGTGTCACCTAATATGATTGTTCTCTTATAAATCAAATGAATCTTTAGTTCCCATTTGTCTGTGTGACTCCTCTGTGGAATCAGCATTACTCTCCCGGAGAGTAATAACAAACCTGGTGAAAAACTTAAATTTCGTCTAACATTGAGGAAAACATTGTAATTCCGACTGCATGTCTATTAGTTTCAACAAATTAATTCTAATTTTCAAAGTAGGACTCTCAATTTTAAAACTGATTATAAAATTGCAGAAAAAAACCCCCAGCAAACTGGGAAAAAGTTGTGAAACGTTGTGAAAAGCGAGCTACCTTATTGGTCAAATACCAATCGCCTATAAATTCAGCTTATTTTGTTAATTGGCACTTGACGGTGTGATTTCTATTGCACGTGATTCGCTGCAGGGCGTATTTCTATTTACTCTAGGCTCAGTCTGGGGGTGATTTCGTGTACATGACTCTTTTAGAAATCTACTTTCCATTTTCATGTTATATATGCTAAGACCTTCATTAAAAGTTTGGGTAAGAAATTCAGCTCAAGTAAAATTAAAGATGGCGTCCAAAATGACCGCCAAATAGGAGTTTTCCTATTACACAAATAGGAGTTTTCCTATTACACTATAGCAACATACAAATGATCTAGTGATGAAAAATATCAATGCAGTTAATGTTTCTAATCAACAGAAATAAACATGTGCCTATTTTGTTTCATTCACATCTTTTCAATTGAATATGCCGTCCAAAATGGCCGCCAAAATACCCCCATTTCCATTGAAATACACAAGAGTAACATGCAAATGATATAATTCCAACACGTAATCATATGATACAGGGCCGTCGCTATAATGGATGGGGTTGTGGACAGGGTGCGACAATGCTAGGATATTGATCACGTTTATGGAAGGCTTTTACACCATACACATACTGTTGGTGCATATTTGCGAGAAACGATATTTGTTACGCGTGTACTACTATACACGCGTGTGCGTATGTTATGTCAAGAGAATAGGCCTACTGTGCGAGTCAATAAAGTTCCAATTTGTGCCCGCGTACATGGTCGAATCCAACGAAAAATGTACACGGCATGTTCAGGTCCATAAGGCCCTCGAATGGATGTTAAAAACTGGGTCGGTCGGTCGGGAAAAGTTTTTTTTTTTCCCCGTTTCCCAGAAACAGACATGACGAATATCGAATCGGCGAATGCAATTAATGGGTTCAAGCATTTCCGTAGCAGCAACATCACGCCATGGTCCAGCATCTGTGCTCGCCACTTGCACCTTAAACAATTGTAGCTCTTCTACATGTAGGCCTACGTTTAATGAAGTGTACAATTCTCCTACATGTAGTGTTTTCTGCTTTTCAAACTATCATATTAATCAGCGTGTTCGGTCCCTTGCTTCACCTGTACAGCTAGCGCTACTCGTGTTTTGTCCGCCATGTTTAAAGTGAAATATACCGAGCGATTTGTGCTCTTAATAAAAGTAGCCTCAACAAACATGTTGAAAAAAAATAGTGCAATGTTACTTCCTAGTCGATACGAACAAATATCATGAATCTAAATATTTATAAACAAGAAATGAATATCTGGTACAACTGTTTTCAAATTTTATCTACTTTTACCATATTTTAACATCTGCTATATTGTATCCATTCTTGCACGATATGCACGGTTATATTTTGCCTGTAAATAAACTCATCCCTAGATGCGCCGTCCGAAATGTGCAGGTGGATAGCAAATTGTATTAGAGCTTAGACGCTGAGGTGGTATACGAAATTGCAGAACCCGACAGTCAGGTACAGCCGGACACGTAAACATGCAGGATATGGTATTTTACAACGTTTCTTTTAAATCATCTGTTTTTCAGACGAAAAATACATGCCATTTTGGGAAAATCGCAAAAAAAACTTTTTCAAAAAAAAAAGTTCTACGGTCGGGACTGCCGAGACGGTCGGTCGGACGAGGGCAAGCAAACAACTTTTTTTTTTGGCCTAACTTAAAAGTAATAAACAATTGGCTTTCGTTTTTGTATTGTGTTTATTCGCCTTCATCATACGCTTCGCGCCATATATAATAAGTCCCCCTTCTGTGAGACACAGAGACCCAAAAACATGGTATTTTGACCCATTTTTTCAAAATATTTCTTAAGGTATTTTTAAAAACATCTACATCAGTTATGAAAAGCAGTCATTGAATCTAAATTGATTTCCTGAAAGGTATGTATTCAAAGATTGCCTGTTCAATTTTTCACATATTTGTACATAATTATGAATTTTATGTGATAATTTTTTGAGTGGTATTTTTTACATTACCTACGAATACAATTTTTCATAGCACTAGATATATCTTTAAAAATGGAAATCACTAATAAATGCGCAATTGATACAAGCTTTGATATGTCCAATACTGAAATGCATTGCATTAAGACATCTTTATTATTGTGTTTAGCTGCCAGAAATTCTAAAAGGCACAAAGGTAGGTTTGGTAAAAATTATGCATTACCTCCGAATACATGTTAAAAGCTCTGTCATTTCCACAAACTGAGAGAATAGTAAATTACATTTAAGCTATAGGTGCAGGGTAATACGCTCTTTAATACTACCAAGTTTCAATAGCCTGCATTTAACTATTTCTGAGATATTAACAAAATAAGCAAGTATTCGTAGGTAGCTTTCGGTAGCCGAATGTTGCCTACAAATACAATTTGACATCATGACCCTATTGTGAAACACCGTCATACATGCCAATGCTCATATCGGTACATAAAGAAGGCCCGTACGTTCGCTATCAAATCATTATGTCAATGAAAGTTGCGAATTCACATACATGCCTGCCATTCAAAACTGAATACGGTTTAATTGTTGACAAATATGTACTGAAATAGACGACGGTCTGCTCATTTGAAAGAAAAATCAGATTCGAGGAAGATTAGAAGGGGACAAATACTTGGATTTGTCAGCTGTCATGTGTGCTTCATTTTAAACGTTTACCGACCTTCTGGTTTCTGAGTAATTTCTGTCCAAATTGATTTATTCGAAGGTAACTTTTGACGTTTCGCTAAGGTTACCTACGAATATAATGGACAAAAACCACTGTTCTCATTGTCTCATGATGTAGACGTACATGAGAGCACATCAGACATATCGAATTGCAATTTTAATACCAGGAATGTGCTTCTGATATCAAATAATTTGATTTTTTGAAATTCGCGATATAACACACATTTTAAAAATTTGTATTTTTGAAATTATTTTAACAGTCTTCAAAGTAAATTGTATAAATCTAATATATACTTAAAGTGTATCTAGCTGGGTTGAAAAGACGTCCAAAATTTTGACCTTTCGTATTGAAGATATGGGTTTTTTCCCAAAACACCAAAAAAGTAGGTATTTTTGGGAACAAATGTATATCTTGAATATGGAAGGTCAAAAATTTCAATTGATGGTCGACTTTTCATCCGAGCTACATACACTTTAAATACATATCATTAGATCTATAAAGTTTACTTCGAGGACTGTTAAATATATTAAGATATTTTAAAAAAATATAAATTTTTCATAATTTGTCATAAAATTCGTATTATATCGCAAATTTCAAAAAATTAAAATTATTTGATATCAGAAGGATACCTCGTATTCAGAATGTAATTCGATATATCTGATGTGTTCTCAGGTCCCACAAAAAATACTGTGCAAACGTTGCTATCCGATTCCTTAACTGCTGCGTGTATAATTTAACCTACTAGACTATCGTTTACTTTTTTGCATATATTGTAAAATTATTTCCGGAAAAAATTCTGGCTTGTAAAATTTCTGTCGGGCGTGTAACTCTTCAGAGTTACACGCCCGACTGGCTAGTGCCAAAAAAGTTAAGATCGAGCCCTGCTTATGGAATTTCAATACTATCGAATTTCAATAGGAAGGGGAAAAAGGTTTTCCTGCTATTAAATAAGGATATCCAACTAGATTGCCCACAGGACTACAAAGAACCACTAACTGCATAATTTGGGTATCCAAGAAGCTTTGCCCCGCAGGGCTACAAAGAACCACTAATCGCAATACACTTTATGTTTATCTAAGGGATGTCTGTAACGGGCCCAGTATCAACAGAAAACATCAAGGCCGCAGGCCGGCAGACCCGAGGTCGGAGACTCCAATACGACAACTAAACACTCCAAGTGAGTTCCAATATAGAAGGGCCCGCAGGGCAAGAAAGAACCACACACCACGAAACAAACAATGGCGATCAAGTATAATCTATAAATTAGCTCCCGATAGAGGGTACGACATAAAGAATGATGGAAATTAAGGTTCCTCACTTGGAGTGTTTAGTTGTCGTATGGGAGTCTCCGGCATCGGGCCTGCCGGCCCTGCGGCCTTGATGTTTTTTCTTGATACTGGATGTAGGGCTGTCTGTAACGGGCCCAGTATCAACAGAAAACATCAAGGCCGCAGGGCCGGCAGGCCCGAGGTCGGAGACTCCCATACGACAACTAAACACTCCAAGTGAGTTCCAATATAGAAGGGCCCCACAGGGCAAGAAAGACCCACACACCGCAAGACAAACAATGACGATCAAGTATAATCTATAAATTAGCTCCCGATAGAGGGTAGGACGATGGAAATTAAGATTACGCAAGGCTTTGTCAGGTGGTCACCGCTGCTTTCAACAGAAAACATCAAGGCCACAGGGCCGGCAGGCCCGAGGCCGGAGACTCCCATACGACAACTAAACACTCCAAGTGGGTTCTAATATAGAAGGGCTCCGCAGGGCAAGTAAGAACCACACACTGCGATACAAACAATGGCGATCAAGGATAATCTATAAATTAGCTCCCGATAAAGGATAGGGCTTAAAGAATGATGGAAATAAAGGTTACGCAAGGTTTTGCCAGACAGTCACCCCTGTTTCTTGACCTGCGGGGCCCCTCTATATTGGAAGTGACTTGGAGTGTTTGGTTGTCGTATGGGAGTCTCCGGCCTCGGGCCTGCCGGCCCTGATGTTTTTTGTTGATACTGGGTGAAGGTCTGTCTGTAATGAGCCCAGTTTCAACAGAAAGCATGGGTGACCACCTGGCTAAGCCTTGCGTAACCTTAATTTCCATCATTCTTTAAGTCCTACCTCTATCGTGAGCTAATTAATAGATTATACTTGATCGCCATTGTTTGTTTCGCGGTATGTGGTTCTTTCTTGCCCTGCGGGGCCTTTCTATATTGGAACTCACTTGGAATGTTTAGTTGTCGTATGGGAGTCTGCGGCATTGGTGTTTTCTGTTGATACTGGGCCCGTTACAGACAGCCCTTCACCCAGTATCAACAAAAAAACATCAAGGCCGCAGGGCCGGCATGCCCGAGGCCGGAGACTCCCATACGACAACTAAACACTCCAAGTGAGCTCCAATATAGAAGGGCCCCGCAGGGCAAGAAAGAACCATACACCGCGGAACAAACAATGGCGATCAATTATCTCCCGTTACAGACAGCCCTTCACCCAGTATCAACAAAAAACATCAAGGGGTCAGGGCCGGCAGGCCCGAGGCCGGAGACTCTCATACGACAACTAAACACCCCAAGTGAGTTCCAATATAGAAGGGCCCCGTAGGCTTCTCTGTCCCTCAGAAATACCGATCGTGATGCAAGTTGCTCTGAATGTCTAGAAAATACGTCTCAACCTAAATCTGAATTCTGGAGGAGTATAATTAAAGAGAAAGTGACTTTCGAGCGTTTCTATGCCCGAATTGAACATTGGTGTAAACAACGATTTTCTGTGAATTTCTCGAAAACATGTCTCAAACTATATCTGAAATCTGGAGGGGCACCTGTCAAGAAAATGTGATTTTTGAGTTTATTTTTCGACACAATTTCTGTGCCGAATTGAACAGGTTTGGGTATAAAACATATCCGCATGCATCTCGGCCGTTGCGTGGCCGATTGTGATGATTCAAAGTCGGGGTTCAAGTTTACATTGTTGATAATCAATATTTCAAGGAATATTTATCATAATTTGATTGCTTTTTATCGTAATTTAGTCCCCAAAATGTGTTGTTTACTGCACTGCTCAGCGTCAGTACAGTCACCGGAGCAGATCAGTTACGTAATTCAATTAAATGTGCTTAACAGGGGATTAAGGCCTTCGCAACCGACAGGCTATTATTTGGCGCGCGATCTGAGCTATAGTTAGGTCAAAAACCTTAATTTGGTGACCACTCTCTGGCTAGTAAGGTTTGACGATTGATTCGACTTCTATGGACCATTTAGAAAAAAAAAAAATAGCGCCCATGTCCCACGCGAAAATTGTACACGATTTTAGGTCCTCTGGTTCAAAACTAAATTTTTCAAGATGGTGCCGGCCACCATCTTGGATTCCTGGGTGAAAATGATGCCGTAATGTCAAACTAATGTCAGAATCGGAATCCTTGTACTCGACATATCCGAGAAAGTGTCTTTGTGCATGATTATTGGTGCTCTGGTTCTAAACTTAAATTTTCAAAATGGTGGCGGCGGCCATTTTGCATTTTTGCCTCTAGCGAAAATGCCGGGATTTTCGCGAGGGACATGGGGCTATTTTTTGGTCACCATATTGAGGTTTTTGACCTAACTACTGATAGCTGTGTCTGTTACAGGCATACTCCCTCTGGAATCCAAACCAGGTTCCCGCCCTTTACACATCCCTTAAGGTAAATGCAATAGAATGATTTAAAAAAAAAGTGCGTTATATGATTATATCTGTTACCGTAGTTAGTTATGGTTTTTACTCGTTGTAGTGTCTATTTCGTAATTCCATGTTCATAAAAAACAAACCCTGTTAAGAAAAGGTACAGATCACCAGTTTCAGTCTTTCAACTTTGCCCTGAACATGAACGTGGCGAAATGGCTATCTTTTGTACTGGGTTGAATGGGTGTGATGTGGAGCGGAAACCCAATCAATCACATTAGTTATGATACATAGTGTGTATATGGCATTGGCAGGCAAGCGAGAAAAAGGAACATTAATTGCTACAAATTTTTGTGTGTCGTGAAGCAGGTAAAATTTTCATTAAGTTATATTTGATCTCCAAAATGAGCGATGTTTTAGTCATTATATTGGGCCAATATGAGAACAAATACGCAAAGGCATAACTGTTTAGACTTGTTCTCCGAAACAGTGATTTATTACAACTACAACATGGCAGTCCGATGTATTAGTAGCTATTAGTACACCTTTGCATAGAACTAGAAGTTAACTTCCGATGCGCGAGAGGCGCAAGGAAATTTTGAGATTTGGCTCAATATGCATGATATGCAAGGGTTATGAATAGGCTAACATATTGTAACTGAAACAGTATCAAATGTGTAACGAAACAGCACGGAAAATCATTGAATGGTTCTGGAAATTCATGAAATATTCTGTAATTTTATTCTGTAAACTTCATGGAAAATGATGTAAACCACCAGAATGATCATGATTATCCCAGAAGTTTGTAGAAGATTAAGTGGTGGCGCTATTACAGTAATCATGAGTAATCAGGTAATCAGGTGAATGAAATCTGGTTGATTAGTGTTGAGGTAATGTGCTATATTTAGAAATTATGTACACCGATTAATGATTGTGATTTACTTGAGGTGATCTAATGAGCTATATATAGAAAGTATGTAATATACTATAATTGGTGGAAGATTATTCTATAAGGGTAAGAAATTAGATATAAAAAATTGGTCTTAGGAGCAGGCTAGAGTTACAAGAGGGAACTCTTTGAAACTTATGTTAGCCAGAGGTGGTACAAAAGTTACCATTATTGTGTGAAGTCTTCAAACTTCGGTTTGCAGGTCTTGTGTGTGTTGGAGAGAAGAAAATAGCCCAAGAAATCTTTGTGCCAATTTAAAATTTGATCTTATGTTGTAATTGGATTGACAGCCATACCATCGGTAAGTAATAAATAATAATAAGTGGTTCTATATCATGTATATAATAAACAGTGTGTTTGCGTGTTTAATGTTGAGTGAACTCGGTAGCAGGTGATTTTGGCCTGGGTCACAGGGGTGGATCCAGGAATTTCCAATAGGCGGCGCCCACACAAAGTCAGGCGCCGCTCTGCAAAAATTGGGTGGGGGGAGGAGGCGCTCCCTAAATCCGCCTCTGGGTCATTTTAGTGACCATAGCAGTAACATGTTCAAATTCTTGCCCCTGTAAATTTCCCCCTAGGCAAAATTTCCTTGCGATTATTGGCAAGCGATATAAAAGTGTGTCACACGACTCCCATGTCGTCACTTCTACCATCGTGACGTCACAGGTCAAGAATACAGAGCCAATTCAATATCAGTAGGCCTGATGATGCGTCATGGATATGACGTGATACTGTAGCCATCAAAAGTTCAGTTGAAAAGAATTATAATTTAGTACAACTATTTGATCTACCTGGATGATTGATAATATTCATAAATATAAAGTGTATGTAGCTGGGAGGAAAAGCTTTCCATCATTTGAACAGTTTGACCTTCGTATTGAAGATATACATTTAACTATTTATTTAGGAAGCAAAATAATACTTCTACGCTACACAGCCGTGACTTAGTCGCGACTGTGTCCTTTTTCTTTACAAAGCCGTGACTTAGTCACGACTGTGTCCTTTTTCTTTACACAGCGCTTTGGAGCGTTTTCACCGGGTCAACCGGCGTCTTCAGCGAATGTTATTGATCTGAAGATTGTTGTTGCTAAATAAATAAATAAATAAATAAATAAATAAATAAATAAATAAATAAATGAATAAATAAATAAATAGTTTAATGATGTATATTCATACGTAGCGGTAAACGTAAATAGAAAGCAAAATAATACTTCTACGCTACTCGAATTTGGTACACTCACCGGAGCGCTTTCACCGGGCTTCAACGGAGGTTATTGCTCTGAAGATTGTTGTTGCTAGCGATGTAGTACTGGGACACCTCCGATGACGTCACATATGTTGATGACGTCAAATTGGAAGATGTTGTGTTAGCATAGCTTTCAAACCTCGGAATACCCTACGCAGATCTCTGGACTCCCTAAAGGACAAAACGGAACAATAAAAGCAATCTGGTGTCGTGTACAGCATCCCTTGCAAAGACTGTGACTCCCTATACATTGGCGAGTCTGGACACAAGCTCGAAAGAGGCTAACAGGACAAAAATCCAAAGCGGCCAGTTCCAAGTCAGCGATCAAGGAACACATCGACAGGAGCAAAGGGCACCAGATTGACTGGGAGAACGGAAAAGTGTTAGATAGGGAGTCAAAGGACTATCCTCATAGGGTCTTGGAAGCAATCCATATTAGAACTAAAAGACACAGACTGAACCGTGACAAAGGGTTAGACATCGACCCTGTCTGGGACAACCTCCTGACCCCCGGAACCAAGGGGGCGGCACAACATCTTCCAGTTTGACGTCATCAACATCTGTGACGTCATCGGATGTGTCCCAGTACTACATCGCTAGCAACAACAATCTGCAGAGCAATAACCTCCGTTGAAGCCCCGGTGTATGTATGTATGTATGTATGTATGTATGTATACGTATGTAGGGCTTACCAGAGTGACGTTATGTGGGTAAATTTAAGTACAGATGAACGTTGTGTGGTTTTTTTACGTTAGGTGGTTACCCCCTTAAGTCTAATGGCCATATACGGCCTCTAGAGGGGGTAGGTATACCTATAGGCATGGGTATAATATAACCACTTAACGTTTACATATATATATGACCTTAAGTGTTAAAAAAGTGAATGTTCATACCCCATAACGTCGCTTTCTACGCACATACACACCCATAAAGTCGTTTATTACGTACATACATATAACCCCACAACGTTTGTACGTAAAAAACCCACAACGTAGCTTTAATAAGTATGTATGTATGTATGTATTTATGTATTTATTTATTTATTTATTTATTTATTTATTTATTTATTTATTTATTTATTTATTTATTTATTTATTTAATTATTTATTTATTTATTTAATTATTTATTTATTTTATTTTATTTTATTATGTGTAAGTGTGTGTTAAGAGATATGGGCAGTGGGGTATCTGTCATAATTTATGTGACATAATGAGTATGTCTCGACTACGATAAAATGTATATTGGACATGCCTGTCGTCTATCACTCGGTAGAGGATAGTAAAAACAAAAATTCATTTCATTTATTCTAATTCTTAGCCAGTTAAATATTATTTCAATAACTAAACACTGTCCTATTTAGCCAAAAAAGTTACCGTCATGAAAACTCCCCTTTTTCTGAAATGAAAGAAGTTTATTTGCGCATTTTGGCCAATTTTAGCATGAAAATTGCAAATATTTGCCCGGTTCATTCGTCCAGGTAAAGTCATTTTAGTACATGGTCAGCGGAATAACACCACAGCTCGGTGGCGCTGGTACGCCTCTGGTCACAATCGTTGCATATATCCGAGTATTTTAAACGTGACATTATTTTCTTCAAATCAACATTACTTTTTCAGATGCTTTTTGTCTGGCTAATTTGCATAGTAGGCCTGGTAGGGTCTACCACAGCCACAGAAGGTAGGTATTCTTTGTTTTTAAAGTTTATGTCATTTCAATTTGTTTCAGTTGTCATCTATCATCCATCCAGTAGTTCTTTCTTTCTTTCTTTCTTTCTTTCTTTCTTTCTTTCTTTCTTTCTTTCTTTCTTTCTTTCTTTCTTTCTTTCTTTCTTTCTTTCTTTCTTTCTTTCTTTCTTTCTTTCTTTCTTTCTTTCTTTCTTTCTTTCTTTCATTCATTTATTCGAACATTGGCACGTTACATTAAAGGTCATTTCAAGGTCACGGTTGCATTTCGTGGCCACAGCAATTTTTTTTAAATTTATTTTTCTGAAGGTGTGAATGAATGTGATTTAGATCCCTGCCACAATGGAGCTACCTGTGAAGACGGTGAAGACTCGTACACTTGTATATGTGCGTCAGGATGGACAGGGGATAACTGTGAACAAGGTAAGGTGCATCTGTTTGACCTCATTTGAGATATCACTACGCTTTGAACTCATTGGCTGTCAGAATCAAAATGATAAGAAAACCTTTTTTAAGTTAAGTTTATGTTGCTTAAAAGGGCATTTCCTGATCCACAGCCTCATCCCCCCACTGTTCTAAAAAAAAGTTGAGATTTTTATATCACTGGAAACCTCTGGCTAAATAATGTTTATGTACAAAATATTTCTTGCAGATTAATTCGTTCAGCAAAGATATCGTGGAATTTGAATTTCGTTCTGGTGCACCAGAACGAAATTACAACGCATTGTCTATGGAGCAGTGTAATACACATCATCATGCATAACTCACAAACGCAAAATCGGAATCAACTGAAATTTTGGGAATAAGCTTTTTTCGTGGATATCTACTGAAAAATGTCATAAACAGAGGAGGCTAGGATCACGAAATACTCCTTTAAATGATACAGCTTATTTCTGTAGAGTAATACATCGATCTTATAGGAAATGCTTATAAGGACGCTACTGGTCACATTCATGTTTCCATATGTTTTGCAGTTATTGAGTTATGACAAATGATAGATCAAAACGAATATTTTTGCTTCCCCCTACCAGTGAAATTCATGCACATGGGGAATAATTAAAACCCATTCCAATGAGCATTGGGATCTCGCGTATTGAACCCATACCTTTCTCTATGAGTGTGGGCTTTATATTTGAGCTCCAGCTTGCCTTAAGGCACCATTGCTAGTTTCTGACGGATGCTCATCCGTCATTCGGATGGATGTCAATCGCATGCCTCCCGTCATCGGCTGTGTAAAGAAAAAGGACACAGTCGTGACTAAGTCACGGCTGTGTAAAGAAAAAGGACACAGTCGTGAATATGTCACAGATGTGTAAAGAAAAAGGACACAGTCGTGAATATGTCACAGATGTGTAAAGAAAAAGGACACAGTCGCGACTAAATCACGGCTTTGTAAAGAAAAAGGACACAGTCGCGACTAAATCACGGCTTTGTAAAGAAAAAGGACACAGTCGCGACTAAATCACGGCTTTGTAAAGAAAAAGGACACAGTCGCGACTAAGTCACGGCTGTGTAAAGAAAAAGGACACAGTCGTGACTAAGTCACGGCTTTGTAAAGAAAAAGGACACATTCGTGACTAAATCACGGCTGTGTAAAGAAAAAGGACACAGTCGTGACTAAGTCACGTCTGTGTAAAGAAAAAGGACACAGTCGTGACTAAGTCACGTCTGTGTAAAGAAAAAGGACACAGTCGTGACTAAGTCACGGCTGTGTAAAGAAAAAGGACACAGTCGTGACTAAATCACGGATGTGTAAAGAAAAAGGACACAGTCGTGACTAAGTCACGTCTGTGTAAAGAAAAAGGACACAGTCGTGACTAAGTCACGTCTGTGTAAAGAAAAAGGACACAGTCGCGACTAAGTCACGTCTGTGTAAAGAAAAAGGACACAGTCGTGACTAAGTCACGGCTGTGTAAAGAAAAAGGACACAGTCGTGACTAAGTCACGGCTTTGTAAAGAAAAGGACACAGTCGAGACTAGGTCACGGCTGTGTAAAGAAAAATGACACAGTCGTGACTAAGTCACGGCTTTGTAAAGAAAAAGGACACAGTCGTGACTAAGTCACGGCTGTGTAAAGAAAAAGGACACAGTCGCGACTAAGTCACGTCTGTGTAAAGAAAAAGGACACAGTCGCGACTAAGTCACGTCTGTGTAAAGAAAAAGGACACAGTCGTGACTAAGTCACGGCTGTTTAAAGAAAAAGGACACAGTCGTGACTAAGTCACGGCTGTGTAAAGAAAAATGACACAGTCGTGACTAAGTCACGGCTGTGTAAAGAAAAAGTCGTGACTAAGTCACGGCTGTGTAAAGAAAAAGGACACAGTCGTGACTAAGTCACGGCTGTGTAAAGAAAAAGGACACAGTCGTGACTAAGTCACGGATGCGTAAAGAAAAAGGACACAGTCGTGACTAAGTCACGGCTGTGTAAAGAAAAAGGACACAGTCGTGAATATGTCACAGATGTGTAAAGAAAAAGGACACAGTCGCGACTAAATCACGGCTTTGTAAAGAAAAAGGACACAGTCGCGACTAAATCACGGCTTTGTAAAGAAAAAGGACACAGTCGCGACTAAGTCACGGCTGTGTAAAGAAAAAGGACACAGTCGTGACTAAGCCACGGCTTTGTAAAGAAAAAGGACACATTCGTGACTAAATCACGGCTTTGTAAAGAAAAAGGACACAGTCGTGACTAAGTCACGGCTGTGTAAAGAAAAGGACACAGTCGTGACTAAGTCACGGCTGTGTAAAGAAAAAGGACACAGTCGTGACTAAGTCACGGATGCGTAAAGAAAAAGGACACAGTCGTGACTAAGTCACGGCTGTGTAAATATGAAACTAAACAGTAAACCAAACACTTGAATCTAACCATTATTTCAAAACAATTATTTTAAACAAAAGAAACTGTCCAGCCATAAGCACTCATAGAAACTCGTATTTGCTCCACTATAACGTTAATGTGTAGGAAGTTGATGAGGTATAACTTTAAAACGGTGGTGATTGTTGATTGGTTTATACAAAGATGTCCTAACATTAATATGCAAATTATTTTGCAAAACAGATGCGGACTGCAATACTGCTCTTGGGATGGAGAATGGGTTTATTCGAAACGAACAAATAAAAGGCTCTGATTTCACTTATGGACACTTTCCACAAGAAGGCAGACTCAACAGTTATAAATATTGGAAAACGGAATATCCGAGTCCAGCTGATCCGTGGATTCAAGTTGATTTGAAAGATAATGTCACCATAACAAGGATAAGAACACAAGGTAGTGTCAGTGGGTGGTACATTGAACATGATCATTGGGTATCAAAGCTGCAGATACAATATGGCAATACAGAAGATTCACTGGCATACATTATGGATGGTTCTGCACCTAAGGTAGGTCTTCGTGATTTTATTGCTGAATGCGTATGTTAGTATTTAGTTATATTTACTAGAATGCCTGAGTGCGTGTTTGTACTCTCATTCTGAATACGAGGAATGTCCTTGTGATAGCAAATAATTTTGATTTTTTTTTTAATTCGCGAGAAAATGCAAATTTTATGGCAAATTATTGCAAATTTACATTTTTGACATGTCCTCGAAGTAAACTTTATAAATACAATGATATTAGTTAGGTGAAAAAGTTCAATTTGGTGACCACTCTCTGGCTAGTAAGGTTTGACGATTGATTCGACTTCTATGGACCATTTAGAAAAAAAATAGCCACCATGTCCCTCGCGAAAATGCCGGGATTTTCGCGAAATTGAACTTTTTCACCAACTATATGTATATGTATTTAAAGTGTAACACAAGAGTTATATCAGTTGCAGCAAAAAGTGCTCGATGCATTATTTGCAGAGCTTATAATAATATAAAATTTAGGTATTTATTGCAACCATTGGTTTCACGCACGTTTGCACGGCGATCATCAGGCAAAAATGACCTGTTTATATTGCACGGAAAAGTGGAATTACTTTGCGCGGTCGCGACGCTCAATATTGCGAGCGTAACTGCGAGAGTCGCGACAACGGCGGAAATTATATGCGCGTAGTCCAGTTCAGCCGGTGTAGGACCGTGCAGAACTGGTGCTGCACGAAAAAAAACACCATTTAACTATTTGTATTTAAAGTGTATGTATCTTGGAGGAACTAGAAGGAGTCAATTGGGATATAATAGGACTAAGTGAAGTAAAAAGGCGGGGTGAGCAATTCATGGAGCTCAAGAGCAGACATCAGTTCTATCATATAGGTTTAGACAACAAAAGTATGGCATGAGTTAGATTCCTGATCCACAGGAAATAGTCAAAACACATAACGGAAGTAAGAGGTATCAATGAGAGATTGGCACAGGTCACACTGAAGTTAAATAAGAAATACAGCATCAAGATAATGCAAGTGTATGCTCCTACAACAGCCCATGAAGACGAAGAGGTGGATAAATTGTATGAAGAGATAGCCGAACTGCTGAAAACATCAAAGACACATTACAACATGGTAATAGGAGACTTCAACGCCAAAGTAGGATTAGGACAAGATGGAGAAGAAGACGTAATGGGAAAATTTGGGTTAGGAACAAGAAACGATAGAGGCGACACACACCGACATCGCCTGGCTAATAATTATTTGGTGCAGCAGAGACACTAAAATGAATACACGGGATCGATACACGTGAATTGCTATGCACGATTTTGATATCAGACGAAAATCTTCGAATACCGGGTTAGAAAATGATGAATATCTCCGTAAATGATTTCGTCTCAAGAAACCAGATGTGGTCTCATACACTTGAAAATACGTGTTGAACAGCTATGATAGTCGTCGGCGTGCGCTTTGAAAATTGGCCGTGCGCTTTGAACTCAAAATCTGACCAAAACTCGTAATTTTATATTGCGTTGGTCCTGCATGGACTACAGCGTGTAGTACAGCTGCACTCACTACTAGGCAGTATAAAAGTCAATGACCATTGACCTCAATGGGGTATACAAGCTTATTCACGCACAACCAAGATCAATTACCCGGCTATTGTAAGTAGCCTTAGTCATGTGGCACAGCACAACATGGAACGGAACATGTTAGGGATCACCTACATAGACAGAATGACAAACAAATGGGTTAGAGATCAAACTAAGACTCAAGACAGATTGGAAACAGCCAAACACAGGAAATGGAATTGGGCAGGGCATATCAGCAGAAGAACAGACAACAGATGGACTACAGCAATTACTGTATGGTAACCGACCATCATATGAATTGTTTGACATTTTGTATTGAAGATAAACATGAAGTTTCCTAAAAGGCCCAACATTATTTGATATCAGAAGAACCGGACATTCCTCGAATTCAGAATGCAATTTGGTGTGTCTGATGTGCTCTCAGGTCCCACAAAATACTGTGTAAACATGGTAAAGGTGGGCAACATAACATCTTGTCAAAATGTCATTTTTTTTATTGCAGACATTTAATGCGAACAGTGATAGAGATACAGTTGTTAGTATCACGTTTCCCCAACCAATTAGCGCCAGGTTCTTACGTATTATACCTACAGAATGGCATACCTGGGTAGCACTACGCTTTGAAGTCATTGGCTGTGGTAAGATTCCTTTTTGTTAAGTCGAGTTGATATTACGTGGTTTGATTCTCGGGCCCTATGTAACCTACGTAATTTTAGGTGTACCACAGTGGTTTCACACGCGTTTGAGTGGGACTTTTTTTTGCGCACTTTCTTAATGTGTATGGAGCGTATTTTCTTCAATATTTTGACAAGTTGACTCGAATATTCTATTCTATATTTTTTGGCAATAGTGTATGTTGCAGATACTATGTCAAACGTTGTAATTTTGTGTTTTTGGTCACAAAGATTTGGTATTTTTATTCCCGATTTGAATTCGCCAGCATATGGCCCGGAAACTTTACAAGGGTGCAGAATTCGGCGGAAGTTTGACGGTAAATTCGTCTTTTTGGACACTAAAAATGCATTCGATCCTTAATTTTGTTTCTATCGAGTCTTTTATTAGTAAGCACAATGAGGTGGGTACTAATAATAGGTCAAAACGATAATTTTGAATAAAACCTACTTCAAGTGTGGGCTTTATTTTTCTCAATACCGCTTTGCAAGGCACCATTACCAGTAGAACTACCAGTTTCTAATGGACTGATCCGTCATACGGATTGATTTTAATCCCATGTTTCAGTTGTCATCTATCATCAATCCATTAGTTCATTCGTACGTACGTACGTTCTCTTTTTGTTTCATTAATGAATGAATGAATGACTGAATGAATGATTAATGAATGAATAAATAAATAAATAAATAAATAAATAAATAAATAAATAAATAAATAAATAAATAAATAAATAAATTATTAATTAATTAATTAATAAATTATTAAATTAATTAATTAATTAATTAACTAACTAACTAACTAACTAACTAACTAACTAACTAACTAACTAACTAACTAACTAACTAACTAACTAACTAACTAACTAATTAATTAATTAATTAATTAATTAATTAATTAATTAATTAATTAATTAATTTAATTAATTAATTAATTAATTAATTAATTAATTAATTAATTAATTAATTAATAATTAATTAATTAATTAATTAATTAATTAATAATTAATTTATTAATTCGTTCGTTGAGAAGAAGAAGAGAGGGCCTTATATTTGTAGACAAATACGGCTATACCCGCATGTTACCGGTGTAGACAAACTTATAGTCCTTATCCCAGGGGAGTCGTCTCTCTTACTCTCCATAGGTTGCTGTTGTCAGTTTGTCTTATTCACAGTGAGGCTATGCAATTTGATAGATTGAAATTCACAGTATACAATTTGATTAGGGGAAAGCTATTCCAGAGGGAGTATGTCCTGCTCTTGATGAGACGTTAGAAATGTGCTTTTTCCAGATCAGCTTGCTGTCGACTGTGACTCCCAAGATCTCCAGCTCCTCCTTTCAATTTTTTTTAATCTTTCAATTACATTCCTCTTTCTTGATATTGTCATTGTCTTACATTTCGATGGCTCGAAGGTCACCTTCCATCTGTCTGCCCAAATCCTTATTTCTCCAGCTCTCTGTTCTGGCTAGCAATAACGGCTTTAGGGTTAATTCTAGATGTAATCTCACAAAAGAAGGTGGAATCATCTGCGTAGAGGTAGAGTTTGTTTTCACACTCATCACCCAGGTCATCAGTGAAGACAGAGAACAAAAGTGGGTCCAAGATTGACCCCTAAGGAACTGATGGATGGTGACTGGCCAGATAAGACCACTTTGATGGAACGAACTGTCAGGTAGCTCCTAATCCAGGTGAGCAGCTTATCGGATACTTCTTTTTGCCATGAGTTTCGAACGAAGGTCATTATGCCAGACTTTGTCAAATGCTTCTTTGATGTCCAGGGCAATCATGCGCACTTCGTTGCATCTGCCCAGGGAGTTGGACCACTCTTGGTTCAGAATGGTGAGGATGTCAGCTGTGCTGTGGCCTAAATCTAAACTGTCCATATGAAATCAATTGGTTTTCATGGAGATACTTCTGAAATTGGTTCGGTACAACAGCCTCCATAACCTTGCTGATGATGCAGAGCAGAGAGACGGGGGCGGAGCATAGATGGATTAGACTTTGAATCTCTCTTGTGAATATGTATGACAGATGTAGTCTTCCATTGGCTTGGGAACATTCCCTTGGAGAAGCAAAGCTCAAGCAACAGGCTGAGTGGTCTTGGAAGTTCTGCGCTGCACTCCTTCAGGACTCTTGTTGGAATTTCATCAGGACCAGTAGCTTTTTCTGGTTGCAGATTCCTAAGAAGCTTCCTAACATCTTTGGCCTCGAAGGCTATCTTTTCCATTGAGCACGTTGCTGAATACTGAACTTCAGGAGCAGATTCTACTGGGCTGGCAAGCTGACGTTTAGCGGCAAAGGTCTTTTGATGTAGTGTAAACTTGTCGCCCATCCTTCAGCACTGGTATAACAACTCTGGTGGACCATGTCTTGCTGTTTAGGCTGCCATCTGAGAGTTCTTTCCTCAGCATGTTGTTATAGCTCCTTCTGGCTACCTTCACTGCATGATTGTACTCCTTTTAGCTTTTGTAAACTTATCCTTTTTTCCTAGGTGTTGTTCTTTTTTATCTTCCTGAATAAGCGGCGCTTCTTGGTTGCTGCTCGTTTGTAGTGGTCATCAAATCATACCTTGTCTTCTTGAAGACAAGCTTTGCTGGTATGAAAGTGTAAATTGCATCATTGATAATAGTGGTGATGTAACTGCAAGCTTCTTCTGGGTCATCAGATTGGAGTGCAAGAGACCAGTCTGCAGATTCAAGAAAACCTGTCATTCCCCAGTAGTCAGCCTTAATATCGTATTGCCAGATTTTGCGCTTGTAGGGTTTATCTATGTACAGCGGTATATTCAGTTTAAAATAAACTGGACCGTGGTCTGATGTACCTAGTCTTGCATGTACTGTGCTGGTGGCATCTAGATCACTGATGACCAAGTCAATGATCTGGTCTTCCCGTGTAGGTTATTTGACAAATTGTGTTAAACCAAGAGCATTACACATCTCAAGTGTGCGGCGTCCAGCAGCATCTGTTCTTCGGCTGCCACGCCATTCTTCGTGGACATTGAAGTAGCCAAGAAATATGTTGACGACCTCACCTTCGCTGAAAACCGTTCCTCTAGTGTGACTAGCAATTCGCAGGCCGATCTTGGTGACTTCCTGAAGTGGTCGGTAGACAATCAACTCCAACTTAATCTCGTCAAGTGTGAAGCCATGCAAATGTGTTTCAAGATAGATTCTCCTCCTCATCCAGACTTAAAATTGGTCCCACTCCTCTCTCTTTTGTGTCTTTTGCCAAAGTGCTGGGTATTTGGCTCCAGACTGACCTCAAATAGGATGGTCAATTTGACCACATGTGTAAGAATTCCAATAGAAGGCTATTCATGCTTCGTTCTCTAAAGAAGTTTGGGTTCAATACATCCGAGTTGGTGACCGTTTACAGAGAATATATTAGACCCCTAGTTGAATATTCCGATGTCATTTGGCACTCTACTCTCACATCCAAGCAGGCCATCAAGCTTGAGAACATCCAAAAAAAGAGCTCTGAGAATTATCCTTGGGTCCAATTATGTGTCTTACGACAATGCTCTTGTTGTGTGTAATCTTGATAAGCTATCTGATAGGAGGGAGCAACATTGCCTTAATTTTGTTCGTACATTGTCCAAATGTGATCGGACCATCAAGTTGCTTCCACCCAGCAGAGGTAAGGCTCATGGTAGACAATTAAGAAACAATGCCAATCTCTCCCAACTACGTGCCAGTACAGTAACCCATCATAACGAATTATATCATATCATATCATATCATATCATATCATATCATATCATATAAGAAGAACTACTGATTGTACATTGAATTCAGAAAGCTTTGACAAGGGGGTCCAGATAGCTGATGATATCACTGTTAGCACGATGTGGTCTATAGTATTTTCTGTGACTTCATTGTTACTCAGAACCACATCAGCTCCATATCTTCTGGATCAAGAGCACTGTCATGGAATATGGCGATACCCTCCAGGCAATAGATGGTGATCCCGCCTTTGTTGGATGTAGGTCCGTCTCAACGACAGCTGTGGGAGTATCCTGGTATAGTTATACAGTCAGCAACATCACTCACAGTAGCACCCAAGAAGGTTTCCACGATGACAATAATGGATGGCTTTAGTTCATGGCACAGATTGGGCAGCTTAAATAAAATTAAAATAATAAAAATGACACTTATTAAGCGCCTTATCAAACAGGTCAAAGCGCTGTACAAGAAATGACTTAATGATACTATCTTAATCTAAATTCTTACGCAACCATCTTACGTTACAATCTTAAAACACTCATACAGCTTACCTATGTTCGAAAGTAGTACTCTGATGGTAGTCCTCTGATGTTCATCTATTAAGTCAGATCCGTTTCAAATAGTCGTTTGGCAGAGATGGGTCGTTTACGTTTTGATTCGTCCATTCGAAGCTTCTTTAACTTACTTGTAGCGAGAGAAGTTGAAGAGTGGGGGGGGGGAATTTCTTTCTTTACAGAACTTAAACATTTTTGTGTCTTTCAAGATGCAAAATTAAGTCAGAATATTTAATTCTGTTTGAAAAAATCAGAAACTTGTTCAGAGTGTGCTTTTATACTAGGAAAGGGACCTTATTATTACGATTGTTATTTACACATCTAAGCGGTGCGGTGGAGTGAGCACTATACATGAACTAAACTAAAAGCATCCTGAGATTCAGAACAGTACGGGCATCCAGATGGCAGACGATACCTCTCTGTCCATCTACCCATCAAAACAATTTCAAAAAGCTTCAAAACAATTATTTTAAACAAAGACAAAGGCATAAACACTCATACACAACCCTATTTGCTCATAATAACTTTACTGTGTAAGGTTAAGTTGAAAAGGTGCTGATTAATTGCTGTTAAATGCTGTTAATTGGTTTATACAAAGACGTTCAAACATTATTAAATACGTATATATGATTAACAATCGTTACAGATCCGGACTGCAATACTGCTCTTGGGATGGAGAGTGGGTTCATTCTAGACAATCACATAACAGCCGCTGATTATTACACGGCCGACGGGCTCATCCCAGATGACCAGCGTCCAGCAGATGGCCGACTCCACCAAAGACCTTACTGTTGGGTGTCAACCTTCTCCAATCCATATGATGATCCGTGGATTCAAGTTGCTTTCAAAGCCTTCGAAAATACGGTCAACATAACAGGGATACAAACACAAGGTAGTGGACCTAGTATTTGGCATTCATGGGTAACAAAGCTGCAGATACAATATGGCAATACAGAAGATTCACTGGCATACATTATGGATGGTGCTACAGCCAAGGTAGGCCTTCGTGATTGTATAGCTGCATGCGTACAATAGTATTTTATTATATTGACTAGAATGCCAGAGTGCGTCTTTGTACTCTTAGATGATTTTCAATGATATTTAAATAAACACTCATTAGACAGTCATTAAAACATCATAACATATTACTTAAAGAGGCGTGGTCCGATTTTTCATGTTCTGTTTTCTATCTTAGATTATTAAGACCTACCATTAAAACGATTCGTTTCCAAATTTTGAGTTGCATTGTTGTAGCGGTTTTGATATGAGAAGTAGAAACGTGTATAACAATACCCCATAGGATAATACACACACTTCCGGTATGTACGTTTTGTTCACACAATTTAAACGAAACATATCTCGGGCGTTACTTGGGTAATGAGAAAAATCATAACATATCACTTGTATGAACGGGCTTGCAGCAAATTAGCCACAGTAGCAAATCAGAATTATGTATTAATTTAAAACTTAGACCAAACTAAAGATAAGTCTTCACTCCATCTATATGTAGAGTTTCATACAAATTCTAACATTTCTTATGTATTTCTTTATTTTTTTAACATTACCTAAATTTTTCCACATTTTAATTTTTTTAGCCTACATGGAGTGTGCTATGGTATCCAAAGTTTCAGGGATGGTGTATAAGCTTAATATCTAAATTCTCTTGCCAGCTTTTTTCGATAAAGTGTTTAATTTTTTAGAAAATTAATGTTTAAATTTTTGATTTTAGGGAAATTTAGAAACACCTATAATTTAAAATTGAAACACTCAATTAAAAATGGATGGCGAGAGAATTTTCTAAATTTGATTACCTTTCATATGACACCTTGTTTGTTGAAATTGGACCTATAGTTAGCTCAAAACAAATTCTAGAATTTAGGTAATTTAGTGTTTCTAGAAAAAAGTCAAGAAAATTGAAAAAAAAGTACTAACATTACCATTAAATTTAAAATATCTCCTTTATTAAGACTAAAATCTTGGAAAAAATCACTGTCCTTATTAAGTAGCATTTTTGCAATAACATAAATCAAAAACCAGATTTACGCAGTGGGTATAAAAAGAAAAAATAACATTTAAACAAATTATCTGTTTTCATAAATTAAGCTGATTTGATTAACTTGGCAACATGCCAAAAACATTTTTCAATCACAAAAAATTACGTAAGTCCAAAACGCTCATTTGGAAATAAAAATAAAAATTGGCAGGTGAGTGGGGTGGGTGTGTGTGATGGATAGGTGACATAGTGGTGGTTGTTGTTTAGTGCGGATTTTTGTAACTATTTGATTAAATAGACCAGTTCAATAATGAACAGTATGTCTATTCATCTTGTCAAATGTCCTTTTTTATTGCAGACATTTAATGCGAACAGTGATGAAGATACAGTTGTTAGTATCACATTTCCCCAACCAATTAGCGCCATGTTCCTGCGCATTATAACGAGAGAATGGCATAGATGGGTAACACTACGCTTTGAAGTCATTGGCTGTCATAATTAATATGGTAAGAAGCCTTTTTGTTAAAGTCAAGTCGAAGCCATAAGGTCATATTTTATCAGTTTTATTTTGCTTATTAATATTACCAACCTGCGCTACGTGGTTTGAACGTTTGAGGTATTCTCGGGGCCTATGTAACCGAGCGTTTTTAGGTGTACCACAGTGATTTCACACGCGTTTGAGTGGGACTTGCAGGGAATACGCGTTTGAGTGGGCCTTCAGATCATAAGGTAAAAAGGCAATGTAGCCGACATAGCCATACTAATTATTCCAGTGCTTGAAAAAGCCAAAATCTTCAAAGGCCATTCGTATCCTAGGGGCCCGCCTAGGGGTTTGAAATATACGGGCCTTCAGCAATTTTCACGGGCCCAAGAACTACCTGCCGATTGGCCAAAAAGAAGTTTTCATTATCAATTGGACCAATCAGCAACATTGTTAGAATAATTTCACCACTCAAAACAAATCGGGGTGAATTATTTGCAATGCTCCATTCTGATTGCTGTTTAAATTAAGGTATCATATAATTGACCAATCAGAGGCAATGCTAGATCGGCAGGTAGTGCTCAAATTAAATGTTACACTGACACACTGACACTTAAAACATACGAATCGTAAATTATTGATGTTGCACTCGTCATTGAGTTTGTCTTTAACAGTAGCAGTAATGTTTTTGTGTGTAATATCAATGTAAATTATTTTATTTTCTTATCTATAGGCCTATAAATAAAAGGAAGTCGCTAAATCTTGTTCGCGAGTAGGCTCCGAGTTGCTTTGACTTTCAGCTCTGATTTATTCGTACATTGATCGGGTACATATTGCCATTAAACCATCTGACGTTCATTTTTGCAAAACTATTCAATCACTATGGAAATAACAAAAAAATGGTCGGTTGTTAGGCCGTTGATGTCAATAACCTTATGGGTCAGGTCATGACAGCAAACGCGTCAAATGCAAGCGGTGTCCAACACGCGCGATAAGTGGCGAGTCACGCACCTGCGGGTATATGGCACTTTGGTTTCACGCGCATTGGGTCGCATGATATGGACGCATGATATGTGCTTTATTAGTTCTGGAAAGGGTCCGGCGACGGTCCGCCATTTTTGTTCTTCACATTTTGAGATCATTTACTAGACTTGCTTACCAGTCGTTTTCATTATCCTAACTACAGTTTGCACATTGAAAAGTGAACTTCGACGTACGTGGTGCGAAAAAGTCTTGCCGTACCTTTTTGATTCATTTACCTGCATGTTTCAGCTGAGACGGTTACGTTTGCGGCCACGCAGCGGTATACAGATAAGCTCATCTAGGTTTTACTAAAGTAAAACATCTTTGGTTTCACGCGCATTGCGTCGCATGATATGGACGCACTTAATGTTGGCTTACCGCACGTAGGCCTACGTATGTGTACGTGCATGACTAACTGCTTCTCTGAGACAGTGGCGGATCCAGGAATTTGGGAAACTTGGGGGGTTGGGGCACACTCGAAGTTTTTGCCGCTACCTTTTTGAATGGCCACGAAGCACCATTGTGTCGCGCGCCGTGCAGGGGGTTAAGTCCCCTCAGAATTGGAAACATATATGTGATGCGATCAAGCAAAATCAGTCGGAACTCGCAAATATTGATTTTGAGATATAGCCAAACAAAGGCAATATTTCCTTTTGTTTCCTCTTGTTTTCGAAACCCTTTAATTGCTCATATCTTTGGAACTGGTTGTTCGATTGCAATTGGGTTTTCTGCAAAATACAGCTGTGTAAATGCGTTTTGCTATCATGTAAGAAACTGAAAATTTATTGTTGCCGAGTTCCGACTGATTTTGCTTGATCGCATCACATATGGTCAAAGTAAAGGCCTTGAAGCCATTTCGGGGGATCATTTGGTGAAGCTGATGAAAAGTGGTTGGGGGGTCATTGGGTGACAGATTTGCAAAAATGTCAACTTTTCAGAGAGAATGTTAACATGTAGCCAACAGAGTCGTTCAACTGTTCAGTATAGCCCGAAAAGTTTAATGTTAGGGGTTGGGTGAGCCCACTTTAGGGGAGCTTGAAAGTCCACATTTTGGAAATTCTGCGGCCCGCAAATAAATCCTGGCTATATATAGGCCTAACTCAACACGGGCTCGCTTAAAATGTTTTGCAGCAACTTGCTTACATGTTTTATACCATAACCCAAAAATAGATGACAGTAGCTAACATATGATTATCATTATTATCAAGCTAACATGATCATTACTATACTGGATGAATAATCTACACCAAGACACCATGATTATCATCACCGTTTACCATGTGTACTAACCACTTCCGTTTTCTAACCGCTCCCGTTTACTCAACTAGCGGGGATCCGCGCGAAGCGCGGGTCTCCCGCTAGTTTCAAAATAATGAAAAAAGGCAACTTGGCATGGAGGACAGCAGAGAAAAATATCATGCTCTGATATTATCATCACGAAAAGGTAGGGCAATCCTGGACTTAACTGTGTTCTTAGCAGTGATGTTTTTAGGCTTCCATAAAACACATGCAGGATTGCTTTATCAATTAATGAGAGAGCAGATGGTGGTAAATAATGGGTTTGGATATTATATAGTTAGAATGAGATCCAGGGTTGCCTGGCCTCGAGTAGGAAATGTGATTACCGGTATCTGAATAAGATTATTAAGGTAAGGGTAAAGGTAAAGGAGACGATCCTGTATAAACAGTGATCGGAGTGCCCATCTCTCTTTCATTGGCGATTGGGCCAGACTCCTCCATGTAATGTTGTATAGAGGGATCGCTACACCTCCTCTACAGCGAGTCTGTTACCTTCCCAGCATTTAAGAATGCCGGTACCCATTTAAACACCTGGGTGGAGAGGAGTAATCGAGATAAAGTGCCTATACTCAAGGGCACAACACGATGGCGTCGCCGGGGCTCGAACCCGCAACCTTCCGATTATGAGTCAGTGCCCGTTCCGCTAGGCCACCGTGCTAAGATTATTACCACGGGTTATAGCATTTAAGTTCATTCGGTTGAAATCACCTAAGGTGCTTCTCGAGAACAGGTTGAAAAGGGGAATCAGTTACTATGTACACACAACAGAAAGTTATAGCAGATACTCCTCTTGGTACTAGGTGTGACCTAACTTCTACCCACAAATATTCCAGCTGCTCAGGAACCTGGACGTCCAGTAATTTTGAAGGGATATCGTTCTTAACATAGATAGCCACATCACCACTTAACATGATTTGCACAATGGTTACGGGAATCTATTGGACTATAAGTACATCACTTTAAGACCTCATGCGCCATGGTACTCCGACGAGCTCCGTGTTGCTAAGCGTGAAAAGCGTCGATGTGAGCGTCAGTATGTAAAATCTGGCCTTATATAAACTACAAAGATCTTTTGGAAACGGCTAAGACTAACTATCATAAGTCTAAAGCTCTCCAACCTTGACAGTCGCCAGCTCTTCCGCAAAGTAGACAAACTTTGCTCGTCCAACACGTCAAAAGATACTTCCTTCTCATGACAATTAAGAGCAACTCGCTAACGACTTCTCCGACTTCTTTCGCGATAAAATCGAGCGTGTAAAGGACAAGCTAGATAACATCTCGCGTACGGACTCCACTCCCGAAACACCTCTGCATCAATCAACCGTCTGCAAATTCGCAAAGGTATCTAAAAAAGAGGTGCGCACTATAGTGACGAAAGCTCCATCGTCGTATTCCGATCTGGCTGTTAAAGGCGTGTCTTCCTGAGCTTCTGCCGTGTATTACTAAACTCGTCAATCTGTTGCTGCAATCGGGAACGTTTCCATCCTCCTATAAAATTTTGCGTGTGACACCATTGATAAAGAAGGGTGGCAAGATCCGGAAGATCTCAGCAAGTACATGCCAATGTTCAACCTGAAATTTCTCTCTAAGATCATGAAGGCGTTTGAGCGTGTAGTAGTGACACAGTTGCAAGACTTTATGCAGGAAAACGGTCTCTATGGGAAGTTGTAATCCGCGTATATGAAGTGCCATTCTACAGAAACTGCATTACTCCGTGTCCACAACGAAATTCGTCGCGCACTGGACTATCATCATGATCATAGAAACGTTGTGCTTGTTCTGCTTGATCTCTAGGCCGCCTTCGACACTGTCGACCACCACATCTTTCTGAGGCGACTGAGGGATCGCCAGGCATTCGCGATAGAGTACTACCGTGGTTTGAAAGCTACCTTTCTGATCGCAAGCAAAATGTTGCTGTAGGTGATAGTTCTTCTCCCAATCATGTCCTTCAGTGTGGTGTTCCTCAGGGATCAGTGAGCGGCCCTTTTGACGTCACCATTTATATTCTGCTCCGTTAGAGGATGTTATCGCCGGTGATGATGTTGTTGAATGACGCGATGTTCTATGCCGATGACAGTCAAATGCATCTTGACTTTACCCAGGAATAAATGCCTGGCCAGTCGAGTAGGCTGGAAAATTGGGCTCGCAATGTCAAATCTTGGACAACGTGCAATAATCTTCTGTTGAATGACACCAAAACAGAAATTTTTCATCCGTCGTCGCGCTTTGTGAAAGATACGCCATCGATTTCATCTCTCTAACCATAGGCCATTCTGAAGTTAGCATCGTCAAGGAAGCCAGAAATCTTAGTGTCGCAATGGACAATCACAACTCATGTTAAAAATGTATGCCGCTCTACTTGCCATGCCCATGATGCCATCCACAAGATTGGCCTGATTCGGAAGTATATCGACAGATCAACAGCCGAACGCCTTGTTCATGCCTTTGTGACCTCGCGTCTGGATGCCAACAACAGCCTTCTCTATGGAATTCCTGCTTCAACTCTCGCAAGACTTCAACGTGTTCAAAACTGTGTTATCCGCCTTGTTACCTGTGCAAAGAAAGACGGCAACATCACCTCTCTTCGCCGTGAGCTTCACTGGCTTCCAATCAAGGATCGTGCCGTCTTCAAACTTCTCCTCCGCACATATAATCACTCCATGGTATGGCCCCATCTAACATCTCTGATCTCATCAAAGTTCATGTTCCACAACGCACTCTTCGGTCAAACTTCTTCTTAATGCACCGCCTAGTCGCGTGGATTTGACGGCTTACTACGGTGAAAGGGCATTTCCCATCGCCGCGCCAACTTTGTGGATCCAGAAAGCGGGCAGTCTCGCCATCTTCAAGAGACTTTTAAAGACTCATTTGTTTGACAATCCGTTGTATATTTTTGCTACTTTGTGCATAACTTTCTGGTTTTTAATTGGTAGTTCTTAAGATTTCCTTTTAGGTTGTAGTTTTAAGTTCGTTTTCTTTTGTAAATCGCTTAGAGGCCTCTTTTGGTATTGGGCGCTATATAATTCATTGTTAGTGTTGTTGTTGTTACCGGGGTATACCGTAGATGGTGATATTTAAGTTGGGCAAAGATTGTTGATATACACCTATCCGACTTCGCCATTACTGCGGTGTCCCCGATGTAAAACTGCGGTGTCCCGAGGTCGGGGGTTCCATCCATTATTTATTGCGTGCTATACAGAATTGTACCCGGGAATTGTACACAACAGTGATATTCAATACACAATCATGAGTATTGAATTACGAATTAAATCTCCCGCTCTGGTACATCTGTGTTGCCGTCAATAGAGGGCCAAATACAGTAAACGCTTCTCGGATTGGTGTATAGGATCAATGGCAATATAATGGTTGTGGCCCGTCTATCTATTCAAAATCTGTGACGGAACGAGGTCACTTATTTAGCCAGTATTGAAGATTTTGCACGTACGAAATAAACGCGCGGACAGTGTAGAAAATGCAAAAAATGTGTTCCTTTTTCATACTGCAGTTACTGTCCGTTTTCCTATACACAATACACAGTGCTCTTTCCCATTGACGCGTGACCTTTACAAATAGCCCTACGTTAACAGTATGGGGATATGACTAGTTAACGTCGCTGTGTGAAAAATAACCGGCCAATATTAAAAGTACTCTTCTAAAGTTCTAGAAAATATAGTTTTAACATGTCCTAAATTTTAGCTAATTTAGATGTTTGGAAATATTCGTACTTTGGTGTTTTAGTTAATGTTATAGGTAATAGTACATTGCCTAGTTAACGTCGCTGTGTGAAAAATAACCGGCCAATATTAAAAGTACTCTTCTAAAATTCTAGACAATATAGTTTTGTAACATGTCCTAAATTTTTAGCTAATTTAGGTGTTTGGAGAGGGTCGTACTTTTGTGTTTTAGGAAGGACATGTAAACGACAGATAACACCAAAAATATGAAGAAATTATTTCCAAACCGTGTTAAGTCAAATATCATTATGTTGCTCATTTTCAAGAATGCTGGTTTACAAAAAGCACGCCATTGTCTGATTTCGTGAACAAAGCCACACATAACATTGTTTCCTTTCGTTTCCTTTATAATCGGTTACCCAACTGAAGCTATGAATACCAGCTTTATTGCGATATCGCACATGAAAACAGTCACTTGTGCACAACCAGAGAAGATCCGATTTAATCAGTTGAGCTGTTTCAATGAGTGTTATCTTGGTTTAATAGCTTTTAATGGGGTTAAGTCCTGCAAAGGTCGAGATGAATTCTACTGTAGACATGACTGCATCATGTATGATATGTTAAAGACAAAATCGTTGTTTGAGCATGTACAAACCAATGCGATAGATGGACGCACGTATAAACGCACGTACCGCAATCTCTCTATTACCTACATTAATAGCCCAACCATTATTTTGCATATTATTCCAGATAGTTTTATTATGATAGTAGGCCTATACACGTGCTTGACATGATGATCCCCATTATTTTTAAACAAAACGCCCTAAACGTTTTTTTTTGTTTCACCCGGCAACCAAAAATATCATATAAAAATCAGATATACAAGCTGCCCTTTTCTTTAATATTGTTTTACCCCTAAACTCATGACGTATTTACGCATGCGTGTGCAGTGTATTTCGTGTACCCCCAAGATTACACTTAACTTATTTCGTTGTGTGTTCTTCTATGTTTGCAGGTCCACTACGTTAAATGGTCGCGCTTTTATGGCCGTGAAAACTGCATCGCAGACAGGTGCTGTTGCCGATCTTGTTACATTTTAGAAAATGGAAACCAACATCGGCAGCATTTTCGACACCGTTAACTAGTACATTCACCTCTCCCATGTCGTGTCTTTAATACGAATTTAATTTCAATATCAGCATCACATAGCCAGGTAACCACCATGTTATTTCATTGGTTGAAGTTATTTCCACGTTCGAATCTCTGGAATTTCTGGAAACCCTGGACTATATACTATATGTCAAGTAATTCTGCCTTCCCAGCAAACACAAAGATGTTTTTAAAACGTTTTAAATATGTTACTTACTTAAATATGTCACATACTTATGGTGGTGGTATCGGTGTACTTTTTAAGAATGAGCTGAAACTACAAATCTTTGAAACAGGAAAATCTTTCCGTACTTTTGAGCATTGTTGTTTCACCAACATGTCAAATAATCTATATTACTTTGTGATTTATAGCCCTCATACATCCTCAGGAAATGACATAAAGACAAGCGAGTTTCTTGCAGAATTTGATCTATTTGTGGATTTTCTCAACTCGCTTGGTACAAAAACAGTAATATCTGGTGATTTTAACATACACGCTGAATGCCCTGAAAGGCCAGAGGTAGTCCATTTCATGACAACGTTAGAGAGTGCAGGTTTTCACCAGCATGTAATTGGCCCTACACACATATCTGGAAGCACCTTAGACCTGGTTTTCTCACGCACAGAAGAGAACCTTGTTACGGATTGTGTTGTATATAGATCCTCGCCTATCAGATCATCATGTGGTTTGTTTCAAGATATGCCAACAGAAATCTCATTCTCAGAAACATGTCATATACCCCGTTTACATTGGGTAAAAGTCGTAATCGAATTCACAAAAGTCGTAATCGACTTAATTCGTATCATAAGTGTAAACAGGTACAGTCGTAATTAATCGTAATTCAAAAGTCGTAATTCCAGTGATGACTTGTATCATCATTCATTTCAAGTGAATTCGAATAAGTCGTCATTAATTACGACTTTTCGCTAATGTAAACGAACACGTTGTTGAATTCGTATTTACCTGCCGTAACCATTGGTAACAAACGAATTCGATATTCGTGAATGCGAATTTGAAATCGAATTAAGTCGATGTAGTGTAAACACCCACCAAACGAATTAATTTGTGGTCGTAATTCAAAATACGGCTTAAGTCGATTACGACTTTTGCCCTATGTAAACGGGGTAATAGTATCACGCAAGCTACATTTGATGGATGTTCCATCATTTGAGGCAGATTTCCACTTACTGTTGGAGTCCTCAGATTCCCAAATAGAAGATCTTGCTGACCACTATAATAGAGTCATTAAGACCACTTTGGACAAGCATGCTCCAGAAAAAAGATCTACGAGAAGCACAACTCTATCCATGAAGCTCGCAGAGTGCGTAGGAAGCATGAACGCAAGTGGAGGAAATCCAGGCTTGAAGTTGACCACCAACTGTATGTTGTTCAAAGAGAACATGTGAACAGCTTAATCTGTGTAGCGAAGCAAGAATATTATAAAATGAACTTGCCCAAGCCGATACTAAAACTGTTTTCAAGAAGGTTAACACACTATTAAATAGAAGCACTAAGGCTCTTCCAGCCCATGAGTCTGATCTCAAGATTTAAGTAACAAGTTTGCCTCATTTTTCAGTGAAAAGGTTTCTAACATATATAAGTGTCTTGAAAATGATGTTGTTGAGTTGTGTAATGAGACCTCCACTAATGTGGACCCTGAAAGAAGTGTATCTTGTTCTCTCACGAATTTCGATGATACTGAGTGAGAATGATGTTCTTGAGTATGTTCAGAAATCACCTGCCAAATCGTGTTGTCTTGATCCCATACCCACATGGTTTATTAAGCAGCATCCAGACATGTTTGTTCCAATCATAACAAAAATCACAAATGATTCCCTGATGACCGGCGCTTTCCCAGCATGCTTGAAACAAGCAATTCGTCGGTCGCAACACATAGTGGCGTAGAGTGATTTTCCAAACTTTCCGTTTCACATAGTGGCGTATAGCTTTAGCGCTAACTATTATCCTATAGCAGTTATTCCTTGTTAACTATTAAAGACACAGTTTAATAGTTTGAACCTTAAACTTCAATTTCAAATGGAATCAGGCCACTGAGAGATAACAGTGGAGAAGTATAGACCCTGTTACTAGTAGCATATCCTTCAAAAACGGTTTGCTCGGAAACGTATTTTGTCCTTCACGTACGCCACTATGTGTTGCGACCGACGAATTGTGACCCCGCTAATTAAGAAGCAATCTCTCAACCCTGAAACGCTAAAGAACTACCGCCCTGTTTCAAACATTCCCTATGTGTCCAAGGTAATTGAGAAACATGTCATCAAACAAATCTCTGCTTATATGGAGAGCAATGAACTTTGTGATCCTTTACAGTCAGCGTACAGGCCTCTCCACAGTACGGAGACAGCGCCATTGAAAGTGAAGAGTGACATCATGCAACATCTTGCCAAGCGTGAAGGTGTGTTTTTGGTCCTTCTGGACCTTAGCGCAGCCTTTGATACTGTAAATCATTGTGCTCTCCTAAACAGACTTACCAGTGACTTCTGCATTGGTGGAGTGGTGTGGAAGTGGTTCCAATGTTACCTTACTGGCAGATCATCTCGTGTTAGTGTAGACGGTACACTGTCTGAACCTCAGCCTCTAAGCTTTGGATTACCACAGGGATCTCTAGTTGGACCGCTGGGTTTTTCAATGTACACCTCTTCAATTCGACATATCATCAACAGATTCGGTCTTTCATATCACATCTACGCTGATGACATACAATTATACATCAACTTTGATCCCCGAAATCTATCATCCATCACTGATGCGCTTGCTCGCCTCACAGCTTGTAGCAGTGAGATCAAAATATGGATGACCAGGAACTTGCTGCGCCTGAATGACGAGAAGACTGAATTCTTTGTTGCGGTATCTGATTACCAAAAGCAAAATATGCCGCCTGTTTCTCTTCGGATTGGTGACATGGAGATTCTGCCGACTGAAAATGTTCGGAACTTAGGTGTTATTTTGATCGTCAAATGACAATGACATCACACATCAGCTCACTTTGTTCAAGTTTGAATTACCAGCTTCGTAATATATCCCGTGTTAGACGCTTCTTGGATGTTGACACATGCCACCTTGTTGTTACAAGTCTTATACTGTCTCGCATTGACTATGGAAGTGGGCTCCTTCTGGGTAGTAATACATCTGACATTCAAAGGTTGCAAAGAATCCAGAACTGGGCATCCAAACTCATTTGCCGCAAAACAAAACAGGACCATGCTACGCCTTGTTTACAAGAACTACATTGGCTTCGGATCAGAGAGAGGATAATTTTTAAGATCATGATGATTATTTTCAAATGCCTTAATGGATCAGCCCCCTTTTATATGACTGATCTACTCTCTCTGTATTGTCCAGCCAGAGCTGGCCTCAGATCCGCCTCTGATACAACACGTCTCTCTGAGATCAACAGTGTCAAATTGCTGAAAACTGCTACAAACAGGTCTTTTGTTCATTCAGCACCACATATTTGGAACAATCTGCCCACTACCATCAGGGAATCAAATACATTGTCTGGTTTCAAAAATGGTCTAAAAACTTACTTATTTGCTGCTTATGAATAGTTTGTTCCACAGTGGTCATAATGTTTATGTTCTTTGTATTTAATTAATCTGGTTTCATCTTTTTTTTTTTTGTGTTAGAATATTTGCAGTAGGTTGTCAACACTTTATGTTTTTGAATATTATGAAAACGTTTTATACCCTTTATTATGTCCTTTATATAAACCGACATTTAAACGTATTCTGGTAACCTTTTCTAACCTTTTGCGAATGATGTCGAAAACGTTTTGTATTTGCTGGGTTGTTGCATTTGCATGCCGGCGATAAAGCGCAGTTGCAATTATTTAAATCACTGTCGAGCGCTATTTATTTTTATCATGATAACGAACAGTTTAGGTATTCCACCTTCTCATGTGTCATCATGAGGGTGAGAGTTCATAGGGGCAATGTCGGGAACCACGTCACGATATTGTTCGACATAGGCTACATCATTTTTAACGCATGCGTGTTCGTCAATACAGCTTTAGTCTCCTCCACCTTCGCAACACGGTACGTGGAGTGACTGGAATAACACTGACGGCGGAGGAGAATACTAGCTTGTCAGACAGTTTAATTCTATCAAGCATATAATACCTGAACAATCACCGTCATTTGATCGATTTACTACAGAATATATTGTATACTCAAAATATAATTTAAAAATTGTAAACCTGTTAACTTATATATTTGTGTACTAAAGTATAACGACACGTGAATAACATCATGTAGGAAACAAAATGGCCGCTAATGGCCGCCTATTGTCTAGACCTAGGCTACATGTTCCAGTTTTGTTACGTCATTTCATTCGCCTATCCCGACTATTGATCCCTGGTGTCATGTATTACATCCAGAAAGTACACCGATGCGCACACCGGGACTGCACAATTACACGTGCGCAATGACGATCTGCGCAACCATGATGACGTACTTTGCAAAGGAAATTTGGGAAATACCAAAAGTGTTAACGGGGTACTACACCCCTGTGGTAAATTTGTGACTATTTGTGCATTTTTCTCAAAAAATAATAACACACTGGTAAAAAAAGAACATATGTATATTATTGGGGCAAGGAATCCAATTACTACACTGAAATTTCGGGGTGCACCGCTCAGTCCGACACGCCGCTAGTCCGACACGCCGCTAGTCCGACACGCCGCTAGTCCGAATCTGAAAAACACTTTTTAGTCCGACACTCCGCTAGTCCGAATTTAAAATACACTCTGCCAGTCCGACACGCCGCTAGTCCGAATGTGAAATGCAATGCGCTAGTCCGACACACCGCTAGTCCGAATATGAAAAACACTTTTTCAGTCCGACACTCCGCTAGTCCGAATATGAAAAGCACTGCGCTAGTCCGAAACTGAAAAACACGGCGCTAGTCCGACACTGCGCTAGTCCGAATTTTAAAAGCATACCGCTAGTCCGAAACTGAAAACCATTGTGCTAGTCCGAATCTGAAAAGCACTGCGCTAGTCCGAATCTGAAAAGCACTGCGCTAGTCCGAATATGAAAAACACTGCGCTAGTCCGAAATTTCGGACTGCGCAGTGTTCTCAGATTCGGACTAGCGCAGTGTTTTTAAATTCGGACTAGCGAAGTGCTTTTCAAATTCGGACTAAGATTTTTTTTACTAGTCTCAAAACATATACAAATCACTGACCTACAGTACATTTTACTTGGAGAAAAATCAACAAACACATGGTATTTGTTTCAACCCAGATTTAAAGCAATAATAAGCATAAAGAATAGATTTCTATTTAAATTTTTGTTTTCACTGATTACATTATCCCCTTTTAATTTCAAGCCAAACAAATGAGGTTTACGAAGAAAATTGAGATATCATTCCAGCGCCTACATAATTTGCGTGTACTACATGTAATACTGCATGGAGCATCGCGCTCGACGTATGTACATATAAGCTGACGTGACATCCACGGGACATGTTAGCAAGCACTCGATCGGTGAACTCTGAATAAAACCGGTCTCCCCGGTTTTAATCTAAAAAGTTAAATTTTATTGTTATTAAATCACTTCAGGCTATAGTCTTTTACGTGGTATTTTAGTACACCACTGGGCATTATAACTATGCAAAGAGTGGAATCCGAGTAAAATTGAGGGCGTCGCTGTCATACATTATGGCTTTAACAACAGACAAGATATATGAAACCAGGCCAGTACGCATGATTTATTTTTTTGGGGGGGGAGGGGGGCACAGCATCATCATGAGGTAAATAATTACATTTGTACAGACGAAATCACATGGAAATGTAAACGCACCATCAGCATGATCAGGCGCTGGATCAAAAATAAACTGAATTAATAAAATTCACCTCTAGAGATATCTTCCATTCCATTTAATGAAAAGAGTCATAATCCAGGATAATTGAAGCTTGCACTCTCTCATTGTATCTATAGAATTGATTGAGCCACACACCACAGAGTTAAATTCATACAATAGGCCTACATACAAGAGCAGATTTCTGATTTCTTGAGCTGATTTTGATACAAGTTTGAAACCTTTGATATGAATAAAGAAGAGTTTCAAAATATTGAAAACATTGTTTATCGGTGTTTAAATTACAAAGGGTTTTTCAATTTCATTGTTCTTTTTAACTAATTTTTTTCATTTTTTTCTCAAGTTTGGACCTTCAATTTTTATAAAATTGCATAAAAATAATTAGATTTAAGTTATTTAAGTTTCTATTTTGCTTTATTTATTTATACCACTGTTCAGTATTGTAAATTGTTATAACATTCAAAGTTTAATTTATATTAATATTTAATTTCAAATAACCATTCGTTACATTTGCTTTTTGAACAAAACGGCATTGAACATAACTGAACGGTAATTGACATTTCTCGTATTTTTTTAAAATATTCTGCGCGTACTGAGAATGTTTGAATTTTGAAGTTATGCACTTGTAAAAGATGTTCAAAAAACGTTTACTCTTAACATCAATTAATATCTTCATGAAAATGGCAAATCAGCAACCATTATGCGTTCATGTGCACCAAAATGACGAATGGCAATTGTCTGATTGCCGGCTATCATGCTTGTGTTTGAAATCGACATCCTGTCTAAAGTATCATAATTCAGGGACATCCACTAGTCTCAACACCCAGTCGCAAACGATGTTAGTAATGTTGGTGACGTGACCGGCGCAGCGGACATAATTTTGCGAGAAGGCTTAAAAATTGTTATGTCTCAAAGCCGCCGCGCGCGTTCGTTTTTCTTAGCGCGTCCATGTCAGCTGAAACGGCAAAATATTTTATTATTTCCTTTTTTTAAATAGTTTTTTGACGTAAAATCATAAAATTCTGAGACAAATTTGGAAAAAAAGTTACTTGGCTCGATATTCGCACTGTTAAAGGCCCATTCAGTGATTTGCTCATCCGGACGATCGTAAAAATCATTAAAATTCAGATTTTGGTATATTTGTCATTGTCATAGATGTGCTAACATAGCCTGCGAGTGGTTCAGCCGAAAGCTGTGTATTTAACGAATCTGTAATTTAGATACTGACGGTATCTAAATTAGCTACATGTATTTGAATGGGGCTTCAACTTCGTCAGTACTGCTGTTTTCTTCGTTTTTTGCCAAATTTGTCATTTCAAAAATACCAAATGACAATTTGGATGACTTATCCTTCACTTTTAAGCAATTTATAAACAATTTTTTTTTACACATGCGCTGGGATCATTGAATTGGTCTTTAGGTTTAACACAATTGATATTTGTATTGTGTAAATCAACCGCAATTTTATGCTGTGTACTTTTGAACACTCGAAAATGATATCTGAATTGAAAATTTAGTTTATATAAAAGTTCTTAGAAAATAAAAATCTGAAAAAACACTTCATTTCGCATTCGTTTTTGAAACTGCCATGGACTTTGAGACATAACATCTGAATATGTTTTGTTGCTAGCCCAAGTCGTCAAAGAGAGAGTGAAGGGGGGGGTGTAGGGTATGGAGTTGAGAGGGATTTTTAAAAAGTGGGGACCCCCAAAAATGACCCCATTGTGTGGGTCAAAAGCACTAGTCCCCAGTTTTTGTGAGAGCATTTTGGTCTCTCAATTTTTAAGGAAGCATATATCGAGGGTAAGAGTGGGGTATGCACAGAATTAATTCTGTGGGCGTATGTCAAATAGAAATAGGGGGCGCTCTATCGACTACGTGGCATGAACATAATGCTAGGACGAATGGTTAGCGCGTTTAGGCCAGTAAATCTAGCATTTTCTAAGGAACTAATTGCAACAGAATTTTTTTCACCACAATGCATTTCCTTGAGGTCCCCAAAGTACCATACTAAAAGTCCCAAAATATCCAAGTATGGGAAAGGTGCCTAATTTGCATAAATCCAAAATGGCCACCAAAATTTCAGAAAAATCTAGATTTTGATATATCTTCACTTCTAAATGGCCTATTACAATGACTTAACTTTCTAGGAAGGGGGTTTTGGACACAATAAGTATCCTGAGATAGGTTAAAAAATGATTACATAAACAGATCATTGTTATATTTTCAAAATGGCCGCCAAAATCTTTTTACACACGTAATTTGAATATTAAAATAGCAATATTCTACTTGGAACAAATTGAAACCTATTTTTTTCAATACAACACATTAATTTGAGGTCTCTTGACACCAGACTAAAAGTCCGAAAGTATTCAAGTATAGAAAAGATGCCTAATTTGCATAAATCCAAGATGGCTGCCTGTCAAAATTCAGAAAATGTCAACTTGACATATAATTATCTTCACAATGATTCGGGTCTTATGGGATAGGTTGGAAAATGATTACACAAATGGATCATGAACAGCTCCACAATATTCAAGTATTGCAAAAGGTGCCTAATTTGCATAAATCCAAAATGGCCACCTGCCGAAATCAATAAAAAAATATAAACTTTGAAATATATTTACTTCCTAATGACAATGATGACCAGTATGATGGTTTGATTTTCAAGGATGTATATAGTTATGATATTTGTATGAGCCTATAGAATGTAGAATCCTCCTGCATTTCTCAGAAAACAGTGTGAGCAGTGTGGGGTAAGAATAATGTCAAGAAGACTGCTAGAATTTTCCAAAATGCAATACATTAACATTTTTTACTTGAAAAGAAAAAAAGCCTACTTGTGTGATGTAAAGCATTTACATTACGAAATATTCATCATTCATGGCAGCGATAATCTGAAAACAATCCCAAGACATTAATTGAAACCACAAACTACATTTTATGAAGTTCAGCTATTGTAATGAAACTATCAATGGGTGACGGTGTTAGATTTTGGAAATACCTACCTACTTACCAGTCAGCATCGTGCACTTCTTCACCTGCTGCCTTACGTAGGAAAAAGTTTCACGTGGCCCGCAGCAATTTCAGCTTCTTCCACAGACCACCTGGTGCCAAGTCTATCCAAGTCCCTCTAAAGAACGCTCTTCCAAGTTGTCCTAGGGTGTCTAGGTCTTCTCTTTCCATGGGTGGCATTCCAGAAGTAGAGCTTTATTGGGCTGGATGCGACTCTCATCCATTCTGTACAGATGGCCAAACCACTGTAAGCATCGCTTTCTTATGATAGTAATGAGCTTCTGTTGTTTCGTCACTTATGATCTTATAAAATCGTTGGTGATATGCTGGGTCCATTTGATGCGGAGAATTTTCCTTTATCTGGACTCATCTCTTTCAGTGAGGGTTCAGCATTCAGAAGCATATAGAGGCGTATGAGAGAACGCATGCACTATAGAATTTCATCTTGGTGTCTAAGTTGATATACCGGTCTTTCCACACCTTCTCAAGTTCTTTAAAAGTACCAGATGCTTTTCCACTCCTATGATTGAGCTCATTAGTACATGATCCATCAGCACTAAATTATGCTCCCAGATACTTTAAGTAATCCATAACCTTGACGAGGCCTTCATCTCCCATTGGAGCCAAAGATGCTGAGCTCAAACGACCAAGTGATTGCTTCAGTTGTATCTGTCATCTTGGCATCAAAATCTTCTAGGAGGGCTATGTCACCATAGTCTAGATCAACCAGTTTTACCTCCGGGTACCTCAAGCTTCGCCTAGGTAGAAGGGTTATACTTTTCTTGCTTTCTATACGAAGTCGATGGCAAGGCCAAATAGCAGTGGTGACCAAATATCACCCTGTCTGTCTTACACCAGTGACTATACTGAAGAATTTGGAAAGGGAGCCCTCTGATTTGACCGCACATGTTGTGGCATGATTAGAGTTAATTATGATGTTGATGATCTTCCTTGGGATTCCATAGCGATGGTTAGAGAGTCAAAGGCAGCCTTAAAGTCGATGAAGTTAATTAAAGCTTGGTAGCTGTTGGTTCAGACATTTCTCGATGATTTGGTTGAGGCCGAATATCCAATCATGGCATGAGCGTACCTAAAACTAGCTTGATTTTCCCTCATTCTTACGTCAACGTCATCCATTACTCTTAGAAGTACGATTGTGGAGAAAACACTGCCTGCAATGTCCAGTAGAGTGATACCACAGTTTTAGCTACAGTGAGAAAGGTCTCCATTCTTTGGTAATGGAAGGATTATGCCTTGTCCCCATTCTCTTGGTGTTTTCTCGGTTCGCCTTTATCAGTTTACAAATTATCAGCAACCATTCTTTGATGTTGTCGCCACCATCCTTGAGAAGTGACGGAGAGGATGTTATCAATGCCCGGTGCTTTGTTTCGTTTGAGCAGGCTAAGTGCCTTGTCAAGTTCTTCTCTGGTTGGTGGTTCCATATCAATTTTCAGTTCTTCGCAAGGATTGAACCTTGAGAAGTTTAATAACTCACTAGGCTCTTCAGCGTTAAGCAGGTCTTCAACAGATTCAGCCCATCTCTGCTGTCACGCAGCCTCATCCTTAAGTATTTCTCCTTTGGCTTCTCGTATCTGCGAGGCCTTTCTGCTGATTTTACCAATGAGAACATTTTTCAGCTGGTAGACTTCTCTCTCTCTCTCTCTCATGTTGTTTTTACTTGAGGCTACTTCCAAGTCATCAGCGATCTTGCTCATCCAGGTCTTTTTGTCATTCTTAAGCAATTCTTGTGTGCCTGTTGAGTTCACGGTAGTCACTATCCATTGCTGGTTTGACTACCTTTCTCTTGTCAATAAACTCCTTTGTCTCGGTTGAGATCCAGTCTGCCTTCTTCTTCATTCTGAATCCTAGGTGTTTTGATACTCTATTTACGGTATCAACAAATACATTCCACTCTTCATCAATATTAGTATTAGCACCTAATTCAGCCAATGCATGGAACCTTCCACCGATGTTAGCATAAAAGCATGTCAAAATATCACTCTGTAGCAGTTTACTGGTGTCATATTTTACGTGTATGGAAGTAATTGCCAGGTTATGGTCATTTCCAACATCAGCTCTTCTGTAAATTCTAACTGAGTCTAACGTCTTTTAAGGAATTACGCAATTTCCGGTTGATTAAGGTATGGTCAATTTGGTTAACTGTCCTTCCATTGGGAAAATTCCAAGCTAACGTATGGATTTTCTTGTGTGAAAAGAGTAACGATCCAACAATGAGATTGTGTTCTTTGTGATTGTGTAATTTTGGTGGCCATCTTGGGTACATTTATTGGATTTATGCAAATAAATATTTCCCATACTTTCTTATAATTTTTATATATATTTGAGAACTTTTAGAATGTTGTTCAGGGAACTCAAATACATTGTATTAAGCTGAAAGAAAATTCGATTTGTTCCAGGTGTAGTTCATAGTGATATGGTTGCGTAAATAGGCCTATGGCCATTTTGAAAATATGCTAGTGATCATTCTCTATGGTCAGTTTATATCCTATTCCATAAGAATGTTTGTGTCCACAAACCCATTCCTAGAAAATCATTGTAATAGTCCATTTAGCATGTTTAGAAGTGAAGGTATGTCAAAATCTACATTTTCTGAATTTTGGCAGGCGGCCATCTTTAATTTATGCAAATTAGTTATCTTTTTTGATACTTGGATACTTTGGTACTATTAGTATAGTATTCAAGGGTTCTCAAATGATTATTGTGGTGAAAAAAAATGTTGCAGTTGTTCAAAGCTATTCTACGATACGAAATGATGTCCTGTGTAAAATACAGATAATTTACATTTTGGCGGCCATTTTGAAAATATGCCAATGATGCTGCTGTGTAAACATTTTGTAACATATCGCATTAGACTCGCTGTGTCCAAAAAACCCTTTCTAGAATGTTAAATCATTGTAATAGGCCATCTAGAAGTGAAGGTACATGTCAAATTGTAGATTTTTCTGAAATTTTAGCGGCCATTTTGGATTTATGCAAATTAGGCACCTTTCCCATACTTGGATATTTTGGGACTTTTAATATGGTACTTTGGGGACCTCAAGGAAATGCATTGTGGTGAAAAAAAATTCTGTTGCAATTAGTTCCTTAGTTGGCCCCCAAAAGTGCTAGATTTACTGGCCTAGTTCTGGGGACCCGAATTTTGGCCATGTCCCCACTCCTGCGGTTTGGCAAGGGAGAGTGAGAGAGAAAAGACCTTTTAAAAGTGGGGACCTCAAAAATGACCTCATGAAGTAGTTCACATGTACCATGTGTACTATACCAGTCCCCAGTTTGTTTGAGAGTATTTTGGTTTCTCGACTTCTTAAGGACCAGGGGGAACTCCCAATTTGGAGGTGACGCGTATGTAGGGCTGTAACCCAAGGACCACATATTTTTATGAGCACATGCTCTGTCACTCAAAGACCCCATATATTTCCTTTCGATCTGTCACCCAAAGATTTCCATTTGAACATTAACAAGTCATCTATCACTGATTTTTTTGTTACTTCTTTGGATATAACAAAGCCATTTAGAACTAGAAATTCAATTTTCGAGGCTTCATTTGGCTCTCACCCAAAGACCCCATTTTAAAAGAGGTCATAATTTATTCTCACCCAATGCCCCCCGAATTTAGATCCAAACGGTCCGTCTCTCACCTAATGACCCCATATGGTGTACATTTTGCGCTCACCGAATGTCCCCAAGCGCGATGCAGTATATTATTTGCCGGGATTATTTGCTTCAAATATTTGGGCAAAAAGTGATATTTTCTCTTTCAATCGCACGATTTTGTGGTAATAGAATAGAAATAAATGGTGCAGCATTATCCTTTACACGCAAATATTGTATCCTCGGCAGTAAAAACGTTTGAATATGGGTTCGGCTGCGCCTCATCCATCAGGCGACGAAAACTACGGGAGGACGGACCTTTCAAGTTGGGTCGGTCGGGCTTTTTTTTTTTTTTTTTTTTTTTAGTGACCCAAAAATCACCATCATCTGTAAATAATTTGCAATTTGAGAAAATCAAATAAAAAAAATTGGTTCGGCATTCATTTTGTACAGGAAAAATGTATTTCCCAATTTGTTCAAAACCTGGGTCGGTCGGGCCCGTAGACAGTGACGCCGAGAGCCATTACAGGTCCGGGGCAATGTGAACGTACTTTGATCAGTGATGACGGTGCAGGACCATAAGTATGTGCGTGCGGGTGGGGGAGGGGTAGGGGTTAGCAGGGGTGTAAATTTCTTTGTGACATGGGGGAAGGAGGTTGGTGTAAAATCCTTGAACATATGTTGACGCGGAGCGAAAGTAGCATGTTTAGCTGCCAATAATCAAATATGAACATTGAAGGAGACAAATGCGCGTTAAGCGCGCACAAATTTGCAATTTGAAAGTGGCATTTTGCTTCCTTAATAACTTCCATGCAAAGTGCCAAAATTTGCCAATTTGAAACTAAAATGATCCAAGTATGAACCGTTGACCTGGTCAAATACGCACGAAGCGCGCGAAAATTTGCAATTCAAATTAGCGACTTTTGCTCCCATATTGAACTTATTGAAACAAACTCCGTGCTGAGCGCGGGAAAATTGCCAATTTTAAGGCAAATTGTCAAATAATAGGGCACAATGCACGCGAATCGCGCGAAAAGATGTATTTTGTGTTCCCACGATTAAGCTGCATTCCTCCGATTTCTCTCGAAGATTTCATTACTGTAAAAGTAGACATTTTCGCGAGGTTTTTATTTTCGCGAATTTCGCGAGTGGACATAAAATCGCGAAAATAAAAACTCGCCAAAAACAACCTTTTGCATTAGGTTTCTATTGTATCAATACCTAAATTTAATTCTCGCGCAATTGACAAAATCTTCAAAATCGCAAAAATATCTTCTCGCGAAAATATTGACTTTTACAGAGGATGATCATTTTGGCAAAAGCAAAGAGTAAATTCAAGTGAAACTTACTTATTAGATTGTGTACTTCAAAGGCTATCTTGGTTTTTAAATGCACGTCTCCTTTCTTTTGTTTTTTACGGGCCTGCTACTTTTGTTTGCTTTTTATGGGCCGTAAAAGAGCAAAGAAAACAGACCTTATAATAGACCCGTAAAGGCAAAGAAAATATAGACAGTATGGAAGTGGGCCCGTAAAGAGCAAAGAAAAGATACCATAGGCCCGTAAAGGAAATGAAAGAGACCTTAGTGAGTATGTAAAAAAGTTTAATAAGCAAAGAAAAGATACCTTAATGGACCCATAAAAAGAAAAAAAAGAGACCTCGGAGAGCCCGTAAAAAGCAAAGAAGAGATACCTTAGGCCTAATGAACAAGAAAAGAGACCTTTATTGTGATCATTGTTGGTGAGCCTTCACAGTGCAGATTTGCTGATGAAACAATCAGCAAACTCTCAGTTTACTGGCAGAAAGTTCTCAAGGGTAGTAGGGACAGGTTCATTAAGTTATGCAATGATCATGCTAAAAAGTAAAGTGAGATGCAAAGAATTTAGCGGGTGTTAATTTAAGTAATTTGTACTTTGTTCAACAAACTTATTGACTGCCCCTCGATCATGCGCTTCAAAGCCCACTCGCAGCTCACAAACACAAGATAGATTTTCAAGAAGACGATTATTTAGGGATGTGATTAGATTTTCACTTCTGTAGTTCACCTCTGGGCAGATCCCCAAAGTGTGAAGATAGCAAAAATATATTCACCTTATCTCAAATGTGCTATTTGCAAATTTGAGTATTGTTGATTTCAAAACTGACATAGATACAACAACAGAGGGCGCATTTAATATATATGTTACAACCCTGTGTTACCAGAGCGTTTACCAAGGTGGTTGAAAATTATTTAGCTTTCTGGGTTGTTAGGATGAGCACATTTTATTCTTTAATCGGAGCAGCCAGCATATAGAAAATTTTTCGATTAATCTTGCTATCTCTTATTATGTAAAGAACAACAGGTGAAAAAAAAACCCTACTAAAAATCGAAGATATTCAACATGATTCCTTTATTTTTAATACAAATGGTATAGGTCTAACAAGAGTATAGCCTCAACCCTGCTATAGGTCTACAAAGTTGCAAAATCGCGCCAGATTCCATACTTTTATTCTCGAAATATTTTGAATTATGTAACAATACCTCAATTTTGGCGTGAGATTTTCTTGACTACTTTTAACCATAAATCAGTCCATACGCCATTGTGTTTATGCTAATGTCATTACATAATCAAGTATTCAAAATCGCTAATGCATATTGTTTTGAAAGACATAAGTAAAAACTTGTATTTATCGTAAGTAACAGTCATCAAAGTCATACATGAGCGATCTACACCATAGTTTTGGGAACCTATATTTAATCCAAGTACAGAATTAAAGAAGTTCCAATTTCCGAATTTATTCCACTTTTGTACCATACGTCACCAATTTAGTTTAGTTAGCGCGCATTTGTACCATAAATTGATTTTGTCATCATTAGGTGCTTCACTATACTTTGCAACCCCAGTTCCCCAACGTTAACAAGAAATCTACGCCACTGACCATAGGGTAGGGTGGCAAGTCCCCTACCCTGCTCAATCGACAGAAATGTTGTGACAAAATTTACGATTGGCATCTTCCTTTTGGTCTATTTTAGACCCAAAATGCAGCCAATTTTGGAATATTTAGTATTAAATCGTGCACATTTATCTCGGCAAACCCATTCTGTGAGTATCTGCGAGACGCCCCGTTGAAAAAAGGTCCTTCTTTTTTTCATCTCAAACTTGAACACGATCACGAATTTGAAAAATGAGAGTTATAATTCCATCCTTTCTATTATCTAAATCATAATATGATGCCTGGAATAAGTATAAAACTCGTGAGCTGGATCAAAATACCGGCACTAAATTAACCAAAGGGCCTATGCATTTTCATCTGGCACGATTTGATTTTAGGACACAATTGTCCTCAATTGTGTTCATTTAGGACAATTGTGTTCATTTTAGCATCGAAATTGCACTTGCGCATTTGTCCCAGTAATGTTCTTTTAGTAGCAGATGCCCACTGGCTCGGTGACTCCGGTACATCCCCCTTTAATTTTAGCACTGAAATAGCAAATTTTCGCACATTTGTATCAACATTCTGTGCGTTTTTCTGGTGAAGGAAGGAGGGAAAGTCTTCTATCCGAAGATGCAGGCCTGCATGCACGTATTTTTTTTGGGGGGGGCTTTGGAAGAAGTGGCAGCGGAAGAAGAAGGGCGCCAAACGAAGGGGCGGTGGAAGAAGAAGGGTCGGCAAAAAGAATTAGTAAAGAAAAAAGGTCGGAAAAAATTTGAAAAGTATAAAATATTTTGAAAAAATGGTACTATACATCAAAATGTGTTGCTTTTAGGACGCTAGCGCTTATAATCCCTTTTTTTTTTTTGCTCTTCACTTTTTCAAACCACCGAAAAAAAAATTGGGTCAACCTTTTCGGGCTGTTGAGGAAGGGCGGCTAAATTGAATTTCCTTCAGCCCCCCGGGGTTGGAGCGGCCACGGTACGCCACAATAAGCGAATCCTTAACCCCAAACAATTTGGCTTTCGGTCAAAACATTCGACCTTTATGGCTGTAGAGCAAATGGTAGACAAAGTTACTGCAGCAGTTGAAAGAAATGAAACGACTATTGGAATATTTTTTGGACTTATCAAAAGCCTTTGATACAATCGATCATAACATACTCTTACATAAATTAGAACACTATGGATTTCGTGGTAATGTGTTAGAATGGTTCAGAAATTATTTAAGTAACAGAAAACAGTATGTCTATTATAATTCTTATGAATCAGAATCACACGATATTATATGTGGTGTTCCACAAGGATCAATCCTGGGACCACTTCTATTTATACTCTATGTCAATGATATAACCAATGCATCTAAAGTACTCGAATTCGTCCTTTTGCAGACGATACCACCATTTTATACTCCCATAAAAACGTAGAACGCCAAACAAACCTTGTTAATGAAGAGTTAAAGGAAGTAAGCAATTGGTTTAAAGCTAATAAATTGTCAATTAATGCTACCAAAACAAATTACATGATACTTCCAAAATGACATCGATGAATCAAGACCTGCAAATCACACTAGATCACTCTGCTTTAGAAAGAGTGCATCAAACTAAATTCCTTGGTGTACTAATAGACGAATGTCTCACTTGGAAATGCCACATAGATTGCGTATCTAGAACAATTTTAAGAAATGTCGGTGTCATGAATAAATTGAAACATTTTGTTCCAACTCGTATTTTATTTACACTTTATTGTACGTTAATATTGCCTTATTTGAATTATGGAGTACTTTTATGGGGAAATACATGTAAAACTTACTTAAATAAAATTGTAAAAATTCAAAAATGGGCTATTAGAACGGTGGCAAACGGTCACTACAGAGACCACACAGATAGATTTTCAAGAAGACGATTATTTAGGGATGTGATTAGATTTTCACTTCTGTAGTTCACCTCTGGGCAGATCCCCAAAGTGTGAAGATAGCAAAAATATATTCACCTTATCTCAAATGTGCTATTTGCAAATTTGAGTATTGTTGATTTCAAAACTGACATAGATACAACAACAGAGGGCGCATTTAATATATATGTTACAACCCTGTGTTACCAGAGCGTTTACCAAGGTGGTTGAAAATTATTTAGCTTTCTGGGTTGTTAGGATGAGCACATTTTATTCTTTAATCGGAGCAGCCAGCATATAGAAAATTTTTCGATTAATCTTGCTATCTCTTATTATGTAAAGAACAACAGGTGAAAAAAAACCTACTAAAAATCGAAGATATTCAACATGATTCCTTTATTTTTAATACAAATGGTATAGGTCTAACAAGAGTATAGCCTCAACCCTGCTATAGGTCTACAAAGTTGCAAAATCGCGCCAGATTCCATACTTTTATTCTCGAAATATTTTGAATTATGTAACAATACCTCAATTTTGGCGTGAGATTTTCTTGACTACTTTTAACCATAAATCAGTCCATACGCCATTGTGTTTATGCTAATGTCATTACATAATCAAGTATTCAAAATCGCTAATGCATATTGTTTTGAAAGACATAAGTAAAAACTTGTATTTATCGTAAGTAACAGTCATCAAAGTCATACATGAGCGATCTACACCATAGTTTTGGGAACCTATATTTAATCCAAGTACAGAATTAAAGAAGTTCCAATTTCCGAATTTATTCCACTTTTGTACCATACGTCACCAATTTAGTTTAGTTAGCGCGCATTTGTACCATAAATTGATTTTGTCATCATTAGGTGCTTCACTATACTTTCCAACCCCAGTTCCCCAACGTTAACAAGAAATCTACGCCACTGACCATAGGGTAGGGTGGCAAGTCCCCTACCCTGCTCAATCGACAGAAATGTTGTGACAAAATTTACGATTGGCATCTTCCTTTTGGTCTATTTTAGACCCAAAATGCAGCCAATTTTGGAATATTTAGTATTAAATCGTGCACATTTATCTCGGCAAACCCATTCTGTGAGTATCTGCGAGACGCCCCGTTGAAAAAAGGTCCTTCTTTTTTTCATCTCAAACTTGAACACGATCACGAATTTAAAAAATGAGAGTTATAATTCCATCCTTTCTATTATCTAAATCATAATATGATGCCTGGAATAAGTATAAAACTCGTGAGCTGGATCAAAATACCGGCACTAAATTAACCAAAGGGCCTATGCATTTTCATCTGGCACGATTTGATTTTAGGACACAATTGTCCTCAATTGTGTTCATTTAGGACAATTGTGTTCATTTTAGCATCGAAATTGCACTTGCGCATTTGTCCCAGTAATGTTCTTTTAGTAGCAGATGCCCACTGGCTCGGTGACTCCGGTACATCCCCCTTTAATTTTAGCACTGAAATAGCAAATTTTCGCACATTTGTATCAACATTCTGTGCGTTTTTCTGGTGAAGGAGTTCTGAGGACAGCTTTGATTACAGTGTGGGGGAGGGAAGTCTTCTATCCGAAGATGCAGGCCTGCATGCACGTATTTTTTTTTTTTGGGGGGGCTTTGGAAGAAGTGGCAGCGGAAGAAGAAGGGCGCCAAACGAAGGGGCGGTGGAAGAAGAAGGGTCGGCAAAAAGAATTAGTAAAGAAAAAAGGTCGGAAAAAATTTGAAAAGTATAAAATATTTTGAAAAAAAATGGTACTATACATCAAAATGTGTTGCTTTTAGGACGCTAGCGCTTATAATCCCTTTTTTTTTTTGCTCTTCACTTTTTCAAACCACCGAAAAAAAAATTGGGTCAACCTTTTCGGGCTGTTGAGGAAGGGGCGGCTAAATTGAATTTCCTTCAGCCCCCCGGGGTTGGAGCGGCCACGGTACGCCACAATAAGCGAATCCTTAACCCCAAACAATTTGGCTTTCGGTCAAAACATTCGACCTTTATGGCTGTAGAGCAAATGGTAGACAAAGTTACTGCAGCAGTTGAAAGAAATGAAACGACTATTGGAATATTTTTGGACTTATCAAAAGCCTTTGATACAATCGATCATAACATACTCTTACATAAATTAGAACACTATGGATTTCGTGGTAATGTGTTAGAATGGTTCAGAAATTATTTAAGTAACAGAAAACAGTATGTCTATTATAATTCTTATGAATCAGAATCACACGATATTATATGTGGTGTTCCACAAGGATCAATCCTGGGACCACTTCTATTTATACTCTATGTCAATGATATAACCAATGCATCTAAAGTACTCGAATTCGTCCTTTTGCAGACGATACCACCATTTTATACTCCCATAAAAACGTAGAACGCCAAACAAACCTTGTTAATGAAGAGTTAAAGGAAGTAAGCAATTGGTTTAAAGCTAATAAATTGTCAATTAATGCTACCAAAACAAATTACATGATACTTCCAAAATGACATCGATGAATCAAGACCTGCAAATCACACTAGATCACTCTGCTTTAGAAAGAGTGCATCAAACTAAATTCCTTGGTGTACTAATAGACGAATGTCTCACTTGGAAATGCCACATAGATTGCGTATCTAGAACAATTTTAAGAAATGTCGGTGTCATGAATAAATTGAAACATTTTGTTCCAACTCGTATTTTATTTACACTTTATTGTACGTTAATATTGCCTTATTTGAATTATGGAGTACTTTTATGGGGAAATACATGTAAAACTTACTTAAATAAAATTGTAAAAATTCAAAAATGGGCTATTAGAACGGTGGCAAACGGTCACTACAGAGACCACACAGCGCCATTGTTTGCTAATTATAACATATTAAAAGTTGAAGATATGTACACACTGGAATTAGGTACATTCATGTACAGGCACTCTATAAATGAGCTGCCCTGTTCATTTGATAATTATTTTACCAAACGTTCTGACATACATAACTACAAGACACGATATGTAAATGACCTAAATCTAACCAAAAATAAGAAAGTCTTTTCTGATCATGCCATACGTACAAGAGGTCCCATTCTTTGGAATTCTTTAGATAAAAATCTGAAAGCTTCAAAATCTGTTAAACATTTCCGTAATCAATTCAAAACAAAACTGATCTCTAAATATAATTAATCTTTTTCGTGAGCACCCCCCCCCTCCCTTGTCTTTTGGTTATGTTATGTGATGTTAATTTATTTTGTTAATTTCATTTGATTTCAGGGAAAGGCTAACTTTCAGACCTTTTTGGTCTTCCAGCCTTTTCCTCCATATGTACCGTGTTTATATATATATATTTTATGTAACGTCTTTGATTTTTATGGAAATAAAATATGAATGAATATGAATGAATGAATGATGGGTGGCAATCATGTTGCGCAGGGGCCAGCAAAGGGTAAATCCGGCCATGATATACCAGCAAAATTTTATTTCTCGACAACCACCCCCTTCCGAGAAAATCATCTATAGCGACGGCCCTGATTGAGTGGCGTCTCCTCGGTCACACCATAAATGGTCTATGGTCACACCCAGCACGGGTCATGTAGCGCTACAGACAAAACTTGAATAGTAGATACTCTTAAAATATTCAACTTTTACATACATTTTGGCAACATGTTCTCAACGGCACATAAACAAATTTTATTCTTGACCATGTTTACCCAGATCAACCAGCGGATAATAACTATTGCTACGAGCAGAGTACGAGATAAAAATCACCAATGGTGTCCTAAAACAACAGAGCCTAATTAGATAAAGCCTAATTGATTAGATGATAAGATACTATCTTAAAGTATATATATTTTGATATACGTTGAAAAGATTTGTCCCTCATAGTTTTACATTTGCTTGCAAAAACATGGTAACTATATATATAAGTAATAAATACATTTAAAAAATACAAATACCTACATTAAACTGAAGCTTAAAGACAGTTAATCATATATGCTTAAGTCTAAATAGCACGGCGCTAGTCCGAAATTGAAAACCACTGCGCTAGTCCGAATTTGTGAAACACTGCGCTAGTCCGAAATTGAAAACCACTGCGCTAGTCCGAATCTGTGAAACACTGCGCTAGTCCGAATATTCGGACTAGCGCAGTGTTTCTCTGATTCGGACTAGCGCAGTGGTTTACAGATTCGGACTAGCGCAGTGGTTTTCAATTTCGGACTAGCGCATTGCTTTTCAGTTTCGGACTAGCGCTATTGTTTTCAGTTTCGGACTAGAGCCGTGTTTTTCAGATTCGGACTAGTGCAGTGTCGGACTGAAGGAGTATTTTCCAGATTCGGACTAGCGCAGTGTATTTCAGATTCGGACTAGCGGCGTGTCGGACTGAAAAAGTGCTTTTCAGATTCGGACTAGCGGCGTGTTTTTTAAAAATTATGTAAACCACGCCGCTAGTCCGAATTTTTGTCGGACTAGCGGCGTGGTTTTCAAAATTAAATTTCGGACTAGCGGCGTGTCGGACTGTTGCAGTGGTTTTCATTTTCGGACTAGCGCATGCTTTTTTCGGACTAGCGCCGTGCTTTTCATTTTCGGACTGACGCACCTCTAAGTATAGGGAATTTGTGTTGTCGGACTAGCGGCGTGTCGGACCAGCGGCGTGTCGGACTAGCGGCGTGTCGTACTAACGCCATGTACCCGAAATTTCAGTGACTCAAGACAAGATGTTCAGTATATATGATAGGAAATGAGGTACATGTTAGCGGTACCTTATTTCTTAACATATATAACAAACCGCTTGTCTTGGGTCACTGAAAATCCAGTGTAGTAATTGGATTTCTTGCCCCTATAATATACATAAATTTTGTTACCAGTGTATTATTAGTTTTTGAGAAAAATGTAAAAATAGACACAAATTTATCGAGGGGTGTAGTACCCCCTTAATTGAAAAAGAAATGAATATTATGTTAATAGCCATATTTGTTCTCTCTTAAGGGCGGTCTTAACCCTGTAATTATAAAAACTTATTGGTCTAAAGTATATAAAAGTATACATATTTAGAATGGTTAAATTTGGGCCAAAATGCTCATTTTTGGAGAAAATTTAAAAAATCTGTTATTTGTTTTTCGGTCAACGTAGCCAAAAAAATAAGAAATTCGAAAATCGGGTTTTTTTAAGTTGGTCAAAATAAAAAAAAATAAAAAAACGGGTCCTAAATATTTTTATCTAGTTTTAAAAAAATAATAGAAAATATCAAAATATGGCCTCCGCAAACCCTTTCATGGCCGTTGTTGGGCGAGAAATGCGCAGCATTTCTTGCGCTATTGCGATGGGTTTTGGTCTACTTATTTCCTCACAGCGTTGCAGAATAAAAACAAAATAATCTTGCTGTCTATGTAATCAGGAAACTACAGAGGCGATAGTGTACATTTAAATTTGTCATTACTACTTCATGTTGATATACAAACAGCGCTATAAAGTTGTTTTACCAAGGAATGTGTTTGTATTAAAAGAAATAATTGTTTTACAACTTGGATGAACTAGAATTACTTTTATGCAAATCCGAAAATTGCAACAGATATTTTCATTTCTTTAAGATTTAGCGGTATTGCCAGATTTTACATACAGTTGGGCTACATTAATAGCCTCATTATAGTTTTATTAATACTGACAAAATACTTGCTTGTATGTGTCAATTAAGTTATGTCAATATGCCCTTGTTTGAGATCAAATGTTTGATGCAAACACTGAACAATGACATCTCATTTACATAATAATGAACTCATGTCTGTGAGCCAATTTTAGTCGCCATTATCTTATTTACATAATGGTTTTGACCTCGAGTCATGAGTGGTGATTCATTGTTTAATTGGCATACTCCTCTAAATATCAGGTGGTGGCCGCATTGCATTCTCTAAATTCAGTAAATTTTCATCGTCAACCGTGTAATTGAATGGGATTATTTTGAAATTTTAAAACGCTTGAAATATCACAAACAAATAGGCCTATGTTGATATATAATATAAATACAAGCTAAAACCGTTGGGGTTCGATAATGAACCTAAAATTCTTTCCCCGACCCCAACTTCCTACCCCCCCCCTCAGTATCAAATGTGCGTCCCTTAGTTTAATTCTTTCAATCAAAATTTCACTCCTCTGCTATGATGACAAGTGAAAATCGAAGTAATACTGCATTAGGCCAAATAAAAAAATAAACATGTTTCACGTCCCTCCCGATTCCTTTTTGGAGGTTTCTTCAATTATATTTTTATATTTTGAAATTCAGTTTAATATAACTTTTTAAAATTATGTCTAGGATGTTGAGATGCTTTCTATAGCCTTCCCAATATACAAGAAACAAATGGGAAGGTTTTGAGATCATTAGAGGGGGCCTACCCCTCAGAACAACAAATAAAAAGAGGCCTCCTCCTTTTTGCAGGCATTATTGTGCACGGTAAAATAGCTCTAAATATGGGTATTTACATCGATTCTGCGATACAAAATAAAAAGGCCTCTCCTCCTCCCTTTTTTCAAAAACCTGGATGTGAAACATGTTTTTTATTTTACTTGGACTTATCAATATGGAACTACACCTTTATCTTGACAATTAATTTGCTCGCCCTATTCCTTTTAAAGGAATATTTATTCAGAATGGGGGAGGGTAGTCTGGTAGAAGCAATGATATATGAGAAGATATTGTTGTGCGCCAAACGCCATAACAATTATTGTGTTTGTCCTGTGATTACATTAGGCTATATGTGACCGTACACCACGAATGAGCCGTAAATGTCCTCAATTGTATTCTGAGTTACAGTGTAAAATGAGGCATGTAGCACCAAATTGAGGTATTTCAATTTGACTACATGCCCATTTTAATGTAACTCAGAATACAATTGAGGACATTTACGGCTCATTCGTGGTGTACGGTCACATATCATGTGGTGCCTAAACGTTGGTAAATTGAGTACCAGAGGGTTGTTTCTACATCTGGTATTTTAGATATATCTCATATAGATTCCTGTTATCTGATTGGTTAAAAGTGCGGTCATTAAATTAGCTATGCCGCCATTTTTCCCGGGAATAGTCTTTTTTTTAAACCATTCCCCGGGAATAGTCATTTTCACATAGACTACTTCTTCTCGATTGAATAACATCGCTGTTTACAATGCGTCATGGCCAATAGGGTGGAGTGAAAAAACAAAACATTTAGATATGATTTTTGTGTAGTGATAAAAACTTGCTTAGACATCAAATAAGTAACCTGGCAAAAAATTGGAAAATTTGAAGTATGTCCTCAGGTTGCACAATTCACCTGAAAAATAGGGATTATCTGACCGAAATTACCAAAATTTATGCATCGCGGCACGAAAGTGCATGTTGAGATGTTAATATTTTCATATGGCCAAGTGTGAGGATTATTTAACGCGATCATCTGGATAAAAAGAGTTGGTAGGAATAAACAAGCGTCCCCTAAATTCAACAGTTATGATCTCACACCACCAAATCAGAGTCCCATAGAGATATATGCTAAATTTGCCTTAAGAAAACGTCATTTTTTCTTCACAGGAGCGACTCAGTTTTAAGCGACAGCTATGATGGTGAAATCAGCCCTTGCCTGATCCCTCTGGCTGGGAAAAATATAGGTTGACCGTCATTATTTTTTACGACTAGCCCTCGAAGTCTACGATGTCAGGGAATTGCCTATTTTACAGGCAAAACCATGCCAGTGTTTCTGTTTCCCATCTGTGGTACACTTGCAGGAATTAATATTACTAATCATGACCAATCCAAATTTGGCTAAAATTATGCAAATTTCTGCTCATTTTAATGCTTAAATTGGGATACATGGGTTTTTCTGAGAAGTGAAATTAAGGGCGCACAACCATATCTATTTGGTGGTGTGAATCTTATGGTTCGACATGCTTTACCTTGGTCTACGTGGCACGCTTTGACAAAACGGGCCTGAAGCTTAAGTGAAGGCAAGCAGCCTGACCTAGCCTAACATAATTATTCTTTTTACCAATCACATGACAAAAAATCTATTTTATTCGGTACATAAAACAAATATTGCCTGCTTTATATTCGGGACATGGTTAAATTATAGGCCCAGTGTGATCTTAAAACCATGACAATGCCCCGGTTTTGAGATCACTATTTGTATACTATTAATTGAATATATGAATACAAAAGCCACCTAAGTCCATACTTTGGCCAAATTGAGTTAAGCATGGGAAATTGTTGCTATACATAGGCCTGTCATATGCATGAAAGAACAACTCAAATTCATTCTCTGTGTCTATTGGGCATGTGACAAATAGCATGTATGAAAGAATCACCCAATTCCATGATTTGAGTCTTGTAACACATTGATTGAAATCCAGTATGTATAAAAGTCCACTTGTAACACATTCATTGCTAGAGGATGACTTTTGAACAAAAAATGGGTTTAATAAAGGAAAGTGTGTGGTTTATATTACATGGCAGAATGCTTATCAACATTATACATACCTGTGTGCTTTATTTTGTATTATCTTACTAGTGGTAATCTCATTCTAACATTGTTGTCTTTGTATATGATTCAAAAAACCACCTAAGTCCAAAATTTAAAATGAACCCCACGAAGTCCCTGAAATGCTAATCGTCATACATAATACAGGTTAATCCACTCATTTGCACGTAAAACTTACCATATTGACCAGGTAAATCTAACTGAAGGAATTAAAATGATACACGGGTTTTTCTCTCAAAATAACTTCGCATGGACTTAGGTGGCTTTTGTATTCATGTATTCAATTATTAACCTAATTTTTTATACCACAAATCCATTACACCTATTTAGTGTTAGTACCCAATGTGTTTGTCACTGCTGTTGGTGCTAAAATACAGCTGGTGAACGTAACGAATTTACTATATTCAGGAATTTCCCTTCGTCGCCCGTGTATTTGAATGAGATCATTTAAAACTTTAAAATGCTCACAAAATCACAAAACGAACAAGTATGTTAAATAAATAGTATTATTACAATCTGAAACCGTTGCTTCGACAATGAACCCCACTAAACTTACCTTTAGATTTAATAAACTAGGCGGTTACCTGTATTTGGCGGTTCTCGGCTGGGCGCGATTACATGGCTGATGGTGACTGTATCCACCAAGTTTCATGCCCATCCGACAGTTTTTACTAATTTGACCTCAGATGACCCCTGGTGACCCCTAAATGACCTTCCAAAATTTTGGCTCTAAATGTTGATTGTACCACCAAGCTTCATGCCCATTTTTTTAACTAATCTGACCTCATCTGACCCCTCATATGACCCCAGGTGACCCCGAAATGACCTTCCAAAAATTGGCTCTAAATGTTGACTGTACCCACCAAGTTTCATGCCCATACTTTACTAATTTGACCTTGAATAACCCCGTGATGACCTTCCAAAACTTTGACTCTAATGTTGACTGTACCCACCAAGTTTCATGCCATACGACAGTTTTTAGTAATTTTACCTCAGATGACCCCTGGGTGAACCTTTGGCTCTAAATGTTGACTGTACCCACTAAGTTTCATGCCCATACGTCAGTTTTTGCTAATTTGACCTCAGATGACCCCTGGATGACCACGGGTGACCTTGGCCCACTAACCAATACAAACTTGTTCTGCCTGGAGTCAAGATACACCCACCCACCAAGTTTGAGGAACGTGCGACGCGACCTCTAGTCTCCGAGAAAAGAGGCGGACAGACAGGCAAACAAGCAGACAGACAGACAAACAGACAGATTCCGGTGAATTATAGTAAGATACAGTACAAACTTATTATTACTGGTCGAGAGTCGCATAACCATAATAACAGTTTTAAATGCGCCAAAATGTGTTGCTATCTACAATGCCCCCCCTCTTTGGAGCACATTTTGCCCTGGTCATACTCAGGCTAGGAAACGAATACCAGTTGACCTGATATCAAAAGTGATAATATATAATACACTAATAATAATACTTATAATAATTGGATTATATTAAGCCCACATTGTATCGTGGGATTTTGTGTAAATCTTCATTCACCTTTGAGATAGGAACGTCAAAATCGTTTTTATCAACACGTGTTTATTAACTGAAGCAATTATTGAACATGCTAATTTGAATGCTCATAAATATGCAATATTTTTTTCTCTTTTAAGAGTGCATGCAATACGATATTTGTAGCCATATTACGTTTTAATATCTTATATTATACTCATAATCATTTTTCAAAAACATGAAGATAGAGGTAATTACAGTCGCCGATCGAGATAAGCTCAAAATGCTATGTCTGACTAGCTTCGTATCATCAGACCACTAGCAACCAATCACGGCACTCCTCTACAACATTCCGAGATTATCTCTGTCGACCGTAGTAGATGTTCGGATAAATAATTAGCTGTCGAAGTGATGTAATAATCGGATTAACTACCATAGCAACAGGTTCAAACAATGTTTGATTACATCGCGCTGCACTACAAGCAAGTTGCACTCATCACCTGTACATGTCTGCAATCACAATTGAATACAATACCGCTCTTTTCAATGGTACTAATCTTACAGGTGCAAGTGATCAGCATGATATGAATATTTTATAGAATTACAATCCAAGTCTTTATCCCTGCTCTTTGACATCTATGGTTCAATGCAGAGGTACCGCGTGAATGTACTAGTGCAGTGCGATATAATCAAAATATTCAAAAAATTGTTTGAACCTATTGCTATGGTAGTTAATTCGAGTATTACATCACTTCGACAGCAAATATTGAGAACCACTTCAGTTGTATTAGATTCACTCAACCGTGCCTCATCGTATCTCTCACTGTTCGAAGGTGACTTGCCGTAGTTTTATCTGTTCAGTTTCTGTTTCCGTATCCGTATCCGTTTTCGTAAGTCATTGTTATTCTGAAGTGGTAGTCTCCCAGGTGTGACCAATCTTTTATTCTAGCCTTTTGTTAGTTACTGAAAATTTGAAGCTCGTGAATTTCAGTTTTCGTTTTGGTAAGTTAAATTGATTTTTGACATAAAACCATGAGATGTGCGGTTGGGTGCTAATCTAGACAAAAGAAGAGTCTAAATTTTATGGTCCTAAATTCGCGGTAAATTGTACGGCTTCAATTGACTTGTGTTTGGTGTATATGCACTTACGTCTAGACGTAAGTAGCTCGTAAAAATAGTCTTGCATTGAAATAAACACCTCAAATAAAGAAAGTCCGCAGTCATGTAACCCGTCCTACACCAAAACCTGATCTTGTTATGACAATTTGATTAAAAAGGTCGTTTGCAGAATCTTGTTAGGTCCAATTTGATACCAAATTTGCTACCGAAAACTCTAAATTCACAGAGATTGATACCAGTATATGAAATTTGGTGCAAATTAAAGTTGCAAATTAAAAACGGATCACGCGGACATGTAGAGGTGAATGACAGAGCGCGGAAGACTAGAAAGAGAAGAACTCGCGAGGAGAGAGTAGGGACCGGGGAGGGAGTGGGGAGACAATCATGGGGGGGGGGCAGGAGGAAGCAAAATAGGGAGATAGACATTGATACGAGGGAAGGGCGACACTGTGGCGATGCACAAGTGCATTGGGGCGCGACAGGCTCATAAGCGGACCTTTTGTGATATAAGGGCTTATTTTCAACGTTTTTATAGAAAAAAGTGGACTTTGTCATTCGGGTTGGCATGCATTTTGTCAAATGAAAGTAGATCAATTTAAAAATGTCAAAGACGAGAGGGCGCTAGACCATTAAAAATACCGGTGTTAACACAGGTGTTTCACAATCTTGTCTCTTTCTCTTTTATTGACATAGGCATCCCCCCTATTGAAATAAGCTGATTGGTACTTCAAAGTTAACAATGAAGTCAGATTACAGTAAACTTACTGAATCCCTTGCGTTTTCGTATCTGAACAATAGACTTACGGAAACTGAAAAGATAAAAAGACCCTTGGTGGCGCTGGCATGAAAAATGACAAAAACCATGAAACCAAGACTAAGTCAGGATTTTTAGTCTGTTATTGAGGTATGGCGACTTCTGGTAATGAGCCCTCGAAACTTAGGGCATATGTTTATTTTGTATCTCTAATAATAATATTTTGTTAAATGTCGACATTGGTTATGGGCTTTATTAAATTGCAAATTTCATCATGCAATGTTTGCAGTTCTGTGTGCGTTTTTCATTAAATGGTCTCAGCCTATAGTAGTCTTTTTAATTCTGTCTTTGATTATAATAAAATGTTTCCCACCCGGGGGTGACACTTATTATAAGACCCGGGTCAATATTTCATGTATTTATAAGGGTCCTTTTCATATCTCGAAATGCCATGAAGATATGACCCCCGAGTGGTGTAAAATGAAAGAGAAAAAGTAAAGAACATAATAAAAATATTTCCCCAGCCGGGGTGAGACTCATCATAAAACCCGGGCAATTATATTCATATTTTGGGTCTTTTCATATCTTGAAATGCCAAGAAGGTGTGACCCCGAGTGTTGTTAAATGAAAGAGAAAAAAGTAAGAATATTACAAAACTAATTTCCACTCCCGGAGGTGACACTCCTCATAAGACCCGTGTCAATATTCATCTTTTGAGTCTTTTTCTGCATTAAATATTTCAAGAAAAAACACAGAAGTGTAACCCCGGGTGGTGCCACATAAAGGAGAAAAAGTCTGAAACGTATTACACTACAACATTTTCATGCTGTAACCGGTCCACTTTTTTGTTGTCAAGTTTTCCTTGTAGTCGGATAGAACTGACTTATGAGTGTAAAGTTTGGTACATGTATGACTGACATGTTTTGCTTTAATTTTGACATCTCAGGTATATTGAATAAGAATATAATGGGTGCCCAGTTGGGCAAGGTTGGAATTTGGGCTCTATAGGGGTCAAGGACAGAAAAGTGACTAAGATGAAAATGGTTTCAAAATGTTTGTCTTGCTATAATAATTCGATAAATAAGAAATAATTTGCAACACCTACAATGTGTTTGACCCCCTGGAGCCCAAATTTCAACTTTGACCTTTTCGCTTATAACTTCAAACTGATTGGCCGTAGGTCAAACTACATATTTTCTGTAATCTGGTTTTTTTTAAATCAAGTCCGAGCAATTTTGAATTTTGACCCCTGTAAAACCTATCACCTTATTTCTTTTATTGTACAAAAAGGTGCTCACTGGGCACAACATGTTAGGCATCAACTTTAAACAAAAAAATGATAGCCTCACGCAACTTTACACTAAAAGGGAAAAGAACAAATGTCATCTATTCGACTATTAGATTTTCACATAATAAAAGACTTGTTATACCTTCACCCAATGAAACAACTGTTATTGTAATGTCCAAATTAGACATGACAGAATAGTTTATGTATTTGCACAGTAAAACATATTTCATAATACTGTTTGAAGTTTCAAATTTGACTTGTTCGTTCTTGAACTATAAAATGTTTACAAAAAAACCTCAATTTCAATAGAATTCAATTATCAACCAATGATCCGTATCTTGGAAAAAGGGTAATGATTTATAGTGCGCTCATCCACAAGCCCCACATCATTCCATCAACCATTAAACAAGTCAGGGACTTTGCTGCTTAGAAGCGAACACACTAGACATTCCACAATTCCCCTTTGCAACCAGGATCAGCTCCTCAAGTTTCGTACGGTTTACAACGAGACAATAATAGCAGTAAGTTCCTTGTCCAGGGGAATTTTTCCACGAGAGCGTACTAAACCACCGCCAGCGTTCAAACTTGCAACCTCTTGCACTATACAAGATATTTTATTTTCCCATAATTCACATGAAATCACACAAGTATAAATTTTAAAAACAAAGGCAATATCAAACAAACGAATTATGGAGGGGATGACCAGAAGGCCAGTAAGGCCAGAGGAAGTCACCCCTTAACAAAGAAATGTTACCATCAAAAGAAGTAAAAACAAAACAAAGCATAACAAACAAACGAGAAACACAATGCTCAAGAATTAATCATATTTTGAGATGAAGTCACGTTTATATATCTTACGGAAATGTTTCAATGAATTTGCCGTTTTTATTGAGTTTGGCAATGAATTCCATAATATTGGACCAGCAGTACGAATGGCATGGTCAGTAAATGTTTTGTTGTTCTTCATTAAGTTGAATTTATCTGCGTTTCTCGTTTGGTAATTATGAATATTGGAACGTAGTGTAAAGAAGCCATCAAATACGCCCGGTAATTCATTATTACTGTACTTGTACATAAATACCCCAATTCAAGTTTGTAGGTGTCTGCAAGAGTTAAAATATTGTATTTGGCAAATAAGGGAGCAGTGTGGCTTCTATAATGACTATTTGCTATTGTCCTCACAGCCCATTTCTGTAATTTCATAATTTTATCCAAGTATGTTTTACACGTATCCCCCCGTAAAAAATATTCCGACTATTTCCATAGTCGAAAGCCTTATTGAGCTAACTAATATTGACTGCCTGTTATGAATCCTAGTGGCCTATCGACGGGTTAGTGTAAGAATTATGGGGAAGTTACAACGGATTATGAAAAAGACACCTAATTATAAAAGTTTTAAAAGTACTTAATTAAAATCAAATTAATTACAAAGTTTAGAAAAAATAGTAAAACAGTTGAAAAAACAAAATCCGCTTCTCCTTCCAAAACGATTAAGATGTCAGTAGTACGACTTTCTTGTACTATTAAAAGGGACTCCTAAGCCCATCGAAGTATCTATGGATTCTTCACTTTTACTCTTTACATGGACTTTTAATTAAATGCCACATTGTTGATCTTGTTTATTGATGATCATTGAATCTGTGCCATGTCACGCATGATACACCGTCTGATACTTATAATAACGTTTTCACGGTTTTTACCCTTTGCGCCAAAAGCAAAATATTCGTTTAAAAGCGTTTTTGAAGAGTGGATTTGCTGCAGCATAGCACGCTGGGTTAAACAAACTACTAATTCGGGCCACGTAGACACTCGTCTGTAATGACAAAAGACAAAACAAACGGTTAGTACAAGAAATAGCTGCCAGGTGTTTATTAGCAGAACGGTAAACTGCAGATCCGTCAGTACACGCTTTTTCAATGGGAAATGAACTTTGCTGCTTGGATGATGTCACGACGAGGTTAGCATTTATTCCGTATTGAAAAGCATGTACTGACGGATCTGCACTCGATCGGCCTCTTAGGTATGTATTATCCTAACTCCGCCAGGTCCTACGCGCGGCGTCCTTCTACTTTACCCACAATCATGTACGTTGTTACCCATAATCCTGTTCGGCCGCGAATAGGGCCTGATGAACCGGCACAGAGAAGCGGCCGTGCGGATAGGTTAGGAGACTGACGGATTTAGTCTAGTATGGACATATACATATATGTATATACACCAGGCACAAAAAGAAACTCGTCAGTTATATTCATCCTTGCTGTTCTATAACTTGATAATTTTGGATTATTCTGAAATATACATTTTGTTAATTGGACTTTGCTTTCTCATTTGACACCCTGTTCGTGAAAAACGAACAAGAATTGACCAAGATATGCGCCTCCAAAGCCTCAAACCCCAAAATCAAAAGTCGCATTTTCAACGATTTTCAATGGGAACGCATCGTTGTATTGCACACAAGCACCACGGGCCAATCAATAAAGCACACAGTGTAACAGGCACAATTGAATCGTTAAAATTGCAACTTTTCATTTTGGGGTTTGAGAGTTTGGAGGCGCATATCTTGATCAATTCTTGCTCAATGTTCACGAACAGGGTGTCAAATGAGAAAGAAAAGTCCAATTAACAAAATGTATATTTCAGAATAATCCGAAATTATCAAGTTATTGAACAGCAAGGATGAATATAACTGACGAGTTTCTTTTTGTGCCTGGTGTATATATATATATTATTAGGCTGATTCACAAAAAATGAAATTGGTATTTTTCAACGGGACACCCCCTCATTTTGTTCATTTTGGTAATAAAATTATACCTGCAAAATATGAGGGGGTGTTACCGGTCAATGAACTTTTGTACACAAGTCAATGGGATTTTTTGTCAAAAATTTCAAACGCTTATTTCAGGGCCTAAAAAGTCTACCAGGCTTGCAAAACTGAAGTAAATGTTCAATGATATACCTAACTTTGTGAAAACATGGGTTTTTACCAAATTAAAGTTCATATTTGACTGTAATAATAAAAAATGTTTCAAAAGTGACAGAGGGAGTGTAGCTCAAGAAAAGAATACCCTGGGATATCCCCTGGAATCCCACCAGGCACCCCAAATTTATACCTTATTGAACTGAACTGTTGATAAAAAAAAAGATTAAAATTCTTCACATAATAGTTTACCCCAATGGTGATACCAGCTTTTGAAATCTTATGTAATAGTAACTATCAAAATCCATACATCTGTATCAGGGGTGGTCATTATGGCCATACCTGCAAGATTTGTATTGTTTGAATTGAATGACCACAGGAAGGATTAGATTCACCATGGTTGAAAAGAAATGTATATAAATTGGGGTCACAACATTGGATAGTGGCCAGTTCAAAACTACATAATATTTTGGCTGTTCCAGCAACTGCCTTGCCCCCAAATGTAACAGTTTTCACAAAAATGCAATTTTCTGGAAAGCAGGTTAACATTTTTACAATTTTCTTTAGCATTTATTTTAAGGACATTACTCACACTATGATCAAATATTTTTGGCACAATCAGGGAAAATTAACATGGCTTTTTTGTGTTGTAAAGAAAATGGCTCATAAATCCCATTGACTTTGTGTACAAAAGTTCATTGACCAGTAGCACCCCCTAAACTTTTTTGAATTTTTTTTCATATTTTGCAGGTATGATTTTATTATCAAAATGAACAAAATGAGGGGGTGTCCCGTTGAAAAATACCAATTTCATTTTTTGTGAATCGCCCTAATATATATATCGATACAAATTGAGAAGGATCTTTTGTGGAGATCCCTAATAAACCAGAAGCAAAAATAAACATGCACTAGATAACGTAAAAAACTCGATAGTTAGCATATGTGCTTACTATCGAGCACTTTTAAAAACATGCACACATGAAGAGCCCTTCCACAATAATGTAAAGGGTTTTGAGCAAATCATCGATACACAAGTAAACCTGCAAATGTGTGTCTCAACCCCATTCGTCATTGCCACATGCAATTTCGATGCCCGGGAAATTTGAATATCACGTGGTGAGAGACTGCTGTTTTTAAGATCAGTTAATAAAACCACGTGATTCGTGCTTGATAATTATTTTTCTAATTATAAGGCATAATGTTGTGATTGCCGGAGTGTTCTTTTAAATATCTTATTTACCTGGTATAGTGCCAGTGGTATGCAAGTAGGACACATGTTGAACACAACCACCAGAATAGCCCACGGAATTCCCGACGCTAAAAACACTGCAAAGATAAACGACAGAGTGCGCACTGCCCTATTACCCTCTTGCCTCATTTTTCGACTTTCGAACCGACCACCACCTGATTGGCAATCTCTTTGCGACCCTGGATCACTACCAGGAGTTGAACTCATCTCCTCTGATGCTGCTACTCCTGTACTTGCCGTATTTTTAGAAGATATTCCCGAATCACCTTCACTTGCTTGTACTGCATCCATCCGGGTCTTTTTCTTGTATTTCCTTGCTCCCATGCGCTTTCTATACACCCTGTAGACTTTAGTGTAAAGTATCGCCATCGCAACGACAGGGACCCAAAATAGTTCCAACTGTGCAAAGGAGGCAAACCCAATGCTGTTAATGTATTCTGGTTGACAAATATATGGCGGGACAGATCTTCCGCTAACAACTGGCCAGATGAAAATCGCAGGTGTCCAGATTAAGAGGGAGGCGATGTAACAAATTGAGATCCAGAGGGCGGCATAACGCCAATTACGCTGTTGGAAATGTTTGATAGGGTGAACAATAGAACGGTATCTGTCAACGGCTATTATGAGAACGGCAATGGAAGTCGCATTTAGCGTAGTGTGGTTCACCCATAGATAAAAATCGCACATAGGAATGCTGAACGGCCAGTAACCAACAATCCAATACGCTCCGTACATCGGCATAGGAAAAAGCCCGCCAATTAAATCTAATATCGCTAGGTTTAACACATAAAAGTTTGTGTATGTTCTTAAAGCACGTGTTGTAAAGTAAGCATAGATGACTATCGCGTTACCGATTGCTGTACCAAGTGATGTCAATGCGACAACCAATGACAAAACGACTTGTACTGAAATTGGCCATGGGGGTTGGGTGCCCGGTTCAACGCTAGTAGCTGAGTCATTGAGTGTGGTAGATAGGTACATTACGTCTGTTGTTGCATCCATTGGAATGGTGATGTTTACTCTGCAAAAATGATTTATGAACAGAAAAATACAAAGGCAGATGTTAAGTTATCGCAAACCCAATTTCAAATACAATTCATTTAACAATGACATTTACTAGAGACATTAGATTAATAACACACATATTGGAATATTCCATGCCTGTGCTCTCTAAGCGTACTTGAATTCAGCTGACGCCGGTACAGCGTCTCACGCGCAAAGTTTCTTTTGTGTACGCTCGCGCTATTTGCGCCATTTTTGAGTTAGCACAAGCAAAACATGACTTAGCGTCGACCGCCACAGAAAACATGCCCAGTTTCCGCGGTATGCTAGAGACAAAGCTAGACAATAAACATGATAAGGCTATTCCAGATGAATACCACACATCCCCAAGACATATGACCTTAATCGTTCCCACGAGGAATGCTCCTTTTGAAACCTGTGTGGGAGATGAAGGTCATTGCTTTCATAGGAGAGGGGTGAATGGGTTTCAAATGAATAGTCCAATGCTACTTACCCATTATACCTCTACACTTAAAATAGTGTCGCACGCAGCAAACGTGTGCCTCTAAATTGCAATATACACGAGAGCTGTAAGACCATAAGAGAATACTGAAGGAAATCCTATAGAAATGCACAATTTTCTGTCAACGGAGGTGAATTCGATTGTTCCTTTATAGATACCGGTGCCTTTGAAAACGAACCCTAAAAGTATCTTTTTAAGCGCATCATCCACATTATGCTACGGTGTCGAGAGCTATCTACGAGGGGCAGTCAGTATGTTTTAAGAGTTGACTCGTGACGTCATTTGTGGATCGTTTTCATGGCATTTCTCAATGATTACATAAACACTGTACCTTTGTCTTTCAAACAACACATGTAAAAATTATATCGCACACATGATTACGTAACAGCATTAGCATAAAATCAATGGTCTAGAGTCACCTGGTGAAATTGAGTCGTTTTTGTTAAGGGAAATAAGAGGCTGAAATGAGGTGTTGTTGTATTTTCTATATTTTCTCGGGAATTAAAGAATGGAGAATGCTGCCTTTTGGAACAGTAATAAAACACAAACTACCAGTTCATAAAACCATGTTTGTTGGGCTGTAAAGGTTTTAGTTTATTTAAAATGCGTGGTCAAATATGTCTTATTTTTGACAAAAACAAGGCTTTTCTTTCTTTAAAAATCTTGATATTGCCAAAAATAGCAAACGCGGAAATTTAATTTTTTTTGCCAGTTCTGTTGACTAATCTCCAAACATTTAAACGGGAGACTCCCTAGAAAATATCTGAATCCGTGATTAAAATATAACTGTTATTCTACCATTGTTACATTTATACAAAAAGTAGTGGTACAAAGAGAGAGGTCATCGTTTGAATAAGAAATGTATTTTTAAAACTTTTCTGTTCATTTCAGGTTGAGATCAACCATAAAAATTCATATGAATATTTAAATCACAATTTTCATAGCATTTTGTAATATTTTAGGCCCTATTTACATGGAATTTTGCCATTTTCGTGCATTTCCACCATTTTGTATCGGTCATCCCACCTACGCACGCGCAGATTGTAGTTTGATTTGCACCATTTATCATCGCACTGAGTACCAGCTCTCACACGTGACCCATCATTAAATTTTAGTCTGTTTCATTTTGGAGATAATTGATGTCATTTGTAATAACTGCTTTTTCATTTTCGCCATTTTTGCAGAATAATTTCGCTTCCATTCAAGCCCTAAAGTTGTTGAAGTTTCCAGACGTTTCAGAGTTTTTTCAGAGTTTAATGCCAACTCTCATATTTTACCAAATGCAAACTGAGGACCTAGTGTTTATTCCTGCCCAAAACTAGCCATATGCACCTTGTACTTTTGCCGTTCTCGGACATTGTAAACACGTGTTTTTTCTGTAATTTAAAAGGCCCGCCTTTTTGCGTGATTTGGCAGTGTCCATAGACTATTGATTTTATGCTAATGCTGTTACGTAATCATGTGTATGATATAATTTTTACATGTGTTGTTTGAAAGACAAAGGTACAATGTTTATGTAATCATTGAGAAATGCCATGAAAACAATCCACAAATGACGTCACGAGTCAACTCTTAAAACATACTGACTGCCCCTCGTATGTACTTGGTTCGATAAAGCCATAGGTCAAGTGAGAGGAATCTAAGCGAACGTACCGTCGATTCATGCAAGGAATAGTTGCCATGGACTAAATGGTGATTACTGACGGAGCATATTGGGACATGACATTTATTATTAAACAAACACATTTGTTTTACTAAAGTGACTGTTTTATATGTGATGCGATCAAGCAAAATCAGTCGGAACTCGGAAATATTGATTTTGAGATATAGCCAAACAAACGAAATATTTCCTGAAACTCTTTAATTGCTCATATCTTTGGAACTGGTTGTTCAATTTCAATGGAGTTTTCTTCAAAATGCAACTTTGCAAATATTTTGTACTCTTCTATAAGAAACTGAAAATTTAATATTTCTGAGTTCCGACTGATTTTGCTTGATCACATCACATATGCTTTCTGTTTGCTTTACTCATCAGAGCAAATAAAATCGATTGTATAATGTATATTTTGTTGAATGTTTGCGCATTACATGCCATATTGAATTATCAAATAGGTCTTTAGCAATTAACTGAAGTGGATTATTTCGTAACCATCTAACAGTAAAATTTGTTTGTTGACCAGACAACTACGGATTATTATGCGTGCCCGTACACTACGAATGAGCCGTAAAGTCGGCAAATTGTATTCTGAGTTACCGTGTAATATGTGCGTGAAGGTCGTATTCATAGGTACCTCAATTTGGAGCGACAAGTATCTCATTTGAACACCGATTAAACCAATCAATAGTCCTATTGCTGAAGAGGAATAAGCTTCTACCTATTTGTATAGAATCCTTAAATAACTGTAGTCTTTGTTTGCTTTGGCTAAATCCTGTTCAAGTGGTGGGTTACAAGGCATTGTATTTTGTCTATGTATGCATTACCAACAACTAACAATGATAATTTGAAATGACCACGGCTGATTCGTCGTGTCCGGTCACATATGTGTTCAGTGTGTGTGTGGTTGTACGTTCACTTTTGTTGCCCAAAATGATACCTTTTATAAACTGAATTGCCTTTCTGTTAAAGGGGCTTTGAGAGATTTCTTGTGAAATTTAAATCAGAAAATATTGTTTTATTTTAATAGCTTGAATACTGAGAGAGCCTACCAAGTAAATTTAGCGGACAAAATCTAGAAAAATTGAAAATAAGAGACATATTGTGCAACGCACACATAGCATTAATTAAGCTCTAAATTTAGCCCTTAATATTGAAACCTATGGTCATTACGCAGAACATTAATTAAGTCGCAGACTTTCTTTAGTGTGAACTGGTTATTGTGTCAAGGGTTCATATGGTAACGTACATATAGCATATTGTTTTCAAGACCGTACACAGGATATGAAACACGACGAGGCAATATGGAATAGGCTATTCCAGTTGAAATCCATACACCCCCTATGATAGACTTCTCTGTAGTCCACTTGCCAATTTTGCATACTCTGGCTATTACATTTAAGCTTAAAACTCTGATTTAATTAATGTGTGCACAATTGATAGATTTTCACAACTGATCTTTTCAGTCACCGTACGCCCTCTGTTTGTTAGCTTCTCAAGTGGACTACTGACTTTGGATTGCGGTTTACATGCTTAACACGGCTGTCTATGAGCTTCTATGGATGAGATTGTCGGACATCTGGCCTACTAAAATTGGCCATGATGTAATGCATCTTTAAATGGATCTGGCTTGTGATTGGTCGCCCAGATCTCGTTATTGTTTAAATCCTCCCGACACGTACTGGTACCATTAACTATACATGGTACACAACTATCTAGGGAATGCGGCGCTTTTGTGCTGGCGCGAAAGTTGGTGGATGAAGGTATGCATCTAGCGCGTATTGTACCACCATGCTTAGTCTTGTAGTTAGATTTGATTGATAAACAAGTATGATTGACAGTGTGTTTTAGAGAACGAAGTCCCGGGGTAAGGTTCTGCTTAAAAGTGAAAGTCCATAGTCGATTTTTAACTCGGATAATAAACTGGCAGATTCTAAAATTAAAATTGTTCAGTATTGAAGTGCCATTATAATTATGCTAATTATGATATGTTGCATTCAATAATATAAGCCTACGTATACTTTACTTTTACTGTCACAAATATAATTATATAAACTTTTTCATAACCATTTTATACTAGTATTTTGATGTAATAAATATCAGGATAATTTCGAGTTCAACTGAATGGGTTCATCATGATTAATAACATTTTTATTTATCAAAAATCGACTATGGCATAGTCTACCCCTATGGAAGACATGACCTTAATCTTCCACACAGGGAGTGTGAATTTCAAAAGGGATTATCTGAATGGAAATCTACACCCCGTAGTTGGGATATTTAGGTCATGTATTCCATAGGGGGTGTAAGGGTGTCAACTGTAATATCCCAGTATCACCTTTTCGCTCTTCCCACCTGCCATTGCCTTGCTTTTTTCGCTCAGGTACACCTGAGTGAATATATACATTCAGTTTAGACCTTGAAATAAAATTTGACCCTTGAACCTAAGTAGCTCTAAGTCGAGCTTCTTTTGCAAATGCTCTTGCTTTGTAATCACTAAAAATATTTTGTAGAATAATGCATGGTATCTCAGTAATAGAAATGCACTAAATGCAGACTACTGCCAGCTCCTAAAATAACCTCACTCCTCATGACATAGTTCATAAATATATGCAGCAGTGAGATTTCTAGTTTGAGGTGGGGATAGGATATTAGCCTCATTCCACATGAAATTATTTATAAGACTGTGTTCTGTAGCCCATAGTGGAGGGTTTTGTTACCTGGGAATGATAATCAGTTTCAATATTATGAGTGTTGACAGATTGATAGTGTAGTGGTCTGGAAGTTGAAGTTGAAGTTTAATAACAAGTTACAAACTGTCCATGAACAGATTTTGTTTTATGGACAAAGTCAGCTAGCTAGGTCAGCCTGCATGGTCAATTATACCAAGTTACCAAATGTCCATGAACTTCTTAAATTTGCAATGAGAGATAAGTAAGGTGTTCTGATTGTTTTGGATTTGCCAGAAGTTCACAGTGCATGTGGTCATCTCATCCACACTATATACACAGTAGTCATCTCATTCACACTCTACACAACAGCCTGCCACAGCACCATCTTCAAGAATCAAGACCAACAGAAATTGGAATATTCCGCAGATACAAATTTATATCCAGCAGCATCTTCAACGCCAACAGATTGAAATATCCCACAAACACAAATTTATCAAGTTTAAACCATTTTGGGTAAAATGGCATCTGAAATAGAACAGAGCACATTGGAGCTAAGGGCTTAAATTTTTTTTTTTTGAAAAAATTATGCATTGGTGATAAAGTGTGTAATATTTAAATTGTATTATTTAGATCGTTAACATGTACAACTTAAACTTTACTTTTTATTTTCATGGGTAACATTCAAGTGCATAGGCCTACATCACTAAATGTGACATAATATGTTAAAGGAGTATTTCACAATCCTATAGCATCCACTTTTTATGACATTTGTCAGTAGATATCCAGGAGTAAAAGCTTAAATCTCACAACTTCAGTTGATCAGATTGTTTGTTTGCAAGAATAAAATAAGCATGTACGCTTATCAATCAACATCAAAATTGATGAGTACTCATTTTGATACAGCCTCTATGTGTATTTATATGCCCCATATGCCACTTGCTGTGTTGTAATTTGGCGAACAAGTTTGACGATATGCTTGCTAAATGAATTAATCGGCAAGAATTATTTTAATACAGAAACAGTTCTGCCAGAGTTTTCCAGTGGTATAAAAATGATAAAAATCTGAATATTTCTGTACAAAGTGTGGATCACGGAATGTCCCTTTCAAATTGTGTTGAATTGATGTCCAAATCAGTACACATCATTGAAATTACATACATGTTTGTAAATTACTTTAGTATAACTTTGGGTTTACTTTTCATTACCATTTGTATATATTACATGTACATGTTGAAGTGTTTAAAAAAATCCAATATGGGGTGGGCCTACATATACACAAAATAGACCTACGTACACCATTGAAACCTGTTTCTTACTTCATGTATGTTGTGTTATACTCTGATCAGCTCATAATATGCAGGACTCATAACATTGTGGATTGATATACGTAGAATGGCATACACACACAGCTGGGCGCAGCACCTACGCGAACTGCGCTTTGCATATTGCGTGAATGACACATGCTTTTGTGAATTTACGCGCGGCGTAATTTGGAACTTTATTGACTTGCGCAGTAACAAAAAACAAATAATTCCTGCCTATTAAGAGCTGATCATAGTATAAATATATAGAATAACATTAAAGCTATAGTACACTTTTTTATAACAAGCAGTTTATTAGTAGGCCTACATGAATTACCACCGACCTACATTGTAAAACCATGTTTTCCAATCATGCCTGAGCACTCCCTTTTAAAGGGGTTTTTATTTAACCTTTCTCTATTAAAAGAACTGATTGAATGTAGCTATGGCTTTCACACTTAGGCCTGAAAAATCATTGTATTGGCGTAGCTGGCATTGACAACCAGGTTTTCTAAACTTGTAATTGGGTGGCCTAATTGAGCAACTTATGAGTGGCTTTTGACCGTTTGTTATTGATTAAGAAAACAATTCGGTCGATTCACAATACGATGTGCCTCCAGCGTTTGCTGGGGAGAGGTCAAAATACGCAGTGCAGACTGAATGGGAAAATGTCGACATCCAAAGCCCGCGTAATACGAATACAGGAACATAATGTCGTGTTACACGCGAATACGCAGTAAAACAGTAATTTACAATTATTGTAAAACAATTTTCTATCTATTGATCACACGGAATCCTTCGTGGGGCTGTTTTCTTTTGCAAACATTATTATTATCACACTAGCGTGAAAATCCAATGATGGCTAGAACGGCGATGTCAAAAATTGGACTGATAAAAGCAACCGCTGGCGGCGCATCGTATACTGAATCGCCAATTGCTGATTTGCGAAATTGGCTCCGGCGACTTTTGGTAGTTTGCCGTCTAATAGAAATTAATTGTTGAAAGAAAATTACGCGATACACGATGTCTGGACCCGCCTGTTAACCTTAGAACTATTGAGTCACGGACTAAGAAAGGGGGGGGGGGTAGTGTGGGTGAGTTGTTACAACCTCTCCTAATTTTCAATTATAAACGACAAATATCCAGTGATACTAAAAAAAAGTGCAAACATTGTCCACATAATATCGCTATGAAGTTATAATGCGAGGACGCTCATTTGGGAAAATTTGGGAGTATAGGCAAAATTTATTTTTGGTTTAAAATTCTACAAAAATGCGATTTTCACCGAATTTTCTCCTAAATATAAAAAGAAATGACTATTTTCACCTAACTAACAAGTAAAAAGTCAGTAGCTCTTGGAATAATTTTACACGAAAGTCATTGATTTTACTGTAGAAACCAATGGGACCCCCGCCCCACATATGGTCATCTTTGATGGCCGGTCCTACCCCGGGTAAGCTGCTGGGGTAAAGATTTTATCACTAAAATGAGCGCAAAGGATGGATCTACGATTAGCTTAGGTCGTTTGGACGTAAACACGTGCGCTGTAGTCCATACAGGACCAACGCAATATAAAATCAGAATTTTGGTCAGTTTTTGAGTTCAACACATATGTTCAAGTGCAAGGATCTAAATATGGCTTCTTAAGAACAAAAAAATTACGGGAGATATTCATCATTTTCTACTCCGGTATCCAAAGATTTATCGTCTGAATATCAAATCGTGCATAGCACATTCACGTGTATCGATCCCGGGTATTTATTTTAGTATCTCTGCTATACCAAGTAATTATTAGTCAGGCGATGTCGGTGTGTCCCCTGGACAAATCTTTAGTTTGCAACACTAATGAGGTATCCACTTATAATGTCGCGGGCAAAGCGAAATAGGCCAGAAATTAATGCCTAATTATTTTTAACCAGGTTAAATACAACAATTTATATGCAAGCATTATGGTCAAACTGACATTTCTGAAAAATAAATTACATTAAAATGTTTCATTTGGTTGAGAAATTTACCAAAAAGGTGTTATAACTCATGTGTTTTATAAAGAGCGAGTCTAGCACATACATGTAATAATTAATGATTATATGCCTTGGATAACAATAGCAAGTGGTTCGCTAACGGACTGAGAGTGTTCACATAAGCACGCGTTGCCTTGATAGGAACGTGCAAGTGTAAACAGAGAAGTAGCCAATTTTTTGATATTTTGTAAATGTTTGTGTTTGTGCTATTTGCTTGACACTTCGTTTATATTACAAATTATACAGGGTGTCTCGAACTGTTAATTCAGGCTGTGACGTAGCGTCATAGGTGCAAAAATCCCATTGAAAAATTACCGAAATATGGCTTGTGCCCCCTAATCAGACCCGGTACCCCCCAATAATGGTCGGTGCCCCCCGGGCGGTGCTCCCCATGATGACCCACGCTACGCCACTGATACAGGATGTTTTTGCCATTTGCAACGACAGTACAAAATCAGTATAGAATATTGATTTTTTGAAGCATAAAGCTGAATTTATTCAACATTGAGGTTCAGCGTTTTTGTTGCATTGGGAAAAGCGCGCTACATCGTATCGTGGGGGTACCCACAAAATGAAGACATCTATGGCATTTAATGGCCTCTAGAGGGGGTAGGGACAGGTCTTAAATATACCACCAGAATGACACACTGTACATGTCACCTTCAGCCACTATGGGAGTATCAACACACAGTTTCATACCCCCACAATGTCATGTTGTACCAATAAACATACAACATACACGAACCCTATGGGGGTACCCCCATAATATAGCTCTTGCGGGTATGTGTGCGTCTACACAAAAATGCAAAATTGGTCCTGCAACCATTTTTACATTCGAGATTAAAGGTATTTTATTTTTAAAATTTTTATTATTATATCGTATTTTTAAAACAGTTTAATTAATAATAGCCGAGGGATGTGGTTTTCACATTATGTTAACAATACGTTTTAAAACATATGGAACGGTTTCTATACAAAACGATAAACCATCATGCGCACAGTTTCCTCCTCGATACACCTGAGCACACATTTTCGTCCAAGAGCTCTCAAGCAAGCAGTGAATTGTCTCCGCACTGCAGTCTTTATTAAATTTTACACTACACGGTTGAGTGCATAGCAATGTAAGAGCTGTGGAGCTTCTAGCTGAAAAATGGGCTTCTTTGATTGGTTTTCGTCGAAACCTCAAGTGTTCCCTTCATCCAATCAGAATTTGTTTACATCAAACAAAAGCTAACACTTCCCCTAAAAACACTTTTCGTCACTAGGTCAACAGATGTTATAGCAAGGCGAATGTGGAAAATCTGTTGAAAACTACCTATCCAAGCACATTTTTGACCAAAATGTAGGTTTTAAAAGTCAAAACCTCAAGTATTCCTTACAATTTCAAATTTTAAGAAATATTAAAAATATAAGCGCTTTCTTTTAATTTGTTTACCTGACTCAGATGTGAAGCAGAATAATTACTCAACACGATGACTGTTATTCCATCCTATTTAAAGCCATATTATAACATTTGCTGAGGAAGACGCCCTCACTGAATTTTTAAAATTCCTTTTTTTACACGATTAAATTGTACTTTATTAAACCAATATACCCTGCAAAAATCAAGACTCTAGGTGCTGTAGTTTTGTCAAAATCTGAGATTTTGAATAAAACGCCGGAACCGGCGCTTTATTATTACGATGGAATAATTAATCGAACGCATACACGATGTTCATAACACACAGTACGTACAACAACATGATCGAAGGAGTGGTACGTATTGGCGACATGTGCGCTGGTAGTATTTCTTTGCTTTGCCGTAGTTGTTCGGCTCAAAAATAAAAGGGGATATATCTGACAATAAAAGCTAACATTTTATGGCAAAGAAATGCTAATCTATTTTGTTTGAAAATGTTATAATATGGCTTTAAGCATGTACATCCAAAGATATGATGCTCTACATAAAATGCAGAAAATTCTAGTCGATCCCCTTTTCCCTATAATTGTCACGGTGTGATGAATACCTTTTGAATTGCCTGTCTAGATATGGCTTAAGGTGGTACTACACCCCTTGATAAATTTGTGACAATTTTTGCATTTTTCTCAAAAAATAATAACACACTGGTATCAAAAGTTATATTATAGGGCAAGGAATCCAGTTACTACACTGACATTTCAGTGACTCAAGACAAGCGGAACGTTATAAGAAAAGAGGTACCGCTAGCATGGCTAGAATGTACCTCATTTCTTAACACATAATGAACCACTTGTCTTGAATTACAAAAAAAATTTTTTGAGAAAAATGCAAAAATAGTCACAACATTTATCAAGGGGTGTAGTACCACCTTAAATGGCTTAATATAATATAACATTTCTAAAAATTAGACCAGGTGAATATTAGTATGCCCCAGTAAATTAACTGTCATTTAAAAACTTAAGCTCTAAATTACACAGAACAAAACCCTGACTTAGCCGACATCATGCTACACGCCACCGTAAAGCAGTATTCAGACTTTTTATTGTACGTACAATATTGTATGCAACATATCTACGTTGTTTAATCTATTGCCATTCTATTTCCAGTAATGTTTAAGTTCTAACGAATGTTTGATGACGTAAAATCGATAATATATTTCTACTAGATATTACATGTAACTTATTATCGATTTTTCGTCATTAAACATTCGTTATAAGTTAAACATTACTGGAAATAGAATGGCAATAGATTAAATAACGTAGATATGTTGCATACAATATTGTACGTACAATACTCGGAGTCTGTGGAGCGCTTAACTCTGAAAAAAAAATCAATTTATGATGCACATTAATTGCTATCTTCGTAAATGTGTTTCTTTCATCTTATATACTCATTCACCCTTTTAATAACACAAACATATAGTCTGCCCGTCGAATTTGATAACGGAAATGAATTATAGATTATTAAATGCATTTGTTATAGACAAATTGTACAAAGCAAACAATGCGGAATTACCATTAGTGAAATAATCAAACGATATAATGTATTAAATACAAATTTTATAAGGTTTATAGTCGACTCTCAGTATTTCAAATAATAGGTAGACATTTCACAACATTCCTGCAATAATAACAAGCTAAAGGCTTGGAGGAGGGGGCGGCAATCAATTCTCATTTTGGTAGGGGTGTAAGGCGCGGAGCGTCAAACTTTGTCAACTGCGCATATGCAAAAAGTATCTGTACGCTTTAAAACAAAAGCAATATCTTAAAGACACAAAACCTAAATTATCAAATAAAGCAGTCAATATTATGGATAACTTTGTTCTGCGTTTTTAACACCTCATTCAGTACGATGCAAGATTCTTTCCTCAGGTTATATTAATTTGAATGGAAACAGAGATCATTTCACAAGTGCCACGTTAAATCAGTGGGATATTTCTTCCTTCAGTGCGAATTCCACAGTCTTTTGTGACGGCTCATTACAGCGTGACAGATCGACGCGAATTCCACAGTCTTTTGTGACGGCTCATTACAGCGTGACAGATCGACGCAAATTCCACAGTCTTTTGTGACGGCTCATTACAGCGTGACAGATCGCCGTGAATTCCACAGTCTTTTGTGACGGCTCATTACAGCGTGACAGATCGACGCGAATTCCATAGTCTTTTGTGACGGCTCATTACAGCGTGACAGATCGACGCGAATTCCACAGTCTTTTGTGACGGCTCATTACAGCGTGACAGATCGACGCGAATTCCACAGTCTTTTGTGACGGCTCATTACAGCATGACAGATCGACGCGAATTCCACAGTCTTTTGTGACGGCTCATTACAGCGTGACAGATCGACGCGAATTCCACAGTCTTTGTGACGGCTCATTACAGCGTGACAGATCGACGCGAATTCCACAGTCTTTTGTGACGGCTCATTACAGCGTGACAGATCGACGCGAATTCCAGTCTTTTGTGACGGCTCATTACAGCGTGACAGATCGACGCGAATTCCACAGTCTTTTGTGACGGCTAATTACAGCGTGAAAGATCGACGCGAATTCCACAGTCTTTGTGACGGCTCATTACAGCGTGACAGATCGACGCGCATTACACAGTCTTTTGTGACGGCGCATTACAACGTGACAGATCGACGCGAATTCCACAGTCTTTTGTGACGGCTCATTACAGCGTGACAGATCGACGCGAATTCCAGTTTTTGTGACGGCTCATTACAGCGTGACAGATCGACGCGAATTCCACAGTCTTTTGTGACGGCTAATTACAGCGTGAAAGATCGACGCGAATTCCACAGTCTTTTGTGACGGCTCATTACAGCGTGACAGATCGACGAGAATTCCACAGTCTTTTGTGACGGCTCATTACAGCGTGACAGATCGACGCGAATTCCACAGTCTTTTGTGACGGCTCATTACAGCGTGACAGATCGACATTCACTTGTTGTTCTCATAATTAGCGCATTTCGAGAGAAAATTATATGTAAACCTTTGAACTATTTTTTTTAAATGCTCTCTCTTTCATTCAAATTAGTATAAATTGCGAAAACAAAGTCGTGCTGAATTAGTTATCAAATTCGCAGAACAACACTAACTATTGTTTTTGTTTTAAGTGCTTGGATACTTTTTGTGTCTTTTTGTGTGGCCTATTTAGATTGATGATTTTATTTAACCCAGCATTTATAAATTCTGTTTATGGAATTTAAACTATCCTGACATTAATCACATAATTTTGATGGCTTTAAAAGTCAATGCAGCTATATAATCCGTGTACCTTTTAGCATCGATTAATTTAACCCTTTCCACACGGTGTCGACTGCATCAAAATATCTCAAACCTCAAACCACCGAGTCCTTATTATTGGTCACATGCCAGTGATTTTACAGTTATGGGAGGACAAGATATCGATTTAGCTATCAACTTTTGAAAGCGTTTTGACCAAATACCTCATACTTTTTAATCTAGTGGCATTTTTTTAACCTGTACACTTTATTATGATACACCCTGTATTTAACCTTGAGCATTAAGTCACGTACCAGGATGTTAACGTCACCTATCATTTGAAAGGCGTTCTTTTATCATTATTTTTTTTATGGGAAACACAACTAAATATCATCAAAAAGTAGAATTACTCGTTTTAAATTGACCATGTTAATTCAACTTAATCAACACTTAAAGGGCTCCTTGTTATATAAAAAATACAATACGTCTATGTGTTTATATCCATGACGCCATTTGAAATCGACAATTTGTTAAAATGGATCCGTATAGAGGCAAAATGGGCTAACCAACATGTAGGTCAAAAGTGAGATACATACACTACATTATTGATTGGGGGTCATCTCGGGTCCGTAATGTTCTGGCATTGTCAGGACTGTACTCTACGGCTTAGATAGACAAATTAAAAATTCACTCTTTCGTTTCAAGTAATGAGTAGGATTGCTTGGTTTTGGTCATGTGGTTTCCTATTATCTTGCTTAAGCTCTTGACTGACGTTATTACCGATACCTTTGTCTGTACTTTTGTTAGAAACTTACTAAGTAGTTTCGGTTTTCATTTCAGTTTGTTATATAATCGTGTGACTACATAATCACATTGGTTTGAAGTTACCTGATCAAAGTATACAAAAGAAGTATTTAAATTTCGCAGTGCAATACCGTATTAATGAACAGAGAAATCGAACTAGTCAATCTACATTTCAAAGCGTGGTTTAGATGTTCAAATAATCCTAGGCTTATTTCCCTGTGAAAAATATAGACCATCGAAATATTTCCTCCCGAGATTACAAAAGAATAGACACTCGACTTTCCCCTCGAAGCACGCAGAAACTGATCATAGCGGAGTGAGCGCTCATCCGTTAGGCTTTATTGAACCCGTAACAAAAAGTAGCAGAAATCGCCTTGAAGAAGGAAAAATCTGAATTTGTCACTTTTGAAAGCATTTGTCATTCAAATGAGTAACTTAGTGGAATAAAATGGCATCGTGCCGAATAAGGTATCAAAGTACGCAGACAAAATTCGCCATCTATTGACTACTTTATTCTGCAATTTAGATTTAGTGTCTTTAAGATATGGCTTTTGTTTTAAGTGTTCGGATACTTTTTGGGCGCAGTATATATGACAATTTGTCATGTTTTGTGACTAACATTATCGGATTGTTTACTACTGGCCAGAAATTTTTATTCAATCCCGAAGTTTACTTTAACCAGATTCTTTTCGTTCTATGCACCATTTATGCAAACCAATACCGATTTGAAATTTATAGGTCATTACTCTCGCTTCCTCATACCGGATAGCATATATCACATTATTTCTCCTACAGGGTGTTACTGAAAGAACTGAACAGTTGGAAATTGGGCTACTAGTATTCCATTTAAGATCCACACTCCCCCTGTGGAAGATTTTGAAAATATTTGCCACAGGGGGAGTATGAATTTCAAATGGAATGAGCACATTAGGCAGCTCCGTTTAAATTATATACACCCGCTGAAAAAGATTAAACTTGATACTTCCCCTGAGGGAGGGTGAGTTTCAAATGGAGCTGCTAATGTGTTAATTTCATTTGAAATTCATACTCCCCCTGTGGAAGATATTTCCAAAATCTTCCACAGGGGGAGTATAGATTTGAAATGGAATAGCCCACTGTAAATTTTGAGTAGTTCAACTCAGAGCCCGGGGGGTCTTCCTGGTTGAAGGTATACGGGGATGTGCCACGGTTTTGGGGTACCTTTTCAGCGATTTTGGTATATCAATGGGTGGGTTTTCAGTGGAGACCAATGCGCCCAATTGGGCGCATTTTGGAAAAGGTGCATATAAAGCCCCCAATAATGGCACATTTGGGTGCTTTTTGGGTGATTTTTCTTGAAAATTGGTATACTGATGAGTATAAAAACAGAAAAAAGTAGCGTATAGAGAAAGTCAGCATCCGAAAGTCTGCGTGGCACACCCCCGTACAAAATTTTTCGAAGAACCCCCCGGGACACTGAGCAACATTATAGCAAAATAGCTTTCATTATACTTAATTCCTTTTCCTTTGTTCTAGATATAAAGACTTTTATAGTTCATTAAAAACACCGAGCATTACCAAGAAAGACGCAATGAAAATCTATTTTTACTCGTAGAATGGATGAAAAACGAGGTGTGATTTCAAAATGGTTACAATCAAGAACAGAACGGTCAGCCCGAGATTACACAGCCTATAACTCCCAAATTCAATGATCTAATCAACTCAAATAAATGTTAGAATTAAAGCTTTTTCTATTGAACCATACCTTAAAAATAAAATACTAAAATTACGAAATACCTATTTAATGCAAGATACAATTAAATTGATTTGTTAAAGCTAGTGGCGGATTGAATAAAACAAAAGGGAAGTACTTTAGGAAGTCATTACCAGTTTACCGCAGTGTAACCACAATAACCCGCCTTGTTCTACTTGATACAGGGTGTCGCTTAAAGAACTACACCGTCAGAAAATGCCATTTTTAGTATTGTACTGCCACAACAAAACAGAACGGAATAGGGTATGGTATTAAGTAATAAAGCAACTTTTACATATTTTGTGAATTTCGAAATTGAGTAAGTTGTGATGATGAGGCTGTGGATCACGAAGTGCCCCTCAAGGTGTAGTAGGTAAACCTCTATCATTGGCTTTAGGCCCATGAAAGTCAATTCCGAGTTTATCGTCCCTTTTTTTCCCATGTTGATGAGGTGACTTTTTCATTTTCATTTTCATTATTTCATCAGATTTCATTATTGACCTAAAATGCATGTTGATTTAAAGCCAAACTCATACGTGTGAGTTATAAACATATTTTTATATGGGCAGGGACTAGAAAAGTTAGATAAGAGCCTGGTTTTGCTTCCAAGTTATGAATTTATATGTTTTACAAACAAAAATATATGTTTCCAATTGCTAAAACTGGTCAAAACACCGATAATTTGAAAATAATGAATTATTTCGGCATTTTTGAAAATTTGACGCGGGTATTTTTGGTTTCCAAAAAGTGACGCGGGCGGGGGACGATAAACTCGGAATCGACTTTCATGCGCCTTATCGCCGATTTGTAAGGCTGTCCGAATTTAAAATCACACGCATTGGCTGTATAGTTAACAAAGCTCTACCTTTATCTTTTAATTCAATAACGTTTTCAGTAATTTCCGTAACTTGAAGAATTGTTTAACAAATAAGTAATATCATAATCATTATGTTACCATATCCTTCATGAATACTAACTGAAATATGTGTGTGCAAACATCCAATATGTGTAAACAATCGTGGTAGCCAATTGTTCCTATTGTTCCCATTTTTGAGGTAATTGCGATTTTCAAACTTTGTCACGTCCATGCAGAGTTCAAAAATATAACAAGTGCGTGCAACAAGAATGGGTATTTACAATGTACGTCAATAGCAGAAAACATTATAAATTATGAAAAAAATAAGTAAATGACAAAAAAAAAGCCTATTCTTGAAAGGTGTGTTGTTTCGGTAATGTTCAAGATTTTCTATTTTATCTCACGCGGTATAGGACATGCGAAACGTGACGTTAAAAATAGAAATCAACATACTTAGAGTGGGGTACTTTGTCGCACCCCAACGGTTTTAGAATAATGATTTTGCTTTGGTTCCGCGTAACATATTTAGAATTGTTTGTGAAGATTTCATGATTTATACGTGTTAAAAATAACGTTAAAAATTACGGATCGCATCCGAACTCCCTGTTTTATCTATTTATTTATTAAACAAAGAGGGTACAGTACAAGACAAAGCGGGTACATTCCTGTTCGTTTGGCTTCGCCTGAAGCGTTGGGCAGTATTGCCACAGGTACAGATACAGTGGTACTTATATTTTTTGCACGTTTTCTTATGATTGTAACATTTTTGGAGACACGCACTGTACAGCTGAATTTATACTCCATCGCCGGACGACGAGCGATTGGTATTGACCAATGAGTTAACGCGCTTTCCCCAACGTAATTAAAAGCGCGCAGCCTCATTGGCTAGAAACCAATCACTTGTCGCTCAACGATGGAGTACAAATTCAACTTATTTCTTGAAGTCCAGCATTACACACGTACGGACGAAAATGCATTAGTTGTCGTGGAAGTAAACAGCAAAGCAAAAGCTTAATCAATGCCCTACAAAGAATCTTGATTATATTTTCGGTTTGTGTCACAAATTAAATCCGGTAAATGAAACACCAGGCAATGATTTGTTTCAGTTTAGAACACTGCCAAATAAGAATAAAGTGTTTCGTGGAAGCAGTTTCAATGCTCGATGACGAAGCTTGTCAATATCGATATCAATATGTCAAGTATTAAGAATTAATTTATATGAAATATTACATTTTGGTGTACTAGTATTCCTAATACATTTGGGTGTATTTTTAACTAATCGGGTGTCTTTTTATACATTAGGGTGTATTCTTTATACAATTGGGTGTATTCGTCATACAGATGAGTTTATTTCGTACACATTTCAGTGTATTCCTTATACATTTGTCAGCCTTACATAATGCCGAATATGATTCCATTTGAAGAAAATACATACTTTTACAATGCAAAAACGTTTGATACACTGTAGGCCCTAAATCCCAACATTTTTAAAACACGTTATGCGTTTAGCCAAGTTGTTAATATAGTACATGTACGTTTTCAGAAAAAAGTTTCATATTTTGAAACTTATTCTCCTACACATCACAAATCCAAAATAAATTTCTCTGTTGAAACCCATACACCCATATGGGAGACATGACCTCAATCCCTGCCTTAATCTCCCACACAGGGGGTGTGGATTTGAAATGAAAATTTCAAATGAATCCGGGAACCCCCCGTTGAAATTCATACTACCTGTGAGGAAGGTCATGTCTTCCATAGCAGATGGATGGATTTCAGCTGGAATCGTGATAATAGTCCAATTACCAGTTACATAATTATATGACAAAATCAAACGCTCGCATTAAAATGATCCCCATTTAGTTTACTGTCAGAACATTGAAGCTTACCTTTAGATGCTGCTGAAGAGAAAAAGTTGCACATTCCTCCACTGAATAAAAACAATCAAATAGCATAAATATACGGAGTTGAATTATTAACTGTTGAAACGGAACAAAAATTTTGTTCAGTTCTTGGTGAGAGCAAGAAATTAACCGTACCGGATGATTTCCTATTGACAACTAACCCATAACCACGAGTCATGTCACGGTTGCCGGTTTGTTTCCATTCGGTGAAATCAGGGCGTTTTTAATCGGTGAGTTTTCTGTAGAGAAGAGTCAATTAAAAAAACAAAACAAAACAAAAACTAGTGCAAATTAAATGTCTGGGTCTCATTATCTATGAAATTAATTGCGATGTGAATGCAGTATACGTTCATTCTATGAGCTTTAAATATTTAGAAAAAAATAAATATTTAGGCCATTTCATTAATATACTTAAAGGTCCGTAACCCGATCGACAGCATCATCCCCCCGATTTTTTTCATTGTTGATGAGGTTTTGGTATCACATAATAGATACTATTTTTCTCATTACTATCCTGAAATTTGACGCTTCAAGTCGATGTATTTCCGGAGAAATCATGAAACACAGCGGTTTTTACAGGTTACCAGTTGTTCGCATTTTACACGACACGGGAGTTTTGGGTAGTCATAGAATGAAATCGTAATAGATTCGGAAGACTTCACCCCAGTACCAATTCGTCCGCAAAAATACATCAAATAGGCCCCCTAATGTCAAACTATAGATGGCGCTATAATGATATAAAACAAAAAAACAAAAATAAAGAAATACATAAGAGGCGAAATAAATAAGGAAACATGACCTATATTGTCAAGCATGATACGAGGAATATGAAAAAAATTATGAGAGCACCTCCCCCCCATTAAAAAATGAGTTAAAAAACAAAACAAAGAAAAATCATAAATATGTGAAAATGTGCATCATATAGCTAAAAATAAAGAAATAATTAAGCGAAGTAAATACAGCATGGGCTATCTTGTCAAGAATGATAATGAGCGCAGTGATATGTAATGTTTTTAAGATTAATCAGTATGAATAGAGGGTATAAAAGTGTACAGGGCGAGCCGGTTTTCAGTGCCAAGGCGAACACTTCCTGTTTCCACCGGGACATGCGCTCGGCCGTTGTTTCGGGATGCCTGACCAGAATGCAATGCACGCGTACCATTGTATTGGCTTGCTAATATGCTAATTATTCACATTTATGCTGAAATTGTTCCCGTTTTCTCACATAGATTGATAAAGGGGATAATATTTGACATTGTGTGTAAGTTTGAAGAGAATCCATATCCTAAACCGATAGGGTTACCCCCCTTTAAAGGCCCATTCAGTGATTTGCTCATCCGAACGATCGTAAAAATCATCAAAATTTAGATTTTGGTACCTTTGTCATTGTCATAGATGTGCGAGTGGTTCAGCCGAAAGCCGTGTATTTAAGACAAAATAAGACATTTTACACGAATCTGTAATTTAGATACTGACAGTATATACATTAGCTACATGTATTTGAATGTGGCTTCAACTTCGTCTGTACTGCTGTTTTCTTTATTTTGTGCCAATTTGTCATTTCAAAAATACCAAATGACAATTTGAATGACTTATCCTTCACTTATTTGCAATTTATAAACAATTTTAATTTTTTTACACTTGCGCTGGGATCACTGAATGGGTCTTTAATCCAACTTTATCCAAAGGCCTAACAATGAATAATTATACAGGCTGAGTCATAAAGAAGTAAACTCATGTTTGAGGGGCTGTAAATCAAGATCTCCAAGGAATCTGCTCAAAATAAAAATAGCATTGGAAAGAGCAAATTCTACACATCTAAATCAAAAAAAGAATTGTTGCAATTGCCCACAGCAAACTAAAGTTACAATCATTTGAATACAACCACCCATTTTTGTAGCTGCATACGGCTGATTGATTTTTATCCATTTCAATTTCAACGAATCAGCAAAGTGCTAACAGGATTTATTGTTGAAAAGACAACTTTTGCTTTTAATTAATATTCAACAAAGTACATCATGACGGTACTATAGTTTTTAGGGATACCAATTCAAGTCTTTACGAACGATCCGGCAGAAGCTTGATTGGGGAATGTTGGGTAAAGGATTGAGCTGATCTTTGGTCTTGCTGTAACACATGTCTAACTCTAGCAATGTTCACTTGTGATCTAGCAGTTTGTGGTCTGCCTGAAGCTTCAGGCTGTCTGTTCCTTAGTGTCCCATGCACATTGAGCTTGTTCACATTCTTACATACTGCTCCCTTACATGAAACCCGGTTAGCTGTAGGAAATTGGAGACGAAAAAGATGCTGAACTTCAGTGGGACTCTTAGTTTCATGATACTTTGTTGACAGATACGTGCGCTCTCGTGCGGTAAATTGTGGTGCCATAATGTCATTTGGCCCGTTTTATTATAATATAGTGCAATGAGGTAAAAATTCATATTGAAAAGAGCCCTTTAACATGTAGAAATTATTGATCGAAACCACACCTGCCACAGAACTTTATTTGCATTTGAATATCGCGCCTTACCAATCAACATAGTAGGGAGGCCCCTAATTGGGAAGTGAAACCGTGTGCAGCTACACATATGGGTGGTTGTATTCAAATGAGTATAACTTAAGTTTGCTGTGAGCAATTGCAACAATTGTTTTTTTATTTAAATGTTTAGAATTTCTCCTTTCCAGTGGTATTTTCATTTTTAGCAGATTCCTTACAGATCTCGAGTTTACTTCTTTTTGACTCAGCCTGTATATTGTTTTGATGCATTTGACTTGCGTTAATGATGTCACTGTCTGAGGTGGCGATGACATGACTCTACAGCTATTACTGATCCATAAGGGTCACTACAGACTTTTTAGTGGATGGATGTAGAATATTGGATGCAACATGTCTTCGTTATTTAATCTATTCCCATTCTATTTTCACTGCACTGACGATTAACTTCAAAAGAATGCTTACCTCACGGTTGAGTGCATTGAATCAAAAGAGCTTTAAAATACGGTATCTGTGATTGGTTTTGGTCAAAACCCCGAATGTTCCCTTCATCCAATCAGAAAAGTTTTTATATCAAACGAAAGCTAATACTTCCCGCTAAAAACACTTTTTTTTTCATTCTGTCAACAGATGACACAATTCAATGTTTATAGCTATGCGAATGTGAAAATTCTGTTGAAAATGACCTATTCAAGCATAATTTTTGACCAAGATGTAGGTTTTAAAAGTCAAAGCCTTTATACAAGTGTTCCTAACAATATTTTTCAAATTTGATGTCATTAAATAGGCACACTTATTTTGTCCATATACTAGCTTAATTTCATAGAACAATGGCCAATTTTGCTCTAACAGTTACTATTTTCGCCTGTTTTGTCATACGGTTGTAAATTCAACGAACAATGAACCTCTGACCCCAAATAAAAATATACACGGACTAAACATAATTCACGTGTGAACATACCGTTACTGTGCTATGTTTTCCTTAGCTAAAATTTTTGAAGGTATTTCGTTTTATACCGGAAGTGACCCTTAATGACCTTTGACTCCAAATATGTGTACACCCCATAAACACTGGGTATAATAATGCATGTGTGTAAGTGACATCACTGTCCTAAGTAATTTGTGGGAGAAGGTGCATTTTAGAGGTATTTCGTTTTATACCGGAAGTGACCCCTTAATGACCTTTGACCCCAAATAAAAAATACCACACCAGATATACACTTGGTAACCATACTTCATGTGTGAATATACCGTTACTGTCTTATATTTTTCTTAGCTAATAAAATTTTTGAAGCTTTTGGATTTATACCGGAAGTGACCCCTTAATGACCTTTGACCCCAAATCTGTGTACACCCCATAGACACTGGGTAATAGTGTTACGAGTCGTACTTGACTCAAGGCCAAAATCACCTTTTACCCGAACTCACACGACTGCACAACACAAATACACTGTTTGATTAAGCTAACAAAATCTAAGTCTTTAATTGAAAGCACGTTATGATTGATACAATATATGACAACAAATGCTCATACACATCAAATATAAACACTCTTTGTTATCTATTTAGTACTTATCCAGCATTCTTTTTCTTCTTGGTGATCAAAAAGTTCTTGCAATGTTTTGGACGACTGATATGTAATATATCATTCACTTGTCCTGCGAAAATCAGCGAAGTCCAGTGAACACTTGCGTTTATAAATATCCTTGTGTATGAAATCCTCACACAAAAATGGCGTTGCTTTCTCCAAACCGTTATCTCCTTGGGCTGCTTTCTCCAAACTTAACTCCTTGCGCTGCTTTCTCCAAACTTAACTCCTTGCGCTGCTTTCTCCAAAAATGGTGCTATTTCCACCTTTCACACAATATATCCAGGAAGCAGGACTGCGATGCAGTTGTCCCCACGTATTTTGACAACTGTGTTGTATCAAAAACCATAGATCATCATATTTGGATAATCAATGCATGAACCAGACTTCAGCGAGTCGACAGAAGAATTTATATTCCTTTCTTGGATGAAATACGTTCTTTGACGTATTCTAAATCTTCTCCGACAACACTGGCAGGTAGTAGTGCATGGACTACTTAAATTAATTCTGGTTCGCAATTTCCTTTCTTTGAAGGAATTGGACTGTAAGCATATTAGCTAGCTAGCCCAGATCAACACTACAAACTGTGAATAATTGTGTTTACATTTTCTTATATATCAAGCAGTGGGAAATCCCAAATATTAATAGCCAAATGTGATCTTGGAAATTCCCAAGCCTTAATTATAACATTAACCTTTCACATGACATCATTTCCTGAGGGAAATCCCGTGATGTCATCTTCACTTCTACAACCTCAGGGGGTTTCCAAATATTCCAAATTAGATATGATTCAACTTGTTTTGCTCAATTTGAGAGGGGAATTCCCCCAAAATGTCATCACTCATGTAACTTTGTAAACAAAGATAAATCATCAAATTAAATTACTCAGGGCACATCACAATAGCAATGCATGTATGCAAGTGGCGTCACTGTCCTATTCTGAAATATACATTTTGTTAATTGGACATTGCTTTTTCATTTGATACCCTGTTCGTGAAAATCGAGCAAGAATTGACAAAGATATGCGACACCAAACCCTCAAACCCCAAAATCAAAAGTTGCAATTTTAACTATTCAACTGCCTGTTCACCCCGTTATCACATTTTAGCTCGCTTCGTAGCGATCAAAATGTGTTTTTGGGATTCGCTTCGTAGCGTCGATCAGGTACCTGTTTTGCCCGGCGTACCTGTTTTGCCCGGCGCAGTGTGTTCCTGCAGGCGCTGTGCAGCTAGCAAGCGATTATCAGGTTAGGGTCAGGGTTAGGTTTAGGATTAGGGTTTGGATTAGGATTAGGGTTAGGGTTATGGTTAGGATTAGGGTTTGGATTAGGATTAGGGTTAGTGTTAGGGTTATTCAATGGTAATATACTAGTAATAGTAATAGTTTTCCGTAAACATTAAGTATAATAAATAGACACAAACACTTGTAGCATAGTGTGTAGTGCCTCGACTATGGATCGATAGGTTGTTGGTTCGAACCCCGGTCGATCCTTGGTAGGATTTTAAATCTAACTAGTTTCGTTTCTTTTTATTAAGGGTAGACGAGGTATTGTTGGTCGAGGGTCTATTGTTCTATTGTGTCCGATTTGAGGGCTGACATATTGGAAAATGTTGCCAATTAATATTCATGAGAGTGTACATTCAACGTCCAGTTATCGAAATTGGGTGACTTGTGTTGGGTAGGTGTGAAATACATCTGACTGGGCGTTTTAATTACGTAACGCATAAAGGTTTTGGCATCATTGAATGGCTGCCTAGTGCTGTTATATGCTTAGTTTCTATAATAATAATATTTATATCAGGCTTATATCAGGCTTTTGAGCGATACAATACAACTGTATATTGTATATACAATATTTGCAAAATACCCGGATGCAATACAATATTTCTTGAATATTGTACGAGTATAGCGTACGCGTCGCGCTTTACCATGGTGACGGCACCAACACGCGTCATGATACAACAGCACAACAATACACTACAGACATCGTAACAGCTCACAGGAGATTTCGTACTGTATAAATAAGTAAAATCACAAACTTAATTCGCGGCAATTCTGGATGATGATAACCTTAGGAAATATAATCCACATCTACAAATAAACCTATATATAATATAATTATTCCGAAATTATCTTTGGAGAGTAAAAAGAGCAGAAAACAAGAAGGTCAAAAGGTAAGCTTACATTACAATACACATTGGTTAAACCCGGTGGTTAGAGCTTAAATTTCATTTTACCGCATAGTAAAAGCCTGATATAAATAATAATAATAATATTGAATGGCTTATTTTCGTGTGATACAAGAATATATTGCACTCGATAGAAAAATATTGCACTCGTCTTCGACTCGTGCAATATTTTTCTATGTCATTATCTAAATCAATATATGTGACGTGTCATGTCAAAAGGAGACACTTTTGGGCAGGTTATGAATTTTGAGTTGTTTACATATCTTAAATATAGAGATATCTAGCACCACAACGCCGTTTGCCCCAATGAAATTGGAAATTCCTAAGCGAAGATATTGAGTTTGAAAGTTATGGTAATATAAAATTGGAAATTGAGATATCGGCCGTTAAAAATATTATTGACAATGTTGAGAGTAGAAATTAACTTGGAAACTGTCTCAAAAACTACAAGATGCCAGTTACATTCCGGTCTGAAACTATCAGACAATATTTTTAGTATTAATAACATCACAAATTCGCAACAAACCCATGTTGTGAAAAAATCACCCACCGGCAGATTTTTGGCTATTTCTCCATTTATGATCCTGCCCAAAAGTGTCTCCTTTTGACATGACACGTCACATATTATTGAAAATTAACACCTTGATGTTTTGCAAAAGTTCATTCTACAAACCGTATACTTTGCAAACTTGCTTAATTTATTGTTATTAATGAGTTATGTACGTTTTACAAAAGTGTTGTTGTTTCAGCCCTCTTTACAACGTAACTCAAGAACCGCAGCACCTATAAAAGTATATCTGTGATATTTTAATTCTTCTAAACGCTCGCTATGAATTGAACAATGCAGTTTTAACCAAAGCTCACTACCGGGGTACCAAATCACAACAGTTAAAAGGAAATAATAGTAGCCTAAGTAACTCCAACGCAACGCAACGCAACGCAACGCAACGCTAGTATGCATTTCGTAAGGTGTGAAGAGGCACGCTTCGTAGCGCTTGTTAGGTAGCCGTGGGATATCGTGAAAGTGTGATAAGAGGCTGGCCTGTTGCATTGATTGACCCGTGGTGCCATTGAAAATCGTTGAAATTGCAACTTTTGATTTTGGGGTTTGATGGTTTGGAGGCGCATATCTTGGTCAATTCCTATTCGATTTTCACGAACAGGGTGTCAAATGAGAAAGCAAAGTCCAATTACCAAAATGGATATCTCAGAATAATCCAAACCTATCAGGCTGTTGAACAGCAAGGATGAATATAACGGACGAGTTTCTTTTTGTGCCTGGTGTATATCAAAATGCTCAATGCTGACAGAGGTCCAGTAAACTAATTTCTTTAATTTGGTGGTTTTGAGAAGCAATATCCATCAAAAACAAAACTATGGACACCAAAACAAGCATCTGCGGCAAAATTGCGTTTGGCAGCCGAACTATTAAATTTCAGACATAAATTGAAAATGTAGTATAGCACCATCACACAAACCGCAGATTTTGGATAAGTGATTTAATGAGGGCAATGTTAACAAATAATATGCAGCTTGGAAATTACTGCTCCACTTGCTGGTCAGTCCAAGTTTTGAGATATTTTCTCAAAATATTAAGAGCTGAACCACTGAACAAATGTTAGGCTTATTCGTTCTCATTTGAATTCATTTTCAAGCTAATTCCAAATGCTGTCATGGAAGTTTACCATGCTGAAATTTTTTAATAAAAAAAAATGAAAATTGTCGTCTGTAGTCGACACCCGCTTGGAAAGAGTTAAAAATGACAATACACGCTCTGAACATCAGTTCGCATGGTTAAAGGATGACTCCGGCAATCACAACTTATGCCTTATATGTAAGAAAAATAATTATCAAGCATGAATCACGTGGTTTTATTTAAAACAATCTGATATTGACTATAAAAACGAATAAAAACACCCGTCTCTCAACACGCGATATTCAAAATTCCCTGGCGCCGAAATTGTCTAGTGCAATGACGTTCCAGTAATACAACGAAGGCTGACGACAATCGAGTACAAATAACCATTACGTCATTGCTCTTGAACAATTTCGGCGCGGGAATTTTGAATATCGCGTGTTGAGAGCCGACTATTTTTATTCATTTTTATGGTGCTTAATATTATTATTTTCTAATATATCAGACATAATATAATGTTATGATTACCGGAGACTCCCTTTAACAGTACTGCCTTTAAAGGAGCTGTTGTAGTATGGTAAGAAAATATGGCAAATATTCAGCACACGTAATCCAACATTAACCAAATGCCTAACAATGAATTTCATAATTTTCACCTAAAATCATAAGATTTGAGAGAGGGTGAATGAGAGAGAATGCGGGAGACCTGGGGCGGGAGAGCACAGTGAAAGTTGGAGGCAGTCCCGCAGCCAGGGGAAATTTTTTAGCCCATTCTCCTTCTTACTTTTTGAATATACCACACTTTACCAATTGTGAATATGTCACAAAGTAAGAAGGCCCTCTATCGCATCGCTGTATGTAGTTTATATCAAACGTTTTGAAGATATAATTGAAATTATATGAGTGTGTTAGTTTATAAAATACATGTAAAGAGTATCAACCTATGACCATGTCAAGGATCATTAAATCAGGATGCGACATTTGTTCGCTGTGTCCAATTGCTATTTAAATGGCACATTTGTTAATAAAATGATGTTGTGGCCTTACTAGAGGGCGCTTATAATATCTGTGGACAGATCTGGATTCGAACGTTGAGTTCAAATATGGTTGCCTTTTAATTGATCAGCGATAAAAATATTAATAAAAAATTCCTTAAAAAGAATGGCGTGACTCAAATGGATTATGAAATGCAGTTGTTGGGGTGATTTGTTGAATGTTGTGTGTGTGAATGTGTTTTGTGCAATACAGTTGACTTTCTGTAATAACATGAACAATTATTCCTCATTATATTGTACGGAATAATACACATATCAATTTCTAAGCGCTCTTTAAGCAAAGTCATTGTTCATTGAATTTGCAATCGTGTGACAAAACAGGCAAACTGGTAACCTTTCGCACAAGATTTGCAGTTTAAAGAGAATTGCTCATTGAAATGAAGCTATAGTATATGGACAATATCAGTGTTTCTACATTTGCATTAATTTTATATTTCCAAATTCGATACGTGTTCATATAATAATATAATACTATTTATATGGCAATGGCAATGTAAGGCAATGAATGCTAAGTAAATCCATAAATCCTCAAATTGAATCAAATTTCCAGTTCCAAGCCGAATAGGGACTGTCCCTCGTACGGGCCGCTCAAAAAACGATTAAAATATGTATTAAGAAAGGTGAATGGAGAGAAAGCAAGAGTTGAGTGCAGGAAGAGAAAAACGAGAGAAATGGCGAGCAAGATAAACGAAATTCATCTACTTACATTGGACCGGATCAAAACATAAAAATAGTATGAATGACGTCTTTTATGTCTACGGTTTCTCAGAACTGAGAGAACAATAGTTAACAACATCTGGATTAATTGTCAAACAATGCCATGATGATCGGAACAAAGGGAAGACATGTAAAGCAAAAATACAGAAATAGACACATCATTATTTCAAATCCAATAGACATGAATAGCACACTGAGTCCACACATGGGTGCCTATGAATATTATCACACGATTTTGAAGCGATTAGGTGTTGAGAAGTATTCAACTAGAACTAGAACTAGACTTAGCTGTGGTCTAAGACCACGAACACAGCCGTGTGGTGACCCCTTAATCACCTTTGACCCCAAAATATATGAAAACCCCATAGACATTGGCTAATGTCAATGCACGTGTCCACGTGGCATCACTTTGCTATGCTTTTTGTGGCAGAAGGGGCATTTTGAAGGTATATCGTTTTATACCGGAAGTGACTTCTTACTGACCATTGACCCCAAATGTGTGTACACCATATAGACACTGTGTTATAACAATGCATGTGTGCAAGTGGCGTCACTGTCCTACGTAATTTGTGGAAGAAGAAGCATTTTAAAGGTATTTCGTTTTATACCGGAAGTGACATCTTAATGACCTTTGACCCCAAATAAAATAATACCACATATAAACTGGGTAACCACAATTCATGTGTGAACATACCGTTACTGTTATATGTTTTTCTTAGCAAATAAAAAAATTTGAAGGTTTTTCGTTTTATACCGGAAGTGACCCCTTAATGACCTTTTACCCCAAATCTGTGTACACCCCATAGACACTGGGTAATAACAATGCATGTGTGCAAGTGGCGTCTCTGTCCTACAGAATCTGTGGAAGAAGATGCATTTTAAAGGTATTTCGTTTTATACCGGAAGTGACCCCTTAATGAGATTTGACCCCAAATAAAAAATACCACATAAACATTGGGTGACTGCAGATCATGTGTGAACATACCGTTATTGTCCCATGTTTTTCTTAGCAAAAAAAAATTTTTTGAAGGTTTTTCGTTTTATACCGGAAGTGACCCCTTAATGACCTTTGACCCCAAATCTGTGTACACCCCATAGACACTGGGTAATAACAATGCATGTGTGCAAGTGGCGTCACTGTCCTACAGAATCTGTGGAAGAAGATGCATTTTAAAGGTATTTCGTTTTATACCGGAAGTGACCCCTTAATGAGATTTGACCCCAAATAAAAAAATACCACATATACATTGGGTGACTGCAGATCACGTGTGAACATACCGTTACTGTCCCATGTTTTACTTAGCTTATAATTTTTTTTTTTTAAATATTTCGTTTTTTACCGGAAGTGACCCCTTAATGACCTTTGACCCCAAATCTGTGTACACCCCATAGACACTGGGTAATAACAATACATGTGTGCAAGTGGCGTCTCTGTCCCACATAATTTGTGGAAGAAGATGCATTTTAAAAGTATTTCTTTTATACCGGAAGTGACCCTTAATGAGCTTTGACCCCAAGTAAAAAAAAAAAAATACCACATATACATTGGGTGACTGCAGATCATATGTGAATATACCGTTACTGTGCTATGTTTTACTTAGCTAATAAAAAATTTTGAAGGTTTTTCGTTTTATACCGGAAGTGACCCTTAATGACCTTTGACCCCAAATCTGTGTACACCACATAGACACTGGGTAATAACAATGCATGTGTGCAAGTGGGGTCGCTTTGTCCTACGGAAGTTGTGGGAGAAGATGCATTTTAGTTGAAATCACGTTTTTGACCTCTGTGACCCCTGCGTGACCTTTGACCCCACGAGTTCCATGTGACATGTAGGGGCACGGTCAATGATCATTGTGACCAAGTTAGGTCAAAATCGATGTAAGCATATGAGTGCTAGAGCAAATGTAATGGTTGACAGAAGAAAGAAGAAAGAACCTGTAAGAAAAAAGACACAGCCGTGACCAACGTCACGGCTGTGTAAAGAGAGCAAAGAAGGTATAGAGAGATTCAGAGACAGAGAGACAGAAAAAATAGGCAGCTATACTCTGATTAGCGGGACCCATAACATCGTGGATTGATATAGAATAGCGTAAAAAAGCTTCGTTCACCACCTACGCGAACCGCGCTTAGCGTGACGATTGACTGACGCGCGATTTATTGGCTCGCGCAGTAACAAAAACCACATAATTCTCGCCTATTACGAGCTGATAATAGTTGAGATAAAGGAAATCATGGGGTCCTGCATGCACTTGACAAAACCATCTGTGACGTTTGATTAAAATGCTCAGATTTGGAGAAAAGGCCTTTTAAAAAACATTTTAACCAACTTTAAGAAATATTGACCCAAAAAGTTTTTCAAACATCATAAAAAAAGTTTATTAAACTAATCATTAAAAAAATCATGATTTCACCCAAACTTCAACTAGGTCAAGACAACAATAGCATGAATGAAGTCTTTTACGTCTATGTTTTTCTCAGAACTGACAGAAATAATAGTTAACTAGACTTAGCTGTGGTCTAAGACCACGAACACAGCCGTGTTATGACCCTTTAATCACCTTTGACCCCAAAATATATGAAAACCCCATAGACATTGGCTAATGTCAATGCACGTGTCCATGTGGCATCACTTTGCTATGCTTTTTGTGGCAGAAGGGGCATTTTGAAGGTATATCGTTTTATACCGGAAGTGACCCCTTACTGACCTTTGACCCCAAATGTGTGTGTACACCATATAGACACTGTGTTATAACAATGCATGTGTGCAAGTGGCGTCACTGTCCTACGTAATTTGTGGAAGAAGAAGCATTTTAAAGGTATTTCGTTTTATACCGGAAGTGACCCTTAATGACCTTTGACCCCAAATAAAATAATACTACATATAAACTGGGTAACCACAATTCATGTGTGAACATACGGTTACTGTCCTATGTTTTTCTTAGCAAATAAACATTTTTGAAGGTTTTTCATTTTATACCGAAGTGACCCCTTAATGACCTTTGACCCCAAATCTGTGTACACCCCATAGACACTGGGTAATGACAATGCATGTGTGCAAGTGGCGTCACTGTCCTACAGAATCTGTGGAAGAAGATGCATTTTAAAGGTATTTTGTTTTATACCGGAAGTGACCCCTTAATGAGCTTTGACCCCAAATAAAAAATACCACATATACATTGGGTGACTGCAGATCATATGTGAACATACCGTTACTGTGCTATGTTTTACTTAGCTAATAAAAATTTGTGAAGGTTTTTCGTTTTATACCGGAAGTGACCCCTTAATGACCTTTGACCCCAAATCTGTGTACACAACATAGACACTGGATAATTACAATGCATGTGTGCAAGTGGCGTCACTGTCCTACGTAATTTGTAGGAGAAGATGCATTTTGAGTTGAAATCACGTTTTTGACCCCTGTGACCCCTGCGTGACCTTTGACCCCACAAGTTTCATGTGACATGTAGGGGCACGGTCACTGATCATTGTGACCAAGTTAGGTCAAAATCGATGTAAGCATGTGAGAGCTAGAGCAAATGTAATGGTTGACAGAAGAAGAAGAAGAAAGAAAGAACCTGTAAGAAAAAAGACACAGCCGTGACTAACGTCACGGCTGTGTAATAACATCTGGATTAATTGTCATACAACAATGCCATGACGATGAGAATAAAGGAAAAAATACCAAAATAGACATATCATTAATATTTCAAATGAAATAGAACACTGAGTCCACACATGGTTGCGTATAATATATTAAAATATTAAAAAAATATCAGCCCCCCTCTAAGGTCATTTTTGGTGTCCTGTCCTACCCCCGGGTAAGGTGCTGGGGTAAAGATGTTATCACTAAAATGAGCGCAAAGGATGGATCTACGATTAGCTTAGGTCGTGTGGGCGTAAACACGTGAGTTTTTTTGCTGATTTGCTGAACCATGAATTGGATCAGCCTATAACAGTGTATGTTACTAGGTTCCTATGTTACTATGTTGCTAGGTTACTAGGTTATTAGGTTACTAGGTTACTAGGTTCCTAGGTTACTAGGTTACTAGGTTCCTAGGTTACTAGCTAACCATTTGGTCTAAAATGGGTATATCTTTAAATACCACAAAGGTATGAACCCCCAAGTGGTGTCCAATGAAAAAAGAAGAAGTAAAGAATATAATAAAAATATTTTCCCACCCGGGGTGGCACTCATAATAAGCCCTGGGTCAATATTCATATGGGTCATTTTCATATCTCAAAATGCCAAGAAGGTATGTACCCCCGAGTGGTGTCAAATGAAAGAGAACAAATTAATTTTCCCGTCGGGGTCACACTACTCATTAGACCTGGGTCAATATATATATTTTGGGTCCTTTTCATATCTCCAAATGCCAAGAAGGTATTATCCCCGAGTGGTATCAAATGAAAGAGAAAGAAGCAAAGAATGTATTAAAATTATCCCCCGGGGTGACACTCCTCATAAGACCCGGGTCAATATTCCTATTTTGGGTCCTTTATATCTCAAAATCTCAAAAAGATATGACACCCCGAGTGGTGTTAAATGAAAGAGAAAAAAGTAATAGAATAAAGAATAAAGAATAGAATAAAAGTAATGTTCCTCGTTAGACCTGGCTCAATATTCACATTGTGGGTCCTTTTCATATCAAGAAGATATGTCCCCCGAGTGGGGTCAAATGAAAAAGATAAAAAGTACAGAATATCATAAAAATAATTTCCCCACCGGGGGTGCTACTCATCATAAGACTCTGGTAAATATTCAAATTTTGGGTCTCTATCTCGAAATGCCAAGAAGGTGTGACCCTCGGGTGACAATCACAATATAGTGCCAAAGCCACATGGTTCAGCTATAGTGCGGTAACCGCTCTAGTTTTTTATGACGAATAACTTTCTGTAATAACATGAACATTTCATCATTATATTGAAGGTACCATTGGTACAAGCCCCCTTCGTAGTTATAGGGTTAACCCTGGAATCATGGAAACTTTGGGCCTCATAACTGATAATAATTAGTCTAAAGTATAAAAATATTTTGAATGGCAAATCCATCTGTGACGTCAAATTTTGTTTCTAAACATATGGAAAGGTTTCTATACAAAAACGATTCTCTTATAAACCATCATGCGCACACCTGAGCACACATATTCGTTCCAAGAGTTTCCAAGCAGAGAACAAGCAGCGAATGTCTCCACCACAGTCTTTGATTACGCTACACGGTTGAGTGCATATCAATGTAGGAGCTGTGAAGCTTCTATCTAAACAATGGGCCTCTTTGATTGTTCCTTTCATCCAATAAGAATTTTTTTATATCAAACGAAAGCTAACACTTCCCCCTAAAAACAATTTTAGTCACCATGTCAACAGATAACGCAATTCAATGTTATAGCAAGGCGAATGTGGAAAATTTGTTGAAAAGTACCTATCCAAGCACATTTTTTGACAAAATGTAGATTTTAAAAGTCAATACAATATTACAATATTTTTCAAATTTTATGTCATTAAATGAAAAAACACACTTATATTGTCCATATACTAGTGTCACTTGAATGAGCAATGGTCAATTCTCTTTAAATTGAAAATCTTGCGCAAAAAGTTACTATTTTTGGCTGTTTTGTCATACGGTTGTAAATTCAATGAACTATGACTTTAAAAAAAAAGAGCGCTTACAAAATGATATATTTTGACAGACTTTGAAAAATATGCACCAAAAATGGTTGAAAAGCGCTAAATTTGATAAAAGATCATAAATATATAGAAAGCATGATTTACACTCAAAATGTTTGATGAAGTTGGTCAGCCATTCTAAATATGCATACTTTCACATACTTTAGACCAACAATTTAGCAGTTATTAGGTCCAAAAACTTCCAAATAAATCTTAAAGGGATTTCAATCTTGTTGGACGTTATTTTATGTACATATTTAATTCCGCACGAAAATTATAGGAGTAATAAAGATGAAGTAAATTTAGTTCTTGCTAACATTTGCAAATTTATTCATTTTTTTGTCAAACTGCGCTTTTAGAACACAGTAATACTTTCACGCTAGCATAAAATCTTTTATGTTTACAATTCTAAAAATAAGACAAAAACAATGGTTAACGACATCTGGATTAATTGTCAAAAACGTTGAAAACAAAGAAATGTCTATGAAATGAAATTGTATGTAAAAGCAAAATATGATAATTTCGTGTAAATTTACTTCTTTTGAAACGTATGATGTTCATTTTAGTGTATGGTATTACATAGAACTGTAACTGTAGGATACTGCATAGACATAATTATAAATATCAATGCTCTGCTGCATGCTGGCCATAGGCTTCAACATAAAATGTCCAAGTTTTGAGATAATTTTCTCAAAATAACAAGAGCTTTCTCAAAAACCACTGACCCAATACTAGGCTTCTTTGTACTAATTTTAATGCATTTTTCATGCTGATTCCAAATATGCTCATGAAAATCTACAACTCTGAAATTTTTTCAATTCAAATTGATCAAAAAACACCCATCCATAATAGTATCACCATAACAAAACATAACAAACAACCGATCGCGATAGTAAGGGGCAAAACGTGACACATAATCGGTGGTATATACGTACCTACTTATCCAGAGTACCCCTCCCCCACACGGTTCAAAGTTAACAAAAAGGTCCACGTTCCTGTTTGTCTGCAACCTGTCTCGTCATTTTGAAACACCAATTTCTTCGAGCTTTTTTCCTTTTGGTTCACCCGTCATATGATTTTTCATCATTCTTGTATCTTACTATGATTTGGCTAATGTTGTGTGTATGTAGGGGGTGTATGTGAAAAAAAACCTAAGAGTGTAAGTGAGAGGGAGATAGAGAGAGAGAGAGAGAGAGAGGGAGAGGGAGAGAGGGCGAGAGAGAGAGAGAGAGAGAGAGAGAGAGAGAGAGAGAGAGAGAGAGAGAGAGAGAGAGAGAGAGAGAGAGAGAGAGAGAGATAGAGAGAGAGAGAGAGAGAGAGATATGGAAGAGAAAACCTATTCATCGAATGTACGAGTATGATAAATGATATCATACTAAAAATAAGTATAACCAGATTGCACACTATATTGTTCCAATTTAATAGAGAACAACATACGTCTATAGAATGATGAGGTAGAATCATATAGTAACAGTGTATTGCTCAGCACATGGCAACAGGCAGATCAGTTTTTAGATAAAAATTAATTGAAAAATACGGATGATTTACTTGATATGTAAAACAAAGCTTTTACTTTTTTTATTTTTTGAGTAGGAATTCTCTAATTTCGCACTAATCTTTTTAATAGAATTCCTATGCATTTTATTTTTGATCCCGTAACTATTCGTTTTGATGAGGTATACTGTTCATTTTTTATTTGGTATATTATCGACAATCTTATCAAATGAACAGTTTTATTTTAACAAATAACTATTCAAATTTGAGTATTAATTGAATTGTTTAAACGAATAACAAGTACGTCTATAATGGCAGTGATGATATTGTTAAAATGTTGTGTTTGTCTTGATAATTCAGCAAATCCAAAATTGAATCAACTCGTTATTTGACAAGATTACGCATTTCCTTTTGACAAGTTTCTGTTAGGTCAACCTCTGAGAAGATCATAATGGAAAGCTTTCTGTACAAAAACGATTCTCTTATAAACCATCTATACACAGTTTCAACCTCGATACACCTGAGCACACAAAATCGTCCAAGAGCTTCCAAGCGAGCAGTGAATTGTTTCTACACAATCTTTGATTACACTACACTATAGAGGTTATCCACTTCACTCATGTGTGACTTCTAACAAAAGGCACTGGTTCCCGTAGTATTCTTCATTCAAACTAATTCAATGCACGACCTCGGAGTTACCTGCATGACTTTGGCGGGCTATTTTGAAACAGTCATGGTTGCACATGCAGGTACTTCTTTAAACAAGGTATAGCAGTCGTTGATAGGACATGCAGCTTATAGAACATGGATAACCTCTATTGAGTGTATAGCATCAGAGCTGTGGAACTTCTAGCTGGAAAATGAGCCTCTGTGATTGGTTTTTGTCAAAACCTCAAGTGTTCCCTTCATCCAATCAGACCTTTTTTAAATATCGAACGAAAGCTAACACTTCCCCCTAAATCATTTTCTCTCATTAGGTCAACAGATAACACAATTCAATGTTTATAGCAAGGCGAATGTGGTAAATCTGTTGAAAATGACCTATCCCAGCGCAGTTTTTGACCAAAATGTAGGTTTTAAAAGTAAAAACCTCAAGTGTTCTACAATATTTTTCAAATTTTATGTCATTAAATGAAAAGGCACACTTATATTGTCCATATACTAGCGTCATTAGAATGAGCAATGGCCAATTCTCTTTAAATTGCAAATCTTGTGCAAAAAGTTACTATTTTCGTCTGTTTTGTCATACGGTTGTAAATGCAATGAACTATGACTTTGCTAAAGAGCGCTTACAAATTGATATGAAACTTCTCAAAAGAAAAGAATCTCGTGTACCCAAGCGAGACTGACACACAATAGTGTTTATGTCATTTACACATCCTCAATTATGTGATATTCAGTTGAGTTTGGTGAATGCCTAGGTGAATGACCTCATGTCATTGTCATGTCAGTTTGATGAGTCATTTTGAAGAGAAATCTGTTACGTCTCCATCTGAATAGTTTTCTTGTCAAATTTAACAGGTTTTGATTAAAAATCAAGCACCTAAAGTCTTGATTCTTGCAGGGTATTTTAGTTTAATAAAGTACATTACAATCGTGTCAAAAACAGAATTTGAAAAATATTCAGGGCGTCCTCCTCACCAAATGTTACAATAGGGCTTTAAGCAGGAATACACTTCTTCTTTTTTCTGTTTAATATGAAATTTTGTTACTTGTTTATTCATAGGTTTGGATTTGAAAATCATGCACGAGCAGAGGGGAGTGCGCATCAAGTGCGATCATTAGACGAATCTCAGAACAAGCGCATTTTGTACAATTTTTCGAGCAACAAGTGATACGCATTTACACGAGAAAAAAAAATCCATTTGCTATTTTTATAACATGAAAATTGTTACTTAAAATGTTGCAAATTACAATCATGCATCAACCCGTAAAAAATGAACTCGTCCGAAGTGTGCCACCTGCATTGCAGTGTACGTCTCTTCAAATAAATGGTAGAACCCCGACCAATACTGTGATTCGTTCCATGTAGACTGTTTGTTAGGAAAGAACGACCAATCTTATTGGTCAAAAAAAGTGCTGTCGAAAATGTGATTATAATTTTCGGTTTCATTTTTGCATAAATATCACTGCATATCAGTAAAAGTAGTCACATGAAGCTATCAACACAACCTGCTTTAACAGATCAGCTAGAACGTGTTTGATTTCGACGAAGCATTTAATCGACTCAACCCTTAGTTACGGTAAGCGCACATTGCATTATTTTGAAATGTTTAATATTCATCATTATCTAAGTGTTATTCATATCAATTGTTCGTTTAAAAATTGTGATGAAATTTTGAACTATGCCATGTGCATTTGCTGCTTTGCACGAATTAAACTATATCCGGAGTTTTTTTCACTCTGGTATATCTGCCTATGGATGTCATGTTTACATTTATAATCATGTTTAAGTGTGTTAGTGTACAATGCGTAAGTCTTCTTCTCCTGTATATTGACATACATGTATTAAGAATGACAAGCATCATTAATCTGATCTCGTGCGCTAGTTTGTGATGTTTGAATGTTTCTATGTTCAAGTGTATAATAATCCTCTTCCCTTGTTCAAAAGAAATATAATTAAAGCGTACAAAATATATTGCTGGTTATAGCAATCGCAGCACCCTCCCCTAGATTGGTTTTGCTGAGGGTCCAATATGTTGCACCTTTTGGAGGACAGAACCTCTTTGATAGTCCGCAACGGAGAACTGCGATATAGCGATGTGTGAAAACAAAATTTATGATGTGAATCCTGAAAGAACGAAGAAATTGCGAAAATTGTTTTTACAGAGGTTCTAAGAATTCGCTAGATACAGTTGAAGCGAAAGTGAATAAAATAAGCAAGTTTGTTTCCGGTAGCAGGTCTGAAAAATAAACGCGAGTAGCATCAATGGTATCCTTTTAACATTTATTAACAGTACGACAGCAACTTCGTGACCTCTTTTGTTCGACAGAAAATTTATACGGGTTGGTGAACACGGGTTACGTAACACAATGTTGAAATTTTAGCCGGCAAACGCTTTTTATCAAAATAGCTCCAGAAATGGAAGACACGGGTCGTATATTGCATCTTTCATGTACCCTGACCACAGATAAGACATCAAACATTTGTGTAAAGCAACAAATAACGTGTAAAAGTTGAATTAAATGGGAAAAAGAAGAAGCTTGAACATGTCCAAAGTAGCTCGGAAAATGAGAAAAATTGCATGTCACGAACACAAAATGTTCATATCATCAAGCAAGAAAAAGCGCCGGAATCAAAAATGGGTGTCATGTTATAGAATAACTTAAGTTAGCTTGCCTGAAAATTTCGTGAATTTTGGTTGGGGTATATTCGTAGTCGTATATTGAACATGTTGAAATGTTTATCTTTGTGCGTGACTACTGTCGTAGTCTACTGTCACGCCATATATTGTACGGCCGATGTTTTTCCGGCAAAGAAACTTTCATTGTCAATTGTCCATTGTTGGTTATTTAACTTGAAAACTTGAATAATACTCCCAACGTTCAAACAATTTTAAAAGTCAGCATAAAGGTTTGTGTTACATTATTTGGACGGTGTTAATTCATTCCAGAAATAGAATACACGAGTGAGGCACTGAGTGGGAATAACATTGCTATTATTGTCACCGAATTAATCATATCTCTGGTATGGCTTAGTGGTAAATACATGTATTTGGAAGTTCGATGTTGGTTCGAACCCCGCAAGCACCTCTCTTTGATTTTTGATTTGATTTTAACTCATATTTTTAAATCCTAGTTTTCATATTTTTATTAAAGCCATACTATACGATTTCGGGCAAATTTGAAGTTTTGTTATTCCAAAAATTATAACAATATTTATAATATTAGTAAATAACTGTCAGGAAGGTTTTCACGTTACATTTGAAGCAGAAGTAGCGAGATAAAAATGAAAGAAAACACTTAATATCTTGACCGCTTAACTGTGGTGTTCTATGGGGAATTGGTCTAGACAACGAACTTGGCTGATTCCAATTATATTAGGTGTAATCCGAGGTGTAAGTTGAACATTGTGTAAAAATTACAAATATGCCAAAACATTAGGTTTGAAATTCGCGCATCTCATGATTTGATATGTGTGCATAAAAGCTCATAAAATATGTTGCCGATATGGGAGGGGTCTAGTCCAATTAAAAAATCGTGAAAATCTGTGTTGACGTTCCTTTATTTGATAGGCCTAGGCCTATATACCGGTATATTTTTTGAACTTTTAAAAATTACTTAAGTTTGACATGCTTTATTTGATTATATCATATTGAAAGCTACTGAACTTAAATGCATTTTTTTAAAAGATATGAACTCGAATGTAGGATTAGGCTTAAACATGAACAAGAAATAAATCATGAAAAAAGTGGGCCTTCAAGCCGACATTCATTAGGCCTATATTATTAAAGACAAAAGGGAGAGGAAAAAAGAAAAGAAAAACGAACTGAAAAATTCCACATCATCGATAAGATAACATGGGAATCGAACTCTCAACCTTCGGCACTGCACACCTTCGCTCTGGCCACTAAGCCATCGCAACTTGTTCGGGCAAAGGGTATTCTTTTGCTATCTTATTTCTCGTTCAACGTGTTCAAGGATCTCACTCGACAACAATATTTTCAAAACTGCTTGTACTTCAGTTAAATGAGATGATACTACCTTCTTTGCATTTTGCATTTATAAAATATATAACAATAGACGTTTTTAATTGCTATATTAATCAATATAGGGCCTAACATGTATAATAGACAGCGCCGGCTGGGATCCATTTCGTGAAGCATCGTGACACTTGCAACGTGCGCTTCCAGCACGAGGACTCAAAGAACGCAACTTTTCAACCTACGACTAGGTTGTTCCACCGCTCATTTTCGCTGAAATTTTAATACAAGCTGTGGTTAATTAATTTTATCACAACAGAAAAGCATTAGACCGGCGTTTCCTCAAAGCTGCAGATATAACCATTTTAGTGATCGTGACATGCATTTTCTCTCATTTTTTAGGCTACTTCGCGCACCAAAAGCATTCATTTTTTCCACAATAATTCAACTTTTACACGTTATTCTTTGCCTTATACTCATTCAGTGGCGTACCGTGGCCGCCCCAACCCCGGGGGGCTGAAGAAAATTCAATTTTGCCGCCCCTTCCTCAAAAGCCAGAAAAGGTTGACCCAATTTTTTTCTCGGTCGTTTGAAAAAGTGAAGAGCAAAAAAAAAAAAACCGGTTTCAGGCGCTAGCGCCCTAAAAGCAGCACATTTTGATGTATAGTACCATTTTTTCAAACTTTTTTATGCTTTATCAAATTTTTCCGCCCTTTTTTTTATTTACTAATTCTTTTTGCCGCCTCTTCGCTTTTGCCGCCCCTGTTTTTGTCGCCCCTTCTTCTCCCGCCGCCCCTTCATTTTGGCCGCCCCCTGCTTTTACCCCGGGGGGCTGGCGCCCCCAAAACCCCCCCAAAATACGCGCATGCATGTTTCATATCTTATCTATGGGCTCAATATGGAAATGAAGGGAGAAATGACTCGTGTATTCCATTTTTTTGATGTTTTCTAAAAAACCGTATTTGCCACCTGATTTTCAACATTGCGTTACGTAACAGCAGAGGTCACGACGGTAAAAAATACCGGAAGTGAGCTAAGTTGCTGTCGTACTGTTAACAAAATAGAACAGACAAAAAACCAATGCTAGAACGTCTTTCATATACATGTATGCCAAACAGCTTTTAAATTCGAACTTTTAGTCAGTACATTCTCAGTGTATGTTTATTACGTTCATCGTAATGGTTGTGATCAATTCATTTATTTATTTTCCTATTTTTATGATCAATTAGCATAAAAACATAGAGAAATTATCAAACCAAGAAAGTCCCTGTTGAGAACGATCGAAGATAAAAATATTGAAATTTGTTGGCAATCGATCTAGAGCCATTCTGTGGCGTGACTTTTTAGAGCGAAAAAGCGTAGCAAGCCGCGATTTTAAAAAAAGCGAGCAATGAATTGCGGTGGGTTCCAGTTTGGGCTCTTTGCAAGCCAATCAAGAATTTCCAACCCTTCAGTTTCAAGTAAAGTCTGTGTTATTCTTGCTCTCATCCAGAAATCTATGCTATGCAGCAGGCCAGTAGCCAAGGTTTATTTATTTGGACCTTTATGGACTGAGAGGGGCGGTTTTGGACATTTTTGGACCAAAAAGGCATACAAAACCTACGCTCGCAAATGGGAATTTTTAGGTCAAAAAGCCCTCCTGGCTACGGGTCTGCTATGCAGAACTCCAGAATCTGTTTTATAGGGCCTACCGCAACTTTTGAAATCCGACTTTTGCCTTTGGTATGCTTGTTTTCAAGAAGATCGCAGAGCAGCAAATAAGGTCACAAACTGGCAGTATAAGATACATGTATAAGATGCTTCATTCAACGAGTTTATTAATTTGCTCAATACTCTTTCTTGTTGTTTTTTTTAAATCATGACGACTTTTTCAAGTGTAGCGATATTTTGTATAACACATTTTTGCACCACCGTGCATTAAAACGGGTCATAGGCAAATGTCATTAATATTGCGCCATTCCAATTGAAATTCATACACCCCTTATGGAAACACGTCTTTAATTTCCACACAGGGAATGTGAATTTCAAATTGGGTTACCTGAATGGTTCATACCAATTTTTAAGCGCTCTTTTGTATAAGCAAACTATGATAAAACTCATAATAGTTTCCTTATACCCGTCGGAAAAAAAACACCGTTTGTCATGTTATGTTCCTCGTTACTGAGTGAGGATGGCTCTATTTACGCTTGTTCAAGCCCTAGACACTACGGGATGACTTGCATGAGGTATGGTTGAGTGATCGCTTATAGCGTGAGTTACCAGTCTACCTAATCACGAAGCTCCCGTGACCAAGTGGTTAAGGCACTGGTCTCATAAACCAGAGGTTCTGGGTTCAATTCCCGATCGGGATTACTTTTCCTATTCCCTCCTTTAATAATGGCTCGACGGCTAACCTGATCAAATTTCATCATAGTCTGCTTATACCCGTCAAGAAAGCCACGAAGGAGGTAGGATTGAGTGACCGCTTATAGGTTGAATTCCCAGTCTGCCTAATCATGAAACTCCCGTGGCCAAGTGGTTCAGGCCCGGGGTTCAGGCGCTGGTCTCGTAAACCATAGGTCCTGGTTCCCGGGTGGGATCACTTTTCCTATTTTCTCCTGTAATCTTAATATTGTTACCTATTTCAGACAATGGTTAAGGTTCAATCTTTAAAATGGAATCTATTAAATTATAGTGTGTCTTCTGTAAAATGGAACTGGGGCCAGTTAGTTTGGCATAGTGCTCAATATGAATAAATCGATTCACTATACTTGGCCCCGGGCAAGTTTTATTATTTGAACCCTGTTGTGATAAATCGTATATCCATAACTCACGGTCTCAGTTAAGATGTTCGTCTTAGATGTCAATTCACAATTCAATCTAATTTTTCTTTCAGATGAATTTTTTCTCGCTTATATGCATCTTGGGCTTAGCAGGGACTGCTATAGCTCAATCTGGTAAGTAGCCTTTTATATTAATTTATCAATTTACTGCAACTCATCAGATGTTAAACAGTTACACAGTTTGTAACATAAATTGCTCATATCATTATTGAAATGGACTACTTAAAATCTATTTAAAAATAGATGAGTTGACCTCAATGTTTATCAACAAAGGCAAGGGGCTGCTATATCGATATGTCTGATGAGTGAACCACGTGGAACCACTACACTGTTCAATAACCATATTGTGAAGTGGCGGGAGTTTTAAAAACACGAGCTCTGACCAAAATATGATGCGCGCATACTGCCAGGCAAAAAACAATGGAAATTGTGATGATGCGTGCCAGGCATTGACGTCAGAAGTCAACTCATCTTCAGTCCCAGAACAACGCCAAATATGGATTTGAAGACCTTTGACCTTGGATGTACAACAGCATGTTATGATCTAATAGGAAAGTGTGCACATCAATAAACACCATTTCTATCAAAAACGCAACAGCCGATATAATTTGAAACCACATAAATTACTAGAGTTGGTTCTTCTCTTGGATTTGGACCAAGCTTTAGAATATCGACCGTTGCATTTTGAAATAAAACAAACCAGTAATTTATCACCCATTGTAAAAGATATGGCACATGTACAGAAAACATGTACATACATTGGCTGACCTTGTGGATTTCCTGGTCCAGCCAAGCTAACCACATAGGAGATTATCAGATTAATCCAGTGCAGCTATTGTTATAGCAGGGTATTATTATGTAATACTCCTGATCCATATTTGGCGCTCTCTTGGACTGATCTTTAACATACTGGATAAGGTTGCATTCCCTTTCTATGTGTAAAGGAACTTCGTGACAAAAATTTAAATAAAATCTGTTCAATATCACCTGCATGATAGCATTAAAGCAATATCACTTAAATTAAACGGCATTATAATTATTTTGTTTGCACAGTTAATCATCTGTTCTTCTTATAGTACCCTTGACAAATATGTTTTGTTTTGTTTTTCATTAGCCTGTGATTCTGGATGGGAGGAATATAATGGGAAATGTTATTATATACAAGCACCATCTGTCCCGTCTTGGGATGATGCACGGACGGCGTGTCAAGGAATGGGAGGTGATCTTGTCGTTATAAATAACCAAGCAGAAAATGTAAGAATATATCTAAATACCTGCTTAAATAGAGGAATATTATATTTCGTTCAGCTTCGTTCCGATGTGCTGCCCAGCTGTCAAAAAAGCTCGACGTATGTGATATCACAGACCCCCGTATGTGAAATCACTGACCCGTCTTTGAAATCAGAGTCGTTCGTGAATTACGAGTGCCAGGTGGTGGCGGATGCGATATCGCCATTTTTGACGTCGCCATTGGATTAACACACAATCATGAAATCTTCACAAACAATTCTAAATTTGTTATGTGGTGTCAAAGCAAAATGATCTTAAACCGTTGGGGGTACGACAATGTACCACACTTTAAGTATGTTGTTTTTCAATTTATAACTGCTAACCGTATATTTTGAATGGGGCTGTCGCCAGCCTCGAACGTCACGTGTCGCGTGACCTATACCGCCTGACGAGTGCCCCCCGAACTGACAGTTTTGGAATAATTTTAGACATTTTTGTGTTTACGTGTAAAACCAATGACGACGTCAAAATTCAGCCAATCTTGGCCGGCCCCCCCTGCGTCGGAACACGCTTTTCAATACGGAATAAGCGCTAACCTCGACTCATCGTGACATCATCCAAGCAGCAAAGTTCATTACACATTGAAAAAGCGTTATCCGACGGATCTGCAATCGACCACGGGCGCCGACCGGAAAAGTGAAACCACTTTGTCGCCATATTGGAAAGGGAATAAAAACAAATTCACCTCATTGATGAGTAAAAGCAATTCTTTCATCATTCGTTTGTCTACGTGTAACACGGGTGATGGAATACAGTCTAAAATTCCCGCCAAGGCCGAATCATTTCACATTTTGGGTGTATTGTAGCCGACGGGGACCCCGTTATGGCTGCCAGTGAGGTGTAGGAATGCGTGATATGAGATTCCTCTATTACGTGCGAACCCGCTATCCATGTAAAGAGGTCAGTGGTAGCAACAGCTGAAAATTACGGAGGTAGATAATTTTGTATTGTGTGATCAAGAGATTAAATTTCCTACATGGAATTGGCCAATACAGATGAACTTCATGCTAAATTTACAAAACGTCTTTTTAACTGAAAAATAACATATTGTTTCTCTGCGTTTGTTTTTATTAAAGAATTTTCTTCAGAACCTGATTCCTAACACGGGAAGGTTAGGATACTGGATTGGTCTAACGGATGCTGCGACTGAAGGGACGTTCGTTTGGGTTGACAGTACAGTTGCCCGTACTGGTGGAGTAGACTCTCTTTATACGTGAGTGGATCATTCTATCATTGTGTGCGAACTTGTTTTATGTAATTATTTACCGGGTGGGAAATACCGGTAACCTACTTATTAGTAAATACTATCAAGGATATACTGGGAATACATTGAGACACTCATTAAGTTTCATGTTAAAAGTATGAATTAGTTTATTTCAAAATGTGAACTAAATACATTAAATTCATTCCACCAAAATGCTCAATCTACCAAGTTTTACGACAATCCAACAGTCCATACTCAGTTTACCTTGGCATGATCTCGGACATTTGTAGCTTTCAATGGTTAGTACATCCACCACGTTTGATTACAGGCCAACAATCTATACTCAGTTGAACTTAGATTTTTGGCACTCAATGCTGATCACATTCAACAAGTCTCATGACAATCCGATAATCAATACTCAGTTACAGGGCATTAATATATAGCAGTTGAACTTAGATGACCTTGACCTGACCTTGACTATTTGTGTCATCTATGGTGATCAACCTAGTTTGATGACTAGCCAAGAATCTATACTCACTTATCCCCAGATGACCTTGATCTTGAACTATTTGGCCCACAATGGGGATCACGTCTACCATGTTTCATGACGACAGTCTAGACTACAGACAACAAAATAACTTCCCATTGTCTTTACGCCTTAAGTGATGGTACGCATGCGTAGGAACGTTATTTATAACGTAAAAGTCGTAGAAATTTACATGGCTCGTTAGAAGTGCTGCAAATAACATTTAAAAGAGCAAAGAGAAATGCTTCTATTATTATGCACATATTCTAAATTCAAGGTCGCAGAAGAGAAGTGAAATGATTTATTCTGAGGGAAAGCTAGGCACGCACACACCGTCACACGCTACCAAAAACTCCATATTTCATGTTGTCTCACACTGCATTCCTTATGAAATTGTCGCATCACTTCAAGTTGTTAATATTCACAAGGCCCATGTTTTCGGCATAATTATTGTTATAACGATATTTTGTTTTCCTATTTTTAAAATAATAATATTATTGAATTATTATGCATGTTTTATGGCCAAATAGAGGTATACAAATAATCGAGGGTTGAGAGCCAGAAAGCCTCAACTCATAATCATCTGCTCCCACAAAATAAGAATAATGTCGCCAGGGCACTATAGTCCATTGATCATGACAAAATTCAATAGAAAACAAAAGACATTGTGAAAGAAATATTGATTTGTGAAGACCAAAGCAAGGACCCAACTTAATGCTCATTTTCTGAGAGCTGGCAATAGTGAGTTACGGCTTTCTAGTTATGAACCCTCGTAATAATGAAGGTACGATTAGCGGGTATTAGTTAATTCTGCACTTAATATAAATTCAAGTTAAAGTAAAACCACTAACAGTAGAGACTTTGCGGAATGAAGTATGAAACTTTACTGGAACTTTAACGGCAACTTCAAAAATATCGATTGGATTTCTTGCTCAAATTCACTTCAACGCGAACGTCAGATTGGTTTCTGTACCAACAGCGTCTTGTTGTTTAAACTAGGGGAAGTGTGTCAATGGGTGATCAAAAGAAGGGTATGTAAAAGCGACTGCAACAAATTTCTCCCTTTTGTTTGCTGAAGTGCTTTGTTGATAACACTTCAATACAATAGGTGCTTAGTCTGAATAAACATGGATTACATCTCTAGGCGATGACTAGTGTGGGCGATGACCAATGCAATGGGAATTAAGCCTATGTTATGAGCTATACGCTAATATTATACTTCTAAACATGTTTCAATTAAATATTCTTGTTATAGGCCTATATTATTGTCCCGGATTATTATAATAAAAGCTCAATTATTATTCCAGTAAACGTTAGCTTTGTCAAGACACAAGCCCATTTTATCTGTTTGCCCTCCCTAGCCCCCCCCCCCCACCACCACCACCACCACCTCTCCATATCCTCCCCTCCATCCGTCTATTCATCTATCCCCACTTTCCCACTCCCCAGTGGCGTTGACAGGAGTTTTCTTTTAGGAGGGCAAGGACTCATCATTGCATTCTGATCGAATTAGATATATCTCCCCGAATGATCATTTTGTTCTTTAAAAACTCACAGAATTTTGAATTTCAACCAACATATTTCTGGATGCTCCTTTTCTGACATTCTTATTTTTTGCAACAATAGGCCTCCTCTTTTAATAATGTATAACTTGGTTGACATACAATAACCATAGGCCTATATGCCCCAATTTATAACTTGTTTGATGAGTGTATTTAAATAGTGTCAGCGTATAGCGTGGCACATGTTAGACCAGCTTTCTGCTGAATTGGGGTACATAATGTAGGCCTAAATGAATAAAATAAATAATTAACTAAAATACCTGAACAGTACAAGCATATTTGGTTATATAGATAATTTGGCTAGATAATACATAAGTGGTAATTATGTAGTCTATGAGGAAATATCCAAACTATTGTTCTTAATTATGACGTATTTTCATCATAATTTACGGCACACTATAGATTCTCGCGTTAACTTTAACTTCAAGCGGCTTTAATGCCAGAGTGGTTTTGAATACATAATCCTCTATAATCCTCTAGACGTTAAAGTTTGTGGTTTCTAACTTCATTTCGCAAGGTCTCTAGTACTCACAAATCAAATTTCCTTCACTTTAACTTAAGGGATCTAAAATGAGCGTTTATTGCGTTTCGACAGTATTTTTTGTGGGACATGAGGGCACCTCAGAACTATCGAATTGCATTCTGAATACGAAGCATGTCTTTCTGATATCAAATAATTTTCATTTTTTGAAAATCACAATATAATACAAATTTTATGACAAATTATAAAAATTTGATATTTTTCAAATTTTTGATATATAGCAATCCTCGAAGTAAATTATATAAATCTAATGATATATTCTTAAAGTGTATGTAGCAGGGAGGAAAAGCCGACGGTCAATTGAAAATTTTGACCTTTCATTTTGAAGATATGGATTTTTAAAAAAAAAGACCTTATTTTTGTTTGGTGTTTTGGGAAAAAAATCCATATCTTCAATACGAAAGGTCAAAATTTTCAATTGATCGTCGGCTTTTCATCCCACCTACATACACTTTAAGTATAAATCATCAGATTTATAAAGTTTACTTCAAGTACTGTTAAATATCAAAAATATCAATTTTTAATGATTTGCCATAAAATGTGTATTAAATTGCGAATTTCAAAAAATCAAAATTATTTGATATCAGAAGGACATTCTTCGTATTCAGAATGCAATTCGATATGACTGATGTGCTCTAATGTCCCAAAATAAATACTGTCCAAACGTTCATACCCCAGCCCTTAACTTAAGAGAAATTAAAAGAAATGAAATGATTTATAAATGCTTGTAGGCCTAACACAATAGGCCTTGATAATGACCATGATGACACAGGGCTGCACATTAGGAAAGACAAATCGATTCTCGCAACGATTCTCCTAAATTAATTTGCGGGAATCATCCTTATTACCAACGTATTGAGTTAAGCTGATTCTCTTGATTCTTGCAAGATTTTTTTGTGTATATCCTTTGCAAAACTTTTGGCAAGGGTTAAGGGGTCAATCGGAGATTTGTTTTTGTAAACAACAGTGATACCAAAATACCAAAATTAGTAATAAATAATAAGAAATCATGGTAAATAAAATACTAAAAAAAGTACCATATCTGTATAGACCGTGTGTTATTAGGTGAGACTAGACAGTGTCAGAAATCGGCTCGGGTACATATCGGTTTGGGTTATCTCCATATTATACTATATTTTCTTCCGGGATTTTCTTTGTTTCAGTAATTGGCAAGAAGGCGAGCCGAACCAGGCGGGCGATGAAAATTGCATCACAATGGATACAGCGAACTACAATCATAACTATTTTCTTGGGGGCTGGAATGATGTAGCTTGTACCAGTGCAGAATATGGTTATTTCTGTGAAAAAATACGTAAGTCATTGAATTTAGTTTTGAGTATAGAGTATTCACCCTAAAAGTAGTGATGTAACATGATTAAATGCCAATGCACTGATCCCATTGTAACAAAATTAACAAAGTTGAAGCCCCATTCAAATACATGTAGCTAATTTCGTGATACAAGCATCCTCTTTTTATGACATTTTTCATTTTCAGTAGATCTCCACGAAAAAAGCTTATTCTTAAAATTTGAGTTGATTCCGATAAATAATTATGGTCTTTTCAGTCTTCATTGTTACTAAATTAATAAAAAAAAGGCGTATGTAAAATTGAAATAATACCCTGCTTTCTATACCTGATCCATTGTGACGCGATTGGGTATCAAGAATCGTTATAAACATCTCAAAAAAGTAACTAATCCCCCTTAAATAATAGCCATTATTCAAAAATGGGCTTTTGTATTACAATTTTGTAAAATGCGTTGGAAGCAGAATTTGTTTCTGCGCATTTTGACACCTCATTTGATATGATAGCCCAGAAAACAATAAAACACACATTATTTAAGGGCGGTTGGTTACTTTTTTTGAGATGTTCATGATGTACAGTTAATATTCATATGTTCCGTTATACATGGATGCTACAGGTTTTTTTTGAAAACTACAACTCTGTTCTTTCCGGTAAGGTAACCAGAGTTTAACTAACCGTGCATTAAATCAACGCAATTTTATTTTATTCTAGCAACAGTTTCAAGTCATAGACACCCCATAATATGCATGGAGAACCGCGTTTTGGAAACGGACACAAGTTTTGCTTGTCATAATTGTTCCGATTTGAAAGCTGACATATTAGAATTTGTGGTTGCCATGAAGGTAAACAATAGAATTTGTGAAATTGGGTAGTACGAGTGTATTACAGTACTCAACTCAGTGTTCTGCTAATACCAAATGAAGGCTTTCGTGGGTTGCTAAGCGATTTAGTGTTTATAATAATTTGAAATAATTTTAACGATTTTCCTGTTCCTTTCAAACGTGTTCTTTATAAACTGCATGGTTGATTATGCTAGCCAAATCCAATAAATATTACTCACGGAACTGAACTTTTGCCATCTTGACTGATGGCTTGATCACAGATGAACTGGTCCACTGCTTTTCCCGTGAAACTTGGTTGCTATTGACGCATCCTCGTTACCCGGAAGTGATGTTGATTTAAGCAGTGGGTCATATACATGATCTAGAAAGTATGCACCCTCGTCGCGGTTGAGTGTGTTCTTGCCCTTTTTTCTGATTTGGATCAGTACGACCAACGCTCTGCAGGGTCTATTGTTCTATTGTTTCCGATTAGAGAATTTGGATTCCTCTATACGCCATAGAAGTAACGTCATAATCGGATTAATTACCATAGCAATAAATGAATACAATTTTTTAATAGTCCGCCCTGCACTACAAGCAGATTGCACTAATCACCTGTGTATGTCAGCAAACATAGATTGAATACAATACCGCACTTTTCAAAGATATTTATCTTACAGGTGCGAGTAATCAGCCTTTCTTTGACATCTATAGTTCAATGCATCGGTACCGCGTGAACGTTGTAGTGCAGGGCGGTAGAGTCAAAATTGTATTCATCTATTGCTATGGTAGTTAATCCGATTAACTACGTCACTTCTACGGCGTATAGAGGAATCCAAATTCAACAACTCTTCCTATACCTTTGTACAGGAGCCAACCGTTGTTAATCCATGATGAATCCACACTTTTACTGTAGCGTATACGCGAACGCGAGCGAGACTACGCGTTACGCTAGAGCGCGTAAAATTCGTCATGTCTGGAACATGTGTGCGTATTCAAGCTTTACAAGTTGAATTCAATATTTTTTCAGGCAGCGGCTAAATGCAGTTTTATTCTGTAGTTTTATTGCCGATATCAACAGAGAAATCATCGAAGTTTTTGTAAGGCTGAGGGGCAATGATTAACTAACATTCCTCATGAAATAATCATGTGAATTATACGATCTTTAGCTTCTTTTCGTTGTTGAAAGGGATTCAATCATGTTTCACCGTTGTTCATCACCGTTTAACAACTCGCGTCCGGCGCGTCTGCGTGGTTTACTTCGCTCGGGCAGCTAAAGCTGCCCTCGCGAAGTAAACCTCTCAGACGACGCGGCCGCATCGTTGTTAAACGGTGATGAACAACGGTGAAACATGATTGAATCCCTAATTCACGCATTCCTACACCTGACTAGCAGCCTTTAGTTGGGTAGCCGTCGGCTACAATGCACTCAAAATGTGAAATGATTCGGCCTTGGCGAAAATTTTAATCTGCATTCCATCACCCGTTTTACACCTTCCGCGAAAACACAGGTAGACAAAAGAATAACACAATACAGTTCCCTTCGACAAAACACACAGCATGGTCTATTCGCTGTTGAAGTGACATAATAATCGGATTAACTACACGCGGGATCTATGCATTGATGTACTTGCGAACAAAAGGACTATGTATAATGTATGAATAGATGCGACGGGATTATCTGCGGAATTATCTCCATTATATATATTATTAGCTATTATACTATTAACCCTCCTCGTCCTTGCATCTTCTCTAGGAGTTAGGCGGCTTTTATTTGCACAATTGGACGCTCAAAACACCAGGTTGGTGCTAGCGGCTACCCAAAGATGTCCGACCAAATCCTGACCATGACTTGGCTCCTTGGATTCGTCTATACATTCAACGTCCAGTTTTCGAAATTGGGTGACTTGTGTTTGGCAGGTGTGAAAATAATACCTCTGCCTGGCCGTTTTAATTACGAAACGAATAAAGGCATTGACAAGGTCAATAGGCCTCAATGGTAGGGCCTACTTGACCTATTTTGCTGTGTTACCTAGGTAACGAAGCATCCAATATATTACAATCCTATCCTTATTTGATTTGTTTAACCAAAACGAACAATTTGACACCTCTTTTGGCAAAATCGGAGCACTTTGTTGTTTTCGACCCCTATAGAGGCAAAAATGTGACCTTTGACCTTTTTGGTTATAACTCAAGAACAATACGTCCTAGATAGGTCAAACTATACATTTTCTGAATCCTTGTGATTAGGGGAATACATTGGAATTTTGACCCTATGCAAAGTTCGATGACCTTTTACCCCCTTTGGGGCCAGTTTATATTTTGGGGAACATCCTGATTATGTTTTTGGGGTCATCTCAGAAACCTAAACAAGTTGGTTTGGTTTGGTCCTGTGGGGGGGGGGGGTGGTGCACAGAAAGTGGTCCTAGCTCCCCGAGTACATCGAATGGCTGCCCAGTGCTGTTATGTGTTTAGTTATTATATAAGCCTAATAATTATTATTAAATGTATTCATCATTCCTTTCTTTTCCCTTCTCTGTACTTAAAATAAATAATAAATAAATAAATGTTGGTATTTATACAGCGCCTTTCACATGTGAACATGTACCAAAGCGCTTTACATTTATTCCGCCGTCATTAGAATATGTCAGCTGCCATACAATGCCCAAGGCATGCTCATACCTTTGGGCGGCGCTCAATGGACAGTATTCATAACAGCTCCCCAATTCACACCTGGGTGGAGAGGAGTAATCGAGATAAAGTGCCTTACTCAAGGGCACAACACGATGGGGTCGCCGGGGCTCGAACCCGCAACCTTCCAATTATGAGTCCTAGCCCGTTCCGCTCGGCCACCGTGCTCCCTTATTCTTTCCTATGCCTACACTTTATCACTCCCTCGCTCTTCTTGTCCCCTCTCACCCTCCCTCTCTCATTCCCATCATTTTCCTTATATTTCTATTTATCTACTTGTCTTTATTATATCTTTTCATTTCTCCCTTCCTCCAGCCCTCTCTCATTCTCCATATCCCCTCCTCCCCTCTTCCTCCCTCCTCCCCTCCCAAGACCTCTCACAGGGGTGAATCTGCCCCTTCCAAACCCCCTCCCCTCTTTGGGTACGCCACTATTTCTATACCAATCTCCTTCTTAAAATAAAATTAAATGGAAATTTCTTTAAAAAAAACCTTTATAGGCCTATACTTATACTTACATGTATACGTATAGCGATTACCATTATAGTGTAATATATGTGGAAATGGCAGCCTACTATGGCAAGTATATTGCACAATAGAACAGAAAAACCTGGTTTTTCGTCGATAAACCTGGTTTTTCAATCGAAAAACCTGGTTTTTCGATCGAAAAACCAGGTTTTTCAAATCGAAAAACCAGGTTTATCAATTCGATTGTCAGAGTTTTTGATAAACTTGGTTTTTCGGCTGATAAACCAGGTTTATCCAAAACTATGACAATCCAATCGATAAACTTGGTTTTCGATTTGATAAACCTGGTTTTTCAATCGAAAAACCATGTTTTTCGAATTTGATTGTCATAGTTTTTGAGAAACCAGGTTTATCGGCCGAGAAACCTGGTTTTTCACTGATAAACTTGGTTTTTCAATTCGATTGTCATAGTTTTTATTGATAAACCTGGTTTTTCAATCAAAAAACCAGGTTTTTCGAATTCGATTGTCATAGTTTTTGAAAAACCAGGTTTATCGACCGAGAAACCTGGTTTTTCGTCGATAAACTTGGTTTTCAATTCGATTGTCATAGTTTTTTTTGATAAACCTGTTTTTCAATCGAAAAACCAGGTTTTTCAAATTCGAATATCATAGTTATTGTTTAACCTGGTTTATTAAAACAAACCTATGACAATCGAATACTATACGCTTGCACTCCCCGATTGCACTTAGGCTAGATCCTCCAGGCCTCGAATACCGGTACTCACGCACGGCCGCTTCACTGTGTTGTATTGAGGACTGGAGCAGGGCCTGGACTGGAGCAAACAACGTTCGAAAATATGAATATTGAGTAGATTTTGATTACGTCATTGATTTCAGAGACGGGGAATATAAAAACAACAGACGCTTATGAAGCCGAGTGGATTTGCTGATTTATTGTGGTTTGTACGCTTCATAGGCCTACAAGGAGCTTGAAAACAAACTGTCGAGTACCACAACTTCGTACACGCATCGATTCCCCCTGGTACTGTACACTCCATGCCAGCAAATTTTCAGCAATTTTCCGTCCGCCATTTAGTGATAAATCATATGTGCTTACAGGTTTTTAACATGATATTGGTAGGATGGATGTGGAATCTTCAAGGGGTATATGTAAGAGCACCTTTACCAAATCGGCAGGAGCGATGAAATACCAGATTCAGGCGTGCTTGCCTTTATAAAATGGGGACGGAAAAAAGAAGAGAAAAGAGAAAAAGAAGGGAAGGAGAGGGAGAAAGAGAAGGGAAGGGAGAAGGAGAGGGAAGAAAAAGGGAAAAGGGAAAAGAGGAAAGGAGAGGAAGAGGAGGGAAAGGGAAAGAAAGAAAGAGGGAGGGAGAAGAAAAGGGGAGAAGGAGATTTAACCCAAAAAATTCGGCTCACGCGCTACGAGCGCTCGTTATTTACCAAAACAAATAGACTCGCGTGCTACGCACACGCGATATTGCGATAAAAAAGAATAGGGACGATAACGATGTTTTAGGGACGATAAAGACGTTTGCCCCCTCGGACTGACAATGCTGGCTACGCGCCTGTTTGTGTATCTCTATACAGCACCCAAACCGGCTTCACAGATTCGGCGAGCAGGGCGCTCTATCCTTTCTACCTCGTTGATCACACCATGCCCGCGCGCCATGAAGTGTGTCGCCATTACTAATGGTTTGGAAATTCCGGTTTTCGAGGAGCATTCGATTGTCATACAATGTAGTTTTTTGATAAACATGGTTTTCGAATTCGATTGTCATAGTTTTTGAAAAACCAGGTTTATCGACCGAGAAACCTGGTTTTCGAATTCGATTGTCGTAGTTTTGAAAAACCAGGTTTATCGACCGAGAAACCTGGTTTTCGTCGATAAACTTGGTTTTCAAATCGATTGTCATAGTTTTTTTGATAAACCTGGTTTTCAATCGAAAAACCAGGTTTTCGAATTCGATTGTCATAGTTTTTGAAAACCAGGTTTATCGACCGAGAAACCTGGTTTTCGCCGATAAACTTGGTTTTCAAATCGATTGTCATAGTTTTTTGATAAACCTGGTTTTCAATCGAAAACCAGGTTTTTCAAATCGATTGTCATAGTTTTTGATAAACCAGGTTTATCGACCGGTAAACCTGGTGTTTCGCCGATAAACTTGGTTTTTCAAATCGATTGTCATATTTTTTTTGATAAACCTGGTTTTCAATCGAAAACCAGGTTTTTCAAATTCGATTGTCATAGTTTTTGATAAACCAGGTTTATCGACCGAGAAATCAGGTTTTCGAAAAACTATGACAATCGAATTTGAAAAACCTGGTTTTTCTATTTGAAAAACCAGGTTTATCAGTGAAAAACCAAGTTTATCGGCGAAAAACCAGGTTTCTCGGCCGAAAAACCTGGTTTTCACCGAAAAACTCAGGTTTCTCGATCGAAAACCAGGTTTTTCGATCGAAAAACCAGGTTTATCTACGAAAAACCAGGTTTTTCTGTTCTATTGTGCAATATACTTGCCATAGCCTTCATACATTCTAATGTGTAATCGATCAGCAAGAGCATTCAATTTATTTAAATGAAGCCCCTAAAGCCAGGTGGGTGGTAAAGATGATTGCATCGACAGCTAAAGCCTCCTTTATAAACTTCAGACCCGCACAAGCACACATTGGGATACACTTTACACATGACTGCCCTTACACATGACTGTATTGTGGTCACTTATTGATACTCACCTGTTGTGTAGAGCGTTAATATGATGCCGGTTCAGTGACCAATTTAATGGCGGAACCGCTTTGTTCGAAACAGTGGTACCACTTTTATGAATAACCTGTCGCAACTTCTAATCGGCATCAAAGGAACAAAGCATTATAATCTATTGCGACTATATTTCTATTCAAAGCTCTTTGAGTACGACAGCAACTTCGTGACCTCTTTTGTTCGACAGAAAATGTATACGGGTTGGTGAACAAGGGTTACGTAACACAATGTTGAAAATTTAGCCGGTAAACGCTATTTATCAAAATAGATCCAGAAATGGAAGACACGGGTCGTATATTGCTCCATTTATGTACCCTGACCACAGATAAGATATCAAACATTTGTGTAAAGCAACAAATAACGTGTAAAAGTTGAATTAAATGGAAAAAAGAAGCTTGAACATGTCCAAAGTAGCTCGGAAAATGAGAAAAATTGCTTGTCACGAACACAAAAATGTTCATATCATCAAGCAAGAAAAAGCGCCGGAATCAAAAATGGGTGTCATGTTATAGAATAACTAAAGTTAGCTTGCCTGAAAATTTCATGGTTTTTGGTTGGGGTATATTGCTAATCACATATTGAACATGTTGAAATGTTTATCTTTGTGCGTGATTACTGTCACGCCATATATTGTACGGCCGATTGTCCATTGTTGGTTATTTAACTTGAAAATAATACTCCCAACGTTCAAACAATTTTAAAAGTCAGCATAAAGGTTTGTGTTACATTATTTGGACGGTATTAATTCATTCCAGAAATAGAATACACGAGTGAGCCACTGAGTGGGAACAACATTGCTATTAGTCACCGAATTAATAATTTCTCTGGTATGGCTTAGTGGTAAATACATGTATTTGGAAGTTCGATCTTGGTTCGAACCCCGCAAGCACCTCTCTTTGATTTTTGATTTGATTTTAACTCATATTTTTAAATCCTAGTTTTCATATTTTTATTAAAGCCATAATATACGATTTCGGGCAAATTTGAAGTTTTGTTATTCCAAAAATTATAACAATATTAGTAAATAATTGTCAGGAAGGTTTTCACGTTACATTTGAAGCAGAATTAGCGAGATAAAAATGAAAGAAAACACTTAATATCTTGACCGCATAACTGTGGTCTCAATAAGACATCAAAGTTAGTTGCTCTATCTAGACAACGAACTTGGCTGATTCCAATTAGGTGTAATCCGAGGTGTAAGTTGGACATTGTGTAAAAATTACAAATATGCCAAAATATTAGGTTTGAAATTCGTCCATCTCATGATTTGATATGTATGCATAAAAGCTCATAAAATATGTTGCCGATAGGGGAGGGGTCTAGTCCAATTAAAAAATCGTGAAAATCTGTGTTGACGTTCCTTCATTTGATAGGCCTATATTCTTGAACTTTTAAAAATTACTTAAGTTTGACATGCTTTATTTGATTATTTCATATTGAAAGCTACTGAACTTAAATGCATTTTTTTAAAAAGATATGAACTCGAATGTAGGATTAAGCTTAAACATAAACAAAAAATAAATCATGAAAAAGTGGGCCTTCAAGCTGACATTCATTAGGCCTATATTATTAAAGAAAAAGGGAGAGGAAAAAAGAAAAGAAAAACTGAAAAATTCCACATCATCGATAAGATAACATGGGAATCGAACTTTCAACCTTCCGCACTGCACACCTTCGCTCTGTCCACTAAGCCATCGCAACTTGTTCGGGTAAAGGGTATTCTTTTGCTATCTTATTTCTCGTTCAACATGTTCAAGGATCTCACTCAACAACAATCTTTTCAAAACTGGTTGTACTTCAGTTAAATGAGATGATACTACCTTCTTTGACGACTACAATATTTTGTTACACAATAGAGTATTTTGCATTTATAAAATATAAATTTTATAACAATAGACGTTTTTAATTGCTATATTAATCAATATAACATGTATAATAGACAGCGCCGGCTGGGATCCATTTCGTGAAGCATCGTGACACTTGCAACGTGCGCCTACGACACGAGGACTCAAAGAACGCAACTTTTCAACCTACGACTAGGTTATTCCGCCGCTCATTTTCGCTGAAATTTTAATACAAGCTGTGGTTAATTAATGTTTATCATACCAGAAAAGCATTAGACCGGCGTTTCCTCAAAGCTGTAGATATAACCATTTCAGTGATCGTGACATGCATTTTCTCTCACTTTTAGGCTACTTCGCGCACCAAAAGCATTCGTTTTTTCCACAATAATTCAACCTTTACACGTTATTCTTTGCCTTATACTCATGTTTCATATCTTATCTATGGGCTCAATATGGAAATGAAGGGAGAAACGACTCGTGTATTCCATTTTTTTGATGTTTTCTGAAAAACCGTATTTGCCACCTGATTTTCAACATTGCGTTACGTAACAGCAGAGGTCACGCCGTTAAAAATTACCGGAAGTGAGCTAAGTTGTTGTCGTACTGGGATGACCTCCCTGACTCTTCTGGTTCTTCATTACGAAAATGGAAAGTCATGAAACTGACAAAAGTAATGCTAACTTTCCCTAATTATGTCTATAAATAACAATTGAAACAAAGTAGTTAGTTTAAGATAATTAAACTCAAAGAATTAATAGTGATGGTTACGTAGACATGCACCTGGCAGCCAGTTCATTCAGTTTTAATATCTAAATCAAGCACCTAAAATTATTATTATTATTATTATTATTATTATTATTATTATTATTATTATTATTATTATTATTATTATTATTATCATTATTATTAGTGTTCTGTCAGGGCGCCGCCGGCGGGCGATCGGTAGCTGGGTTTGAGAAGCCATTCCAAAGGCACTATACGCGATGACAGTTTATTTTCGCTGAAAAAACGTATAATGTTTTCTTTAATCAATTAAATATATCATCTCGTTTAGATGAGAAACTAGAGCGGTATACTGATAGATTGATATATACATTACAAATATAAATGTCTTTGTCCAAACCTAAAAAGCGGATTTATAACTTGTTATTTGCACCGGGCAAGTTCAAATATCTGAACCCTGTTGTGAGGGAGAAATCCATATAACTTACCATGTTCACGGTATCAATTAAAATGTTAATCTTAAGATGTCAATTCATCTACCTTTACTTTCATATGAATTTTCTCTCGCTAACAGCCACAACTACGCCACCAACGTCACCGCCAACGCCTCCAACGTCACCACCAACGTCTGGTAGGTAGATTTAACAAATAATTTAATTGTTTCATTTATATATTATTCTTCATTCAGTCATGCTTTCACAATTGATTCATGCATTCACTAATTCATTCATTCATTCATTCATTCATTCATTCATTCATTCATTCATTCATTCATTCATTCATTCATTATGTCATTTAAGGAATGCATCCTCCCGCGCTGAAATGTCTTTCCGCAGTAACAATTGTTGAATTTTTAGTAAATAATACTAACTTGAAACCTATTTATTTACTTCAATATCATCTATAATACCTTTAATCAGTTTTAATTAATTTTTCAACATCAACTTACATTGCTGGAAAATAACGAAACAAACTTTCTCACACACCGACATCGCCTGGCTAATAATTACTTTGTTAGCAGAGATACTAAAATGAATACCCGGGATCGATACACGTGAATTTGCTATGCACGAGTTTGATATGAGAAGAAAATCTTTGGATACCGGTGTAGAAAATGATGAATATCTCCCGTAAATTATTTCGTACAAAGAAACCAGATGTGGTTCCTTGCACATGAATATATATTTTGAACAGATATGATAGTCGTTAGCTTGCGCTTTGAGACAGTAGCTTGCGTCTTGAGTCAAAAACTGACAATAATTCCGCAATAATTCTGATTTATATGTGCCGAATTATATAGCGCAGTGTATAGGCCAATCGTGAAGGTTGTCTAAAAGAATATGACCTATGGCATACCATGCTTGACTGACACACAGCGAGGTTAGTCACCGACCTAATCGGTCAGTAGCCTTAAGCGCGCTTCAGACTCCGTATTGTACGTACAATATTGTATGTACAATACTTTTCGTGACGTCAAAAAGTATTACACGTGCAATAAATAGTATGTACCGGGAAAATATATATATTTTGCTACAATCATAGGTTGCTTAATTGATACGGAGTTGCCAAATTTCTAAGAGTTCTAAATTTAGTGAGTGCACGGAATGATGAACATCTTTTAATGTCTTCTTGTATTCACCATGGTAGGTATCGTAATAATAATGATTCAACTGTACTTGAATTATTATATAATCAATGGGCACCTTTTTAAAGTTAATAATACGTCGTATTAATACTAATATTAATAATATTAAAATTGTAATAATAATATAAATGGCACATTCAGATCTTATTTATTTATTTATTTATAGATTTACCTATTTAGGCCTATTTATTTATTTATTTATTTATTTATTTATTTATTTATTTATTTATTTATTTATTTATTTATTTATTTATTTATTTATTGATTGATTGATTGATTGATAACTGATTGATTAATTGATTTAGAGATTCATTTATACTGATATTTAGTCATATATTGATTTAGATAGTTTAAAAGTATTATTTGTAGGCCTTTGTATTTATTCTGGTTCTGATTTTATTGATACTGATATTTTTGTTAATTTGTAAAGTTTTAGCATAGCATTCGTTACATTATAACACGCTGTGTTATGAATTTGCAACACCTTTTTACATATTGATATCGTTGAGGCATGTTATGATAGGCCTACTTATGATCATCACAATACATCCATAAACGTGTAAATGCAGTAACCGTAGCGTTAGGGGCACGGAAGCCCCCATTGATCTGAAATATTAGAAAATCCCATAGGAAAACTGCCGAAAACGGCTTGTGCCCCTCCCCCCTCATCAGAACCGGATGCAACGCCTTCTATACTTTTCATTAATTAATTATAGGCGTATTAATAGTAATGCGTTGAGTTTTTAAAAAGTAATATCCGCCTTTTTTTTCTTTCTTTTTGAAATGACATACGGTACTTTTTACAAAAACAAATCAGCATGGAAAACATTTTTTTTCGTCAGAGGCAGATATTTGGCCTATTCATTGTCATAAAGCTACAAAATAGACGATCTTTTAAAATCATTTTTAAATGGCTATTTATTTTTCAACCTTATTGTTTGTATTTGTAATGTTCACACAATCTGAACATGTGCTTGTAGGACAACGATTTTGAATTAAACATGTTAATTGTGATATTTTAATTCCCTAGAACACCACAGTTAAGCGCCCAAAATTGTAAGTGGGTTTTCTTTTATTTAACCTCATTATTTCGCTAAAATTACTCGAAAACCCTCCTAAGAGTTGTTGTTACTAATAAACATTTCATAATTTTGGGCAAAGGATAGCCAAATAGTTGACCGAAATCGTATATTTGCACCAATATTTGACTGAAATCGTATATTAACATTACCGCCTTTTCGTGGCTTTATTGCAAGCCAAAGTGTGAAACGAGATTACTTGAAATATATATTTCAGAGTTGAAAGAGTTTCAAACCTACGAATATATTTCTGAAATATGTCTCTCTGATTGGTTGATGGTCAAGAGGATTACGGCATCCTCAAAGCCTCTTGCTGTAATTCTCTAATCGATATCTATTATAGGACCGATCTTCTGAAATCCATACAACCGTGTCAAATGAAATAGTCTCGAATCATAATTTGTGCACGATACAACGTTGATACGTCAGATTTCGAAATTTTATTAAAATAGGCATAAATCACATTGAACAGGTTGAATGCTGGCAAAAGTAGATAAAATAACTATGGGTCAATTTACATTAATCAGTGTCCTGGGGCCAGGATAACATTTAGGACTCCTTCGAATTCTAAAACAATACTTCGCCAAATGTCCTTGCTTTCATTTTCTCATTTAATTTGTTTTAATTTTAATTAATTTCTTTATCCACTGGCTCTCTGGTAATCCGGTATTGCCAAATATTTATTGTCCATTACCCGTGTTAATCTATATTTATTTATTAAAATGAACCATCTATTAAATTCCTATAATACAATGTATAGGCCTAGTGTATTTGATAACAAATTTGTTTTTATTTTTGATTGGAATTTGGGTTCCATTACACGATTTCATAATAAGATATGTTTGGGCATGGCGGAATTAGTATATGATTAAAAACAGACATACTCTTAGGCCCCTTTTTTAATGTTTGTAGGCCTACATTATTGATATCAATATTTATGTACAAAATGCAAAAGAATGTATATATATTTGATTGTTTTGCAAACATTAAATTTGATGTTTACTCATAATTATGTCTGGAAAGTCAGGGAAAAACTAAGGAGTATCGGTATTTAGTTTCCTGGGAAAGTGGATCAGATGAGCAGTGAGTTAAAACATTTGCCCTAAATCTTTATTTGATTTTTATTGTTTTATGAATTTATTAGGGCTACTGGTAAAGTGCAGTAAAAACCTCCAAACGCACTCTAGGATTTTTCATCAGCAGCAGTAGAAATTTCTCTTGCATAGATTTTCTGGTGACCTCGCTTGGATTTAGCAAACAATGAACCGTCAGGGTTATAGCGCGTTATTTAATCTGATTCAACTCGTCGTGGCACGTATATTTATTGCACGTGTAATACTTTTTGACGTCACGAAAAGTATTGTACATACAATATTGTACGTACAATACGGAGTCTGAAGCTAGCCTTAGTCAGATGTCCTTCGGCCTATTATGCTCAAAACTATTAAACAGGTCGATATGTATAATGGCCATGCGTGGCGATGGATTCAATCTACCATGGCGATTTCTGCCATGAAGATATCGGGGCGATGACACTGTGTCTCATGATCTCATAAAAAAACCTGTACAAAATCCCCATAGGAAAAGTGGCGGCGCTGTGCTAGCTAATTATGACGCCAGTCCTTGACGACCACCATACCAACAGATGACGCCCGGGGTATTTGACATGGCGGACTACTAAAATGCATTCAACAAAAGCATGATTGCAATCTACTGCGACAGTTTGTCTCACACACATAACAAATGCACTACGATCAAATAGGTTGATGACAACATTTGATGGGCTGCACTGCACAACAATGGACTGCACTGCGCCATGATTACGGTGAAGGACACCGGTTCAAATCCTTTGTTTGGAGCCAATCAGTAATTTCACGCACAACCAGGGAATTTAACATGATATCGGGAATTGCTTCTCACGCATGATCGCACACAGTGACGTGGGCCATAATACCAGGGCTACGGCACTCAACTCATTTGCATAGCAAAATGACCCGTCTCCTCTACAGCCAATTTGGTTCCGCTCCATCGAAATCAAGCTGGTCACGGAGGAGACTACCCTCCTTTGTGTTTGTTCATTTGTGTATGGAGAGCCCTTCTTGGAGTCCGTTTGGACTTAGGCTACGCTCTCAGCTAGAGTCCGACGCTGCATTGTACTAGAAATTCGCCTATACAGAATTCGCCCATACATTGATTATGATACTTGCCATAATACTGTTAGAGCTGTCATTATATCACGTCTTGATTATTGTAATGTGTTACTTAATGGTATATCAAAGAAAGATCTAAATCGTTTGCAGAAGTTGCAAAATAAGTATGCACGTTTAACATTTGAGCATGTTACCCCTCTCTTGAACCAACTTCATTGGCTCCCTGTCAGTGAGAGGATTGTATACAAGACGCTGCTTTATGTGTTTAAATCTCTGAATGGACTCTCTCCCCAGTACTTAACTAACTGCCTCACTGTGAAAAGATCACCCCAGAGCGCAATGAAGACCCGCTCGGCAGATAGTATTTCCTTCCTTGTGCCTCGTTCTAAGAAGGGTGCTGGTGATAGAGCTTTTTCAGTGGCAGCTCCACGTTTGTGGAACACCTTACCGGTTCATATCAGAAATGCTGCTACTCTTGAATCATTCAAAACTATGCTCAAGACATATCTTTTTCCATAATGTTGTTTTCTGTATTTGATCATGTTTGCTGTTCTTTTTAATATGCTTGTTGCGCTTTGTAGCCACAGGAAAAGGCGCATTATAAATTATGTTAGTTAAGTTAAGTTAAGAAATACCTTTTCTGTGAAATCGCTATAGAGCCAACCGGGAACACGTATTCGTTTTGAAAATACAGCATTAAAATTAGTATCACACTTGTGGCCCCCATGCAGTGGAAAACCTTAATTCTGTCATTAAAAAGAAATGAAAACTAGACATTGTGCTCACAGAGCACGGCCCTTAGCCAGAAATCTATTGAAAACTATTTCAAAAGGGCCCATTTATGTCCATTTTGCACTGGGACTTAGTGCAAAGGAGCATCAAAAAAGCCCTATACTATAGGCCTATAGAAAATAATAAATTATTTCTGCATGCAAAGAACTGTAGAATGTCAAGTAGTCTTAAGTTCAGCTGGATATTCAATTTCAATATACACGACCTCACTCATAAATGTAGTTATAATTTATGTAGCCGATGCATATGTGCAAAACGTCATTCTACTATGTAATTTTTGGCAGAAGAAGCAGTTGTTCATGCGACATTTGTACCACCAGCCTATGGTTCATAGTGGTGACGACATTGTAGGGCTACTATGTAATTTACGGGATCGGGAGCAGCAGCATTTTGAAAGTATTTGGGGAAAGAAAGAAGAAGAATCGGACAGAAAGACAAGACCTAGCTTAGCTAGGTAAATACACAGAGATCCTTGGAAGGCTCTGTAAAGATTGTTTACCTATCTTTACAAAACCTGGCAAGGACATACCTATTCTTACTATAATGTATACTTTAAAGTACACATAATGAGGAATGATCAGCCCAATTATTATTTTACATGGCTCATTGAACCACAATGGGCTTGTAAGTACTATATATCTTTGCTGTATGGATGATATATTTGTGTATGGGCTTGTAAGGACTATATATCTTTGCTGTATGGATGATATATTTGTGTGCAAATCTATCATGGGCTAGACTGCTTTGCATTCCTTTTTTAAACAATTCATACCATTCCATGCATTACAACATAACACATCCACATCCCCAGTGACTGCCCTGCCAAGAGAAAAAAGGATAGATAGCTGTTGGATCAGAACAGGATTGGTGGATTTTTCCATGGTGGGATTAGAGGGATAATAAATGTAAATGGTCTACTACAGTAGACTAATTATGGGGGGTCATAGGGCCCCCCTAGTCAATTATAGTGAAAATTACGTTTTTGGTCATTGTCCGTAAGTGGAAGAACTTTGACCGCAAATGATCACGTGACATTTGTGGCACCACCCAATGGTCCTAGTGCTCAACTATGGTCAACATGGCAAAAAGCATATGGCTACGATGTCCGATTTAAGGTATTTGGTTACATGCCGGAAATGACCCCTAAATGACCATTGACCCCAATTATGTGTACAACTTTTAGACACTAGCTATAGACGATGCATGTGTGCAAGTGATGTCACGGTGCTATGTAGTATGGGGAAGGGCTAGCATTTTAAGTGAAAAACACGTTTTGGGCTATAATGACCTTGACATGGCATTTGCGCCAGACATTTTCACGTGACATTTGTGGCACCCCCCAATGGTCATAATAACCAAATTTCGTCAAAATTGACAAATGCATATGGCTACGATGGCTCATTATATGATTGGTAGAAGAAAGAAAGAAAGAAAGAATCAGAATCTAAGAAAAAGAGACCCTTAGCCAAATGCCATTTGGCTAAGGTAATTTAAAAAAACACGGATCTACATGTGCACCTATAAAATGAGCACAGCAATTTGTCTCAAATATGAATGAGTTTTAAGAAACATACGGGATATGATGAACATTGATCTGCCGCCATGATAGTAGGATCTATTAGTCGTTTTATATACAATGTATATACCGTATTGTCATAAATACTAATATTTTTCATAATATATAATGAGTAATATTTAGCAACGTAAATGTGCAGTTCATATGCACAAACGAATACTGATCTTTATGATATTCAGGTTTGTGTACATCACATATAACATGTCACATAGGGGTCATACGTGTTGACCTTCATCTATTGTATTTGTTCATCTGTGTATTAAAATAAGAGGAGAAACGCCATTAAACGCCAGTAAAACTCCATCAGTATTAGGGCGTAGTTCAATGAACTCACCGGATTGCTATTCCAAGTACTTTGATAATACAGATAATATGTATTAATGGGTCGAGGTGATTGCATTGAAAAACCTAATAAATTATTCATAACAGTTACGTAATCAATCGATAGTGCGGACACTTGTCATTTGCAAACCACCAAAATTCGTGATCGTTTAGCGTTGAAAAAGAAATCACGTGAATAGAGTGCCCTCTCAAGAATATCTACTCTCTGATAATACCCCGTCATAGTTCTATGCCGCTTGCCGCTACTAAAATAGTTTCCACAGCATATCGTCCATCCTTGTTATCAGATGTTACATTTGTATAACTTCCTGTCAACTCTTTAATTCATTACTCCAAATTGTTCTGTCTTTTTGTCTTTTCTGCCTTTTACCCTTGCTTATTATTGATATTAAGAAATACACTTCAGTTTTTAGTTAATTGGCTATAAACTGCCATCCTACTCACCATACTCGTATATGGATATTTTATTTGAAAATCATTTATATTAATGTCATACATATATACATATATAATATAATACATAAAGTTGTGTTTCTTCTTTCATTAAATAGAGTGCTCGATCCTGTGAAGGAGAGCGTGTACATAACATTAAAAGAAACAAATTTACTCCATTTTCACTACGGAGCCTTCGGGCGAAACGAATCGTAGTGAAAATGGAGTAAATTTGTTTCTTTTAATGTTATATATAATATAATATATAGTTAATCAAAACAGCTGAAGATAGTGCTCGATACTATTAGATAGTAGAGCGTGTAATAAAATACATAAAACAACGTAATTATGTTATAACAGCATGATTTATTACTCGGAGTTTCACGCCTAAAACGGCGATCATCAGATAAATAGCTGAACACTGAACTGTAACTCCAAAACAAAACAAATAAATTCACAGCGTTGAAAGCGTACGCGTCTTCACTAGAAAAGTATGACAGCTCGCGCATGTTTAAAAACGAATGACACAGTATATACGCACGCATGTTTAGCGCAGCAACTACGCATGCAATGAAGTGCGTAATTATTTCTTTTCATACACGCACGCACGCAATTTTGAAATGCGAAAAACAAATGTACGCATGTTTAGCGAAAAACGCAATAGGCGCAGCATATACGCATGTAATGAAGTGCGCAAATTATTTCTTTAAAATGCGGAAGGCGCAGTAGGCGTAGCAACTACGCAAGTAATGAAGTGCGCAATTTATTTTTTCTTTGCGCGGCTTGGTGGTTTCCGACCGTGTCGGCATTTTGAGATGAGTTCGGTTTTATTATTGAGGGTGTTAGGCCCTTTCGCACGCAGTATTTCTAATTTCTCTTCAATGCATAGGTTGCATTGTCCTGAGTCACGTCTGTGTGTGTTTGATTCTTTCAAGATTTCCCAGTAGATAGAGTAGTTGCTTCCTTTTCTTTTCTTTTAAGTTGCCATACATATTCAGGCGGAACCTTTAAACAGAGGTTCAACAACCACACCAAATCATTCAAACATGACAAATATGAGAAGGAAACAGAACTCTCAAAATATGTATGGCATATGTTATATGGTTAGACATGTTCATCGTAGCATCAAAAACAACTCCCAGATTCCTGATGGTAGCAGATGGAATTACTTCAGCATCACCAATCTTTATGTTGATGTTGGAGAGACTGGGCATATTGTGTGGAGGGGCAGCAATGAAAAACTCAGGTTTGGAGTCATTTAACTTGAGCATATTACAAAGCATCCAATCACGAACTTCCTCGACACACATGGATAGCTTGAAGATGGCACATGCTGAATCACTAGGAATCTTGGGATTGAAAAACATATAGATTTGAACATCATCGGCATATATGTGAAAATGTAAACCATGACGACGGATTATGTTAGCAATATACTGAGAATATTTTGTAAACACTCTTGGCCCAATAATAGACCCTTGAGGTACGCCACACTCAAGAACATGCCTATCAGACATCACCCCTCCAACAGATACTCTAAACTGACGACCACTTATGTAAGACTTCGCAATGTATCGTTCCGCAAAGTGAGTTGGGGTCTGTTTGTTTGGCGCAGTGCCATATACGAATAAATAACCTCATTTTTACGTCACACTGCTAATAACATAAGATGCAGACAGTGACAAAAAATTATTATAATCATTAGTAATATAGTCGGGTTTACAGTTCGTTCGAGCATTGAAGTCACCCAAAATTAAACAATTACCCTTCGCTGAAAAACGTTTAATGTCTTCTTCAATCAAGCTAAATATATCATCTCGTTTAGATGAGAACTAGAGCGGATAGGACTGATATATATATAAACGTCATTGTCCAAACCAATATAACTTGTTATTTGCACCGGGCAAGTTCTAATATTTGAACCCCGTTGTGAGGGAGAAACCCATATAAATCACCATGTTCACGGTATCAATTAAAATGTTAATCTTTAGAATGTCAATTCAATCTAACTTTAATCTTTCATTATGAATTTTCTCTCCCTAACAGCCACAACTGCGCCACCAACGTCACCGCCAACGCCTGGTAGGTAGATTTAACCAATAATTTCATTATTTCCTTTATATATTATTCGTCATTCAGTCATGCATTTACTAATTCATTCATCCATGCATTGATTGTGTATATGGCGCACACTCCGCTCTGCGTACTTCGTGCAGTGCTTTTGGAGCTGTTCATTTTTCTTGTGGGTTGACGCTTTTATATTTGGTTGCAGGGCCGCCGCTAGAGGGGGGGGGGTATGGGTGGGTGTGGCATCTCCCCCCCCCACACAATTTTTGTCGGCAAAAATTGACAGTTGTCGTCAAAACCATGTGATTGTCGGCAAATGTAGTCAAAGCTATGTGATTGTCGGCAAATTGCAAGAGTCATATAAAAGATTAATGTGTTACGAAATTGTACTGTTGTTACGTAATAGACCTATTGTTAATGTTATAGTAGTTACTAATTAAAAAAATTGTCAATTTTTTTTACCGTTAGCACATACACACCAGCTCTTAGCTATAATAAATAATTCCATTGCCATAAGAAATGAACATTTCCAGCATGACCCATTACTAACCTTTTTAGCTCTTTACTTGGAACCCTTTTCTAAAAATGTAGCTGTATGTTTTCCTGATAATCTATCCTCACAGATTGTACTCCACCCGAGGTTCTCTGCTCAGATGGCTCAACATGTTATGATCCATCAACTCAATCTTGTGATGGCTCCAACGACTGTACGGATGGCAGTGATGAAGCCAAATGCGGTAAGTAATTAGGCAATAAAGGGGGGGTAACCAAACGTATGAAAAACGTAGAAATTACGTCAATAAGTCATTGCTCCGTCGGAGAGCTTAGAAATTTTTGCATAGTTAAATAACATTCTCTTTAGCATCCGCTTATTACCTTTCTTTTCAATACCGCCTGTTTACTCGTACATATTTGTGTATTCAAAAAATTTTTATTTCAAAAACGTCTATGTTTTGTTCAATCTTGTACCCTTAACAATCACATCGAGTGATTATTTTCTCCTATTATGCATGATGCTACAAACAGATTAAAGAAATAAATGTGGCAATTTAAATAAAAATTTATTACCCATTAAAACCATGACCTGCCCTCACTGAGGTGTACTAAACAGACCAGTGAATCTCTGCTGGACAGCGGTCACTTGAAGATCAAATTGGCTAGATTAATAATAATAATAATAATAATAAACCGCATTTATATAGCGCATTGTGAATCGCAGATTCCTCAATGCGCTTTACAGTAAAAACGAATTAATCACAAAATAATAATACATCGAGATATAATGAAATCAGTATAAAAATTAAAAAGCCTTAAAAATACTACACCTATACATCAACAAGCATAATAAAATATATCTTTTAAAAGCCAGACCAGCTGTGAATACAATTATTAATTACAGAATTAAATAGCATATTTACTAGTACAGAATTGCACAACATGATAAAATAGCACAACATTCATAAATAACAAAATAAATAAATTTCAGAAAAATAGTTAGACGGCAAGACTGAGTGCACCCAGCCACTTCCCACACGGAGAAGCGACTGCGTGTAGACACATCATGAGAGATGTGAGATCCACCGACCTGACTCAAAAGGGCAGGTCGATGCACCTCACATGGAATAAAAGCAGAAAACTAAATATAAAAATAACAAAGCATCACTATCATTCAGCCAATAATAACAATAATCAATACAGAAGAAATAAATAGGCCAGACTGAGTGCACCCAGCCCCTTCCCAACCAGGAAGTGACTGCGTGCACACAGATCAAAAACTAGAGCTAATTACGCATACACATATACGCGACCTTAGCAATAGCTAATTAACTAGGCCTATAGCTAATTAGCCCAGCTATATAGCATGAATGCATGTGTAAGCAGTAGTATATTATGCTGATTTTACTGAGAGGTCTTTTTTTTTAAATGCACTATAACTTTGGAATTTGGCTAGTGACCAAGTTTAATTTGTTAGCTCACCTATAGCATATGCAAGTTCAAAAGGTCCAGCATATGTATAATTCATTGGAATATATATGTATGAACAGATTTGTAGTATTATAATTATAATCATAAATTATATTACATAATTATTTTCCATAATATTACAGTATGTGAAATCATTTTGATATAATAATAATAATAATAATAATAATAATAATAATAATAATAATAATAATAATAATAATAATAATAATATGGAAATTTATAATGCGCAAGTATCCGTCAGAGCCGCTCACTGCGCAACAACAGGAATATGATCACAAAGGGGAACATGATGAACAGAGCAAATACAGATAATATATTTATACCATAATAAGAAAAACATTCAACACTACAAGTCATCAGCAAAAGCGATATTAAACAGATGTGTTTTTAACAAAGATTTAAACGAGTCCAAAGTATTACAGTTTTTAATGTGAGTTGGTAGATTGTTCCAAAGTTTAGGAGCACAAATGACAAAAGAACGGTCGCCAAAAGAGTTGCTAGATCGTGGTTCCTGAAGAAGATGAAGATTGGCTGAACGAAGTCCAGTGCGCCCAGGTATATAAATGTGCAGAAGATCGGCGATATATGACGGTGCAAGTCCGTTTTGTGATTTGAAAACAAAAGTGAGGATCTTAAATTCAATGCGTTGTTCAACAGGCAACCAGTGCAAGTCAATTAGAATTGGAGTGATGTGCGAGCGTTTCTTTGTGAGGGTGATGAGGCGAGCGGCAGTATTTTGAACCAATTGCAGACGACGAAGTTGTGATTGTGGAAGACCGTACAAAAGAGAATTACATGTGTCCAAGCGAGATATTACAAGAGAATGAACAATGAGTTGAGTTGCTTCTGTTGTGAGATATTTGCGTATCTTGCCGATGTTACGGATTTGATGATAGGCAGCTTTGAGAGTGGACCCAACTTGCAGTTTATGAGTTTATGTCCGAGTCAAAGATGACACCCAGATTTCGTGCATCACAAGATGGTGTAATTTGCGATTCTCCGATGACAATGTTACTAATTTTGGTATCATTGAGTTTAAGAAAGTTTACACGCATCCACATTCTTATTTCCTCGATGCAAACTTCAATGCGAGCAATACTTTGAGAAGATTCAGATGGTTTAAAAGCAAAATAAATCTGGGTGTCATCTGCGTAAAGATGGAATTGCAGATTGTGCCTTCTGACTATGTCACCAATGGGATGAGTGTAAATTGTAAACCACTGCGGCCCCAACACCGATCCCATAGGCGTAGATCCCGGGGGGATGGGGGGGGGGGGATTTATCCCCCCCCAATATTTTGTCAGGGGGGGATGGTCCATACAATCATCCCCCCAATGTTGACGCCTAATAATGGGTTTCTGACCAAATTAACCTCATATTTGCCCATTTTAGCCCCAAAAGTGCAAATTTTCGCGCGCTTCGCGCGCATTTATTCCACTTTTACACCATATTTCATCAGTTTAGCTTCAAAATAGCAAAATTTTTCGCGCGCTTCGCGCGCATTTGTACAATAAGCTTATTCTGTCGCCAAAAGATGCTGCATTTACTATACTTTCAGAATGTTTTCCAACTCCATCCCCCCCAATGTCAAAAAGAAATCTACGCCACTGCCGATCCCTGCGGTAAGTCAAATTCAAGTGTGCATGGCTCCGACATGGAGTTGCCGATGACAACACGCTGAGAACGATCACTTAGGTATGATTTAGCCCAGGATAACGCAGTGCCACTCAAGCCAATATAATCATGCAGCCTTTTCAAAAGAATTTCTGAGTCAACAGTGTCAAATGCTGCAGATAAGTCTAACAAAATAAGAGCACAGATATCCCCACTGTTCAATGCACTCAAAATATCACTCTGGACGCGTAACAAAGCAGTCTCAACACAATGACGTTTCTTGTAAGCAGATTGATAGCATTCTTGAAGCTGGTTTCTTTCCTGAAAATCGGATATTCTTGCTGAGACAACTCTTTCAATGAGTTTGGAAATCCAAGGCAAGTTCGACACGGGCCGATAATTTTTCAGATCATCTTGATCGAGACCCGGTCTAACATGCGCCTCCTTCAAAACAGCAGGGACAGAGCCAGACTGCAGGGAAGTGTTAATCAAGTGGGTGAGAGCTGGAAGGAAGATGTCAATACCTTCTTTAACAATCCATGTCGGGACAGGGTCCAATGAACAAGACTTGCTTGGAGAGTTCATAATTATTTTCCTTACTTCGTCCTCTGTTGTCAAGGTAAAATGATCCAAACAGATATTCGTTGATACATCTATGCAGGTAGAGGTAACAGTTGGAGGAAACAAATCGCGAATAGTTTTGATTTTCTTTATAAAATAGTCCGAGAACCTGTTTGCAAGAGCTTCATCAGAAGACGATTTTGGAAGAGGTGAGTCTTTGCTTCGATGAAGAAGTTTATCAAATGTCTTGAACATCTGCTTTTGATCGTTGGCAGATTCATTTATCAGCGCGGAGTAAAAGTTGACCTTGGCATTGCACATGAGACCGATGACAAACTGCCGTTGTTCAGAATACAGTTGCCTATCAATCTCCAGCTTCGAGCGACGCCATTTCTTCTCCAGCTGTCGCCTCTTGTGCTTTGCCTCGCGTATCTCGTCATTATACCACGGGGAGAAAGGTCTAATTATGACAGTGCGAGTTTTAGCAGGCGCATGCATATTGAAGATGTCAGTGAGAGATTTGTTGTATTGATCAACAAGATGAGACATATCAGTGATCTCGGACAGGTTGGTCGAAAAAGCTGAGCTGCAGAAGTCAGAACAGAAGTCAGTGATGTTGATAGCCTTCAAGTGGCAGGTGGTGATAATCTTTTTCAGTGTAGGAGGGCGATTCATGTTCAATTTACAAGCAAGCACAAAGTGATCAGAAAATCTTTCTTTAACTATGGTATGAGCAAGAATAGATTCACCCTCTCTTGAGATCACTAGGTCCAACATGTGGCCCAGATAATGAGTTGGTTCAGTAACATGCTGCAACAATTCATAAGAGGAAAGAACATCAACAAACTGAATTGTTTCAGGATCGTCAGGCACATCCATGTGGATATTAAAATCACCTGTGATGAGGCTTGATTTATGAAGAACATACAAATCCATTAAAGTATGGAAATCATTGATGAAGTCATTAAATGAACAGCCTGTGCTTTTCTTCTGTGGCCGATAAATAATAACAAGGCGCAGAGATTGTGAGATATCTGAAATTTCACAATGAATTGATTCAAAAGATTTTAACTGGTCAAATTTGTGAATAGCGATGTTCATGTTTGATCTAAACAGAAGACCCACTCCCCCACCACGTTTGGACACGCGGGGAATATGGTTGAATGTGTAACCATCAGGAGTGAAATCCGCAGTAAAATCATCAGGTTTTAGCCAAGTTTCTGTAATGGGCCAAGTAAAAGGCCAAGTAAAATTAAAAAAAACATGTTTCAAAAAGGAGGAAGAGGGGGCTTTTTATTTTTCATCGTAAAATTGGTGCTAATACCCATAATTAGAACTGTTTTAGCGCTCACAATAATGCCCGGAAAAAACAGGAGGCCTATTTTTACATCTTGTCCCAGGGGGGCCACTGGTCATTGACCAGGGGGTATCATGCGTGGCCAAAGATTCAAGTAAAAAGGGTCTTTTTTCATGATCAGGCCCTGTACTTAAGTATCGTGAATAGGGTCTCTAAAACAAGGAAATTTAAGAAAAAGGGTATACCTTGTACAATAAATCATAGTGTTTTGGGTCCTTTGAGACAAATGTAGTATGGAATAAAGGTAAAAGGGGTTAAAAAGGGGTTTCGAGTCAAAACATGACTGATTTATTTGCTTCTAATAGGGGCAAAAATACTGTCAATACTTATTTAGGGTATAAAATTGCACTTGTCATACTTGTTTAGGGGTGCATTTTCAGACCTCGTAAATACTTGTTTTGGGTGCTATTTGAGAATTCGTAGCCACGCATGATACCCCTTGTCAATGACCAGTGCCCCCCGGGCATCTTGTTCAACGAGATAGGCCTCCTCTAATTATCACAAAACCTTCCAAAAGTGTTTCTTGTATATTAGCAAGGCTATAGAAAGCATCTTTACTCCCTAGAGACATATTTTTTTAAAAGTTATAACTGAATTTCAAAAAATAAAAATATAAATTGAAGAAACATCAAAAAAGGAAGCGGGAGAAGACGCGAAACATGATTATTTTTTTATTCGGCCTAACCAAAAATTATTCAATATTCATGTAAATATTTCTGTGCAACTTTGGTCATGCGCTATTATAGTGCGACTTCCTAAGGTATTTGGCTACAAACTGGAAGTAATACCTACATGACCGTTGACCCCAATGACCTTTGACCCAATGACCTTTGACCCCAATGGATGTATGCAAGTAATGTCATGCTATATAATAATTTGTGGAATGACTTAGAATTTTTAGTAACAGAACAGAAAATCACATCAGCCATAATGACCTTCGTATGACCTTTGACCTCAAGGCTAATGCATATGTCAAGTGACGTCATCTTGCTGTGTAATTCGTGTAAGGTGTAGCAATTTTAGTAAAGATAATAGGAAATAACATTTTCGGCCATAATGACCTTTCCATGACCTTTGACCTTGAGTTGGTCATGTGACATTTGTGCCACCAGCTTTTGACCAAGTAACATTGTTGTACTATATATATTTGCGACAGCATCAGCATTTTAGGGTATTTGGTCATATACCGGAAGTATCCCCTTAATGACCTTTGACCCCGATTCTGGACAATAACTTTTAGACACTGGGTATAGCTGATGCATGTACCAAAGTGCCATCATTGTGCTGTGTAATTTGTGGAAGGAGTAGCATTTTTAGTGAAATCACGTTTTTGGCCATTGACCGGAAGTGGATGACCTTTGACCTGAAGTTGATCATGTTTCATTTGTCCCCCCACCCAATGGTCCTAATGACCAACTATGGTGAACATGGCTCAAAGCATATGGCTACGGTGGCTCATTATAAGATTGACAGAAAGAAACAAAGAAACAAAGAAACAAAGAACTTGACAGAAACAGACCTTAGCAATTTTGCAAATTGCTAAGGAACAATGTTAGACCCATGCATGGACATGGCTCATGGGAGCCAGTCAGTGCACCTCACGTGGAGCGAGAGCCAGAAACAAAGTATAGTTCAATACAAACCATGAATACATCATATTTCAACAAGCATAAATAAATACAGTACACACACTAATCACATACATGCCCAACCAGGAAGTGACTGCGTGCACACAGACCAAAAACAACAATGTGAGGTCCACTGACATGGCTCCAGGGAGCCAGTCAGTGCATCTCACATCAATACAAATCAAGCAACATATTGTACCATGGATAATAATGATGAAAAATGACACTGTCATAAATAAATACAGTACAATAATAATAATCAAATCAAATAGAGTAGGTGGCCAGACTGAGTGCACCCAGCCCCTTCCCAACCAGGAAGCGACTGCGTGCACACAGACCAAAACAATGTGAGACCCACTGACATAGCTCCAGGGAGCCAGTCAGTGCACCTCACATTGAGCAGGGGCCAAAACAAAGTATAATTCAGTACAAATCAAGCAACATAATATATCAAGGATAATGATGATGAAAAAATAACACTGTCATAAATAAATACAGTAAAATAATAATCAAAATAGACTAGATGGCCAGACTGAGTGCACCCAGCCCCTTCCCAACCAGGAAGCGACTAGAAGATTAGAAGAAGAAATATTTATTTCCTTGACTTATTTTTATGCAAATATTACGGCAAATGTGCTTAAGGGTCCCAAATGTGATATTACCTGCACCCTAATATAGGAAGAGGGTGGGGGTGGTCGGTCGGATCCGATATCGCCATTTGACGTTGCCATTGGAAAACGTGTAGTCATGATTTTTTCACAAACAATTCTAAATATGTTATGTGGTGTCAAATCAATATGTTAATTCTAAAAACATATTACTGCACAGAAAGAGTATCTTAACGCCGGTAGTTAAATCAGTTCACTTGTTTATTTACGTTATCGTGTCAACTACCACGAGCATGATGGGAAGGTTGATTAACTACATGGTTGACATCCTACGAATACATCGAATACATTAAGGGCGCATAACACTATACTACAGTCACCCTTGTAGTTTCGTCAGCCTCGTACGTCACGTGTCGCGTGTCCTATGCCATCTGTATAGGAACTAAAGATTATTAGCGCCACCATTTGCATATTACCCCAGAACAAAACTATAATATTGAAGACCGAATTAAAAAGACTAGTTTGCGTATGACGTCCTGCCAACTAGACCTAAAATGCCGTACTGCGCAGGTCAGCAACCGACAATGTGCGCCTTTGCCCTGACGTCAGACGCAAACTAGTCTTTTGTAATTCGGATTTTGATTGTAGATAAACACTAGACATAGCTGTGGTCTAATACCACGAACACAGCCGTGTTGTGACCCCTTAATGACCTTTGACCCCAAGATATATGGAAACCATTATGCAGTTACTGTCCGTTTTTCCTATTCAGTGCACACACAGCGCTCCAATTGATGATTAACCTCTAGCTCACTCACTGTACTTCCGGGACTGTACTGTATGTATAGGCAAAGGACTAGTTAGTGGGCTGGTGGGAAACCCTTCACCCAATAATAACCATAGAAGCTCACATGTGAATTATAGTGTTCATCCTTAACATACTACAATTTGAAGTAAAAAATGTCACGGGAAAGCTGTTGTCGAGCTGTTTTCCGGAACAGAGTCTTCCAAAATGTCATAACAGTCGGGCGTGTAATTTCAATGGCAAATTGTGCTCACAGCTGACTCGCGATAGCTCCAACATCGAACGAGCACCATCGTGTGATCGGTTTGATCAATTTTCGCCATAGAAGCTGTAAATAAACTTCAATTCTTTCCCTCTATGGTCATCTAAAAATGATTAAAATGTGATTTTGGGAAGATGTTGTCGAGCCCTCCCAAATATGGAGTACTGACTGCCCGATAGGGAGCTAAAAATGGAAAAACTTTTTCCAAACCGTGTTAAGTCCAAAATCACATGTTTCTCATTTACTGTTGTAACACGATCACAATAACTGTGTTACGAGCCGTACTTGACTCAAGGCCAAAATCACCTTTTACCCGAACTCACACGAATGCACAACACAAATACACTGTTCGTTTAAGCTAACAAAATCTAAGTCTTTAATTGAAAGCAAGTTTCGTTTGGTACAATATAATGACTACAAATGCACATATACATTAATCAAATATAATCACTCTTTATCTATTTTGTACTTAGCCAGCATTCTTCTTCTTGGTGATCATAAAGTTCTTGTAATGTTCTGGACGACTGATGTAATATATCCCTATTCACTTGTCCTGCGACAATCAGCGAAGTCCTTTGTACACTTGCAAGTTGCATTGATAACTCCTTGCGTATAAAATCCTTACACGAAAATGGTGTTCTCCAAACACGTTTACAACTCCTTGCGCAATTCTCCTATACTAAACTCCTTGCGCTGTCCTCCTATGCTAAACTCCTTGCGCCGTTCTCCTATGCTAAACTCCTTGCGCAGTTCTCCAAATTTAACTCCTTGCGCTGCTTTCTCCAAACTTGGTGCTATTTCCACCTTTCACACAATATCTTCAGGAAGCAGGACTGCGATGCAGTTGTCCCCACTTATTTTGACAGTTGCGTTGAATCAAAATACCAGACTTCAGCAAGTCGACAGAAGAATATATTTCCTTTCTTGGAAGAATAACGTTCTTTGACGTATTCTAGATCTTCTCCGACAACACTGGTAAATAGTAGCACTTTGACTACATAAAATATTTCTGGTTTGTAATTTCCTTTCTTTCAAGGAATTGGACTGTAAGCATAGCCCAGATCAACACTATCAACTGTGACAATAATTGTGTTTACATTTCTTATATATCAAGCATGGGAAAAACCCCATTCTATTATGGGCCATTTACTACCTTCACATTATGCTCAATCTGGGAAATTCCAAAGTCTTAATTATAACATAAACCTTTCACATGACATCACTTCCTGAGGGGAAATCCCATTACATCACTTCCTGAGGGGAATCCCATATATGATGTCATCTCTTTACAATCTGAAGGGGTTTCCAAATATTCCAAATTAGATATGATTCAACTTGTTTTGCTCAATTTGAGAGGGGAATTCCCTAAAATGTCATCACTCATGTAACTTTGTAAACAAAGATAAATCATCAAATTAAATTACTCAGGGCACATCACAACTGTGACAAGTTTGACATGAGTTGTACCATCAACATGGCTGGATAACAATAAACAGACTATTGTTCTCATTTCGGAAACAAAGACCACGTTCACTATTGTTACTGTTCGTTTGCTTTGTAATGGTGCATCCAACTGAAATTATAATACCTATTTCATCACGCACATTGAAATATCGCACAGGTAAATCAGAAACATATGTGTATGGATTTAACCAGGGCTATGAGACACATCCCTGATTTAACATAGTTGAGCTGTTTTCAACGAAGTTTATCTTGGTTTAATGGGGTTTAAGTCCTGCAAAGGTCGTGGTGAATTCTGCTGTGGACACGACTGCATAATGTCTCATAGACATTGGATAATGTGCACGTGGCATTGCTCTGCCATGGCAGAATGGGCGTTTTAATGCATTTTTTGTCTCGGACCGGAAGTGACCCCTAAATGACCTTTGACCCCCCCCCCCAAAAAAAAAAATCATGTATAAAATATGTAACATCAATTCAAGTGTGAATATACCGTTACTATGCTATGTTTTCCTTGTCTGATAAAATTTGTTGAAGGTATTTGGTCTTATACCGGACGTGACCCCTTAGTGACATTTGACTTTAATCAAAAAAATACAACATAAACATTGGGTAAACACAATTCATGTGTGAACATATATACCATTACTCTCCTGTGTTTTTCTCAGCTGATACAATTTTTTTTTAATATTTCGATTTATACCGGAAGTGACCCCTTAATGACCTTTGACCCAAAATCTGTGTACAACACATTGACACTGGGTAATAACAATGCATGTGTGCAAATGGCGTCACTGTCCTATGTAATTTGTTTGAGAAGATGCATTTTAAAGGTATTTCGTTTTATACCGGAAGTGACCCCTTAATGACCTTTGACCCCAAATAAAAAAAATCACATATACACTGGGTAATTGCAACTCATATGTGAACATACCGTTACTGTCCTATATTTTCCTTAGCTAATAAAAAATTGAAGGTATTCCGGAAGTGACCACTTAATGACCTTTGACCCCAAATCTGTGTACACCCTATAGACACTGGGTAATTACAATGCATGTGTGCAAGTAGCGTCACTATATACTACCTAATTTGTAGGAGAAGATACATTTTGAGTTGAAATCACGTTTTTAATTCCTATGACCCCTGCGTGACCTTTGACCCCACAAGTTTCACGTGACATGTAGGGGCATGGTCAATAATCATTGTGACCAAGTTAGGTCAAAATCGATGTAAGAAAGAAAGAAAGAGTCACGGCTGTGTAATTATTTTTTACCAGGTTCGCCATTTTTCCGTGTTCCGTGCACAAAACGCTCTAAACGGGGTTTTCACCCTGCAAGCAAAAATACCATATAAACATCAAAAGTGAGTGAATGTTCTTAGTCATCCAGTAGTTTCAAACAGAGTTTTGGAATTAAATCTAATACTGAAACTTACTTTTTTGCAACTATTGCGACGTTGCGTCTGGAACCACCAGACTTCATCAGCGTGACCAGCCCAGCGGGTCCCTTGCCTGATGAAGTCTGGTGGTTCCAGACGCAACGTCGCAATAGTTGCAAAAAAGTAAATTTCAGTATTAGATTTAATTCCAAACATCAAAAGTGTTACCCGAAGAAAGCGTTTGATTATGATCAGACACAAACTGCCCTTTTGTTTAATATTGTTTTACCCATAAACGTATAAAGCATGTACGCATGTTGCAGTGCATTTTGTGTGCCCCCATTACATTTAAAAATACTTAGTTCGTTGTATGTTCTTCTACATTTATGTTTGCAGGTTCACTACGTCAAATGGTCGCATTTATGGCCGTAAAAACTACGAACCAGAAAGGGGCTCCTGGCGACGTTGTTACATTTCAGGAAACGGAAACCAATATCGGCAACGCTTTCGACACCACAACTAGCACATTCACCTCTCCCGTGTCAGGTCTTTTCGAATTTAATTTCCATATCAGCATTAAGCAATACAGTTATCCTGTTATCTCACTGATGAAAATATCTAAGAAAAACGGGGTTAGTGTGATTATTTCCACGTTCGAATCTCCAGAGAATAACCTCCATATTTCGAGTAATACTGCCTCGGTGCAGTTGGATGCCGGCGATAAAGTACAGTTGCAATTTAAAGCACGGTCGGGTGCTATTAAGAACAGTAATTATGGTATTAACGAACAGTTTAAGTATTCTAGCTTCTCAGGTGTCATGTTGTATTAAACACAGAAAGTCCAAAACCAGAAATTAGTCGTCAATAGAGCACTTCTTTAATACCAGAAAACCTTCGCAAAAGTAACCACGACTACGTCATCATCGATGCGCACACCAGTACTGCGCAATTCAAAATGCGCAATGACGATCTGCGCATCCAAGATGACGTACTTTGCAAAGGATTTAAGGGAAATACTAAAAAGGTTAATTAAGAAAGAAATGAATATTATTAAATAGCCATATTTGTTCTCTCTCAATCAAAATATGGCCTCCGCAATCCCTCTAAAAACAGAATGCAGTGACTGTGGAGTATTTCAGCTTTATTTGAGGGCTCGGTACCATTACAATTGTAAATATCGGTATAATCGTGAACATGATAAACTATAAAACTGAGCATTTTCAGAATAGGGTAAAGTCTGGTAAAAGCAATGATTTCTGAGATAAGTATTTTGGTCTGGTAAGAGCAATGATATCTGAGAAGAGATTGACTGGGGCCAAGCGCCATAACAATTACTGTCTTTGTCTTGCAATTATTACATTATATCACGTGGTACTTAAACTTTGGTAAATTGATATGGTACCAGAGCGTTGTTTCTAGATCTGGTATTTTAAGCCATTGCTTATTAATGTTAATATACTAGTAATTATTAATGTAAAGATACTGATATTGTATTGTATTCTATTCTTAAAGCCATATTGTAACATTTTCATACAAAATATCAGATATGCCCCTTTTAATTTTGAGCCGTACAAGTGAGGTAAAGCAAAGAAAATTGGAATTTACTTTTAGCGCCGATGTCGCCAATGCGTGTTACTCTTTCGGTTGTGATACGGTACGATCCTTTTATCTGTGTGTGACCGTCCCGCACGCCATGTATGCACTGTGTTTAACATCGCGTACGCGTTCGACTATTATTTCCATCGTAATAATTATACGAGACGGTTCCAGCGATTTATTCACAATCTCGGATTTTGACAAAACTACAGCACCTAGAGTCTTGATTTTGCAGGGTATGCCAGTTTAATAAAGTACAATTTAATTTTGAAAAAATAAGACTTTTCAAAAACATTGAGGCGTCCTCCTCAGCAAATGTTACAATATGGCCTTAAATTTTTAGACAATACTGAGGCGCCAGATTAATTTTCAAATTAAATACCCCATTCCCATTTCACATTTACAGTCCTTACCGTTAGTCTAAAATACAGCAGCTGATGCATGTGGTGTGCGTAACAAATTGACTAAAATCAGGATTTTTGAATGTGATTATTTGAAACTTTAAAACGCTCACAAAATCACAAAACTAACAAGTATGTTGAATAAATAATATTATTTTTTATCAAAAACCGTTGGTGTTCGACAATGAACCACACTGACTTACCTTTAAATATATTAAATACAGTATAAACTTATTATTACTAAGTCGACATTACAGTTTTAAATGCGCCGTGTTGGTTAGGCTCCGATCACTCAGCCAGCGTGAACGTTGAACGGCACATTATAAGGAATCACGGCAGCTGCGAAATTAACTTTCGCGTTCCGAGTGTATGGCAAGTAGTATGCACCAAGAGAGAAAGTCAATATCGCGCCTGCATTTTCCAGCATGAACTGACCAAATTGATCGACAAAGCACCTTTTTTGGATCAAGAAATCCCTCTTTTATTGCCGTTCGCCGTTTGCTAAAAGGTGTCCCTACCTACAATGCCCCCTCTCCCTCTTTGGAGCCTTATCGTATCCCTCAATTGGAACCATGAGAGGCAACTAGAACAACAGTTCGAAGGCGCCTTGAGACTGGCATGAAAAATAACAAAAACCATGAAAAGTAGGATTAAGTCGGGATTTATTAGTCTACAGTAAGCCAAAAAATTAAGGTACCAGTTATGTTCACCCCCTGTATATCCTAAACAAAGACATATATGTCATAATTGGAACCAACAGCCAATAGCTGCATCTTTTAGCTCGAATTTAAGACCTCATTGGTTGAAATTGTTCTAGAAATAAAAACACGACGATCCAAAAACCCAAGGAAGATGCGAATTTAAAAGTTGCAGTTTGCTCTATTGCATGCCCTGTTGATTTGTACACAAAGCGTTCGCGAAGAGAACTAGTGCCGTGATTCAATTGATTAGTACGTTAAAACTAGCGTCGTCCTTTCATTGATTAGAACATAAAAGTTTCAGATCACCGTTTCTTTAATTCTCAACCAAGTTCAACAAATAAGATCTTAAACCATACTTGTCTTTGTTTAGGATATACAGGGGTGAATACAACTGGTACCATGATTCTTTGGCTTACTGTATTATTGAGGTATGGCTACCTGTGGTAACGAGCCCTCGAAACTTATGTTTATTTTGATCTCTTATAATTTTGTTAAATGTCGACATTGTAACATGGTTATGGGTTTTATTAAATTTCAAGTTTCATCATGTAATTGTTCAGTTCTGTGTGCGTTATTCATGAAATTGTCTCAGCTTATATTAGTCGTTTAACTCTGTCTTTTAGAAATGTTTCCCACCCGGGGTGACACTCATTATAAGACCCGGATCAATTTTCATAAGGGTCATTTTCATATATCGAAATGCCAGAGAAAAAGTAAAAGAGTACACTCTAAATCACAGGGATTTAAATTCAAATCCAAAAGACTTACTTTCAAAACTTTCAGAGACTGTAGTTGCCAGTTCGTTTTTTTACAGGTTTATTATTATGAGCAAAAATCGTGTTTTTTCTTGATTATGTTTCAAGTATGTTGTTTATTTTCGGAAAAAAGTGACAGGGATGTTAGATTTGTAATCCATAATTACAGAAATCCAATCAAAATATCGAGTTCAACCCTATACTTACAGATTTTCTTAAATTTCAAAAATATTGGAAATCATGCATTTACTTCTAAACCGCTAATTAGCCGTAAAATTTGATATGCGCACTTGGCACATGCGTTACATTATAAAATTAATCCCGCATCTATTTGTGTGCCCGGGGCTGCCCGAAATTGCTGTTGACCAGAATGCTCCAGGGTCGGGTATTATTTTTACATTCTGCGTAAAATAAATTGTATTTCATTTAATTTTCTGTTTTAAAACTGCTATCTGAGAGTCTAGCATATATACATTTAATCGGTAGGTTTTTACATAATTACATACCTTTAATAAAATTGTATAAATTAAACTGATAGCATTCTGATCATTACGTAGGGATTTTATAAAATCTGTTTGTGTTCATAAAACTATAGTCATGCACTGCGGTAATATAACACATCCCATTGTCAGGACTTAGTACACGACTTCGTACTGCTATTGATTTTTAAGCGGGAACTTTGATTTTAGACATGGTACACGTTGACCATGCGTTGACTCAATTGTTCCCCTTCCACATGTACTTCTTTTGTTCAGTATCGCGGCAAGTATGATACTCACTTTGATGTAGTATTTGACCAGCTTCCATGTCTCTTAAGCGCGCTTCAGACTCCGTATTGTACGTACAATATTGTATGTACAATACTTTTCGTGACGTCAAAAAGTATTACACGTGCAATAAATAGTATGTACCGGGAAAATATATATTTTGCTACAATCATAGGTTGCTTAATTGATACGGAGTTGCCAAATTTCTAAGAGTTCTAAATTTAGTGAGTGCACGGAATGATGAACATCTTTTAATGTCTTCTTGTATTCAACCATGGTAGGTATCATAATACCTACCATGATTCAACTGTACTTGAATTATTATATAATCAATGGGCACCTTTTTAAAGTTAATAATACGTCGTATTAATACTAATATTAATAATATTAAAATTGTAATAATAATATAAATGGCACATTCAGATCTTATTTATTTATTTATAGATTTATCTATTTAGGCCTATTTATTTATTTATTTATTTATTTATTTATTTATTTATTTATTTATTTATTTATTTATTTATTTATTTATTGATTGATTGATAACTGATTGATTAATTGATTTAGAGATTCATTTATACTGATATTTAGTCATATATTGATTTAGAAAGTTTAAAAGTATTATTTGTAGGCCTTTGTATTTATTCTGGTTCTGATTTTATTGATACTGATATTTTTGTTAATTTTGAAAGTTTTGGCATAGCATTCGTTACATTATAACACGCTGTGTTATGAATTTGCAACACCTTTTTACATATTGATATCGTTGAGGCATGTTATGATAGGCCTACTTATGATCATCACAATACATCCATAAACGTGTTAATGCAGTAACCGTAGCGTTAGGGGCACGGAAGGCCCCCCCCCCCATTGATCTGAAATATTAGAAAATCCCATAGGAAAACTGCCGAAAACGGCTTGTGCCCCTCCCCTCATCAGAACCGGATGCAACGCCTTCTATACTTTTTCATTCATTAATTATAGGCGTATTAATAGTAATGCGTTGAGTTTTGAAAAAGTAATATCCGCCTTTTTTTCTTTCTTTTTGAAATGACATACGGTACTTGTTACAAAAACAAATCAGCATGGAAAAAAAAAAAATTCGTCAGAGGCAGATATTTGGCCTATTCAGTGTCATAAAGCTACAAAATAGACGATCTTTTAAAATCATTTTGAAATATTTTTTTAATATTTTTCAATCTTATTGTTTGTATTTGTAATGTTCACACAATCTGAACATGTGCTTGTAGGACAACGATTTTGAATTAAACATGTTAATTGTGATATTTTAATTCCCCTAGAACACCACAGTTAAGCGTCCAAAATTGTAAGTGGTTTTCTTTTATTTAACCTCATTATTTCGCTAAAATTACCCGAAAACCCTCCTAAGAGTTGTTGTTACTAATAAACATTTCATAATTTTGGGCAAAGGATAGCCAAATAGTTGACCGAAATCGTATATTTGCACCAATATTTGACTGAAATCGTATATTAACATTACCGCCCCTTCGTGGCTTTATTGCAAGCCAAAGTGTGAAACGAGATTACTTGAAATATATATTTCAGAGTTGAAAGAGTTTCAGCCCTACGAATATATTTCTGAAATATATCTCTCTGATTGGTTGATGGTCAAGAGGATTACGGCATCCTCAAAGCCTCTTGCTGTAATTCTCTAATCGATATCTATTATAGGACCGATCTTCTGAAATCCATACAACCGTGTCAAATGAAATAGTCTCGAATCATAATTTGTGCACGATACAACGTTGATACGTCAGATTTCGGAATTTTATTAAAAATAGGCATAAATCACATTGAACAGGTTGAATGCTGGCAAAAGTAGATAAAATAACTATGGGTCGAATTTACATTAATAAGTGTCCTGGGGCCAGGATAACATTTAGGACTCCTTCGAATTCTAAAACAATACTTCGCCAAATGTCCTTGCTTTCATTTTCTCATTTAATTTGTTTTAATTTTAATTAATTTCTTTATCCACTGGCTCTCTGGTAAATCCGGTATTGCCAAATATTTCTTGTCCATTACCCGTGTTAATCTATTTATTTATTAAAATGAACCATCTATTAAATTCCTATAATACAATGTATAGGCCTAGTGTATTTGATAACAAATTTGTTTTTATTTTTGATTGGAATTTGGGTTCCATTACACGATTTCATAATAAGATATGTTTGGGCATGGCGGAATTAGTATATGATTAAAAATAGACATACTCTTAGGCCCCCTTTTTTAATGTTTGTAGGCCTACATTATTGATATCAATATTTATGTACAAAATGCAAAAGAATGTATATATATTTGATTGTTTTGTAAACATTAAATTTGATGTTTACTCATAATTATGTCTGGAAAGTCAGGGAAAAACTAAGGAGTATCGGTATTTAGTTTCCTGGGAAAGTGGATCAGATGAGCAGTGAGTAAAAACATTTGCCCTAAATCTTTATTTGATTTTTATTGTTTTATGAATTTATTAGGCTACTACTAGTAAAGTGCAGAAAGAACCTCCAAACGCACTCTAGGATTTTTCATCAGCAGCAGTAGAAATTTCTCTTGCATAGATTTTCTGGTGACCTCGCTTGGATTTAGCAAACAATGAACCGTCAGGGTTATAGCGCGTTATTTAATCTGATTCAACTCGTCGTGGCACGTATATTTATTGCACGTGTAATACTTTTTGACGTCACGAAAAGTATTGTACATACAATATTGTACGTACAATACGGAGTCTGAAGCTAGCCTTACTTCCATGGTCTGTGTGACTTCTTATCAAGCAATACGTCTATTCACGGCAGAAATACCAAGTCAGGACTACTTATTTCATAAAGTTCAAGCAATAGTCTGCAGTACCATGATAATTCCAGTGCACAGTGGCCGAGTGTGATCCTTCATGGAAATAAGCTTACCCATTTATAAATTATATTATGTGTATACGCTACCGAAGTTACGTAATTAATCGGATTAATTACCATAGCAATAGGTGAAAACAATTTTCAACATATCGCGCTGCACTGCAAGCAGGTTACACTCATCATCTGTGTATGTCTGCAATCATAGATTGAATACAATGCCGGTCTTTTCAAAGATCCTAATCTCACAGGTGCAAGTGATCAGCATGATAGGGTTCAATGCAGCGGTACCGCATGAACGTATCAGTGCAGCGCGGTATATTCAAAAATTGTTTTCACCTATTGCTATGGTAGTTAATCCGATTATTACGTAACTTCGCCAGCGTATAGGCATGGCAGAAGCACAGACTACTACCTCGGCGATTGAAGATAATGTTCACATTGGCCCTTCGTGCACAACAATATGTGACCATCCAGGTCGAAACGCTCGTAAAGTCGGCCCCTGGTCAATTTTGTTTTCTTCCGTGTAGAAAACATATATCATAAGCTTTACAATGATATATCATTTGACTTCAAACAATATCCAGAAGCGGAGTTATTGCCTGTTAAACTTTGCTCCTTCAGTAAAAGGGTACATTATTTTGGTGCTATATTATTTCTCTTTTTCCACATCGCTGGTATTACATATCAAATTGTCATAATTGGCGGTCACTTCAAATCGTCCCCAAGTCAACGAGGTTCAGGAATGTCCTCTCATTGTTGATTGTAGGTTAACCCACCACTTGAACAGGATTTGGCCAGAGCAAACAAAGACTAGAGCTATTTGCTAACTCTATACATAAATATAAGCTTATTATCCTCTTCAACAATAGGATTAAAGATTGGCGTTTGACTCACGCTAAAATGAGAAACATGTCGGACAAACATTAGGTAAATATGAATACAACCTTTATTTTGCACTCTAACTCGAAATACAATTTGCCGACTTTAAGAGCGGTTTGAGATGGATGGTCACATATAAGCTTTTTCATGGAAGTTATAGTCACTGACATTGGCAATTACAGCATCTGGGATGCCATTCTGCAAAACAAATTCGTCCATATCACTTCATTCATTCGCTCGCCACCACACGAAATCGCAAAAGGAAGATGGCAGCTGAGCAGTCCAGGAAAACGTTTCGATTTGATCACGTACACGCACCATCGCGATTAGTTTAATGTTTAAGTCTTTCGAAAGATTTAAAAATAGATTTTCTTTTTCCCGATCCCAAAGAAAATTTTTAATCAAACCCCGAGTAAACTACATCTTAAAGACTTAAAAATTTACAAGCCTCAACTAAGATTTAAATTTTAAGTCTTTCTAATTTAGAGTGTAAAAAATATAATAAGAATAATTTCAGCACCGGGGATGACACGCCTCATAAGATCCGGGCCAATATTCATATTTTTGGGTCCTTTTCATATCTCAGTATGACCCACCGTGGTCAAATGAAATAGAAACAAGCAAATTAGACTATAATAAAACTATTTCTCCATCCGAGGTGAGACGCCTCATACGACCCAGGCCAAGAATGCCAAGAATGTACGACCCCTAGTGTTGTCGAATCAAAGAGAAAAAAGTAAAGAATAATAACTAAAATAATTTCTCCAATGCATTACATTTTAAACCAGAAATACACTATTTGTGCAATGGAAACTACAGCAAGATTGGATGTTAGATTATGACGTCAACACTGTAAAAAATATTTTATTTAACATTGAGTAAAAAGGTCACAGCTCAACAGTGGAGTAAAAAATTATTCAACATTGAGTATTTTTTACTCAATGTTGAGTAAAATATTTTTTACAGTGAAGAATGACACGTTAGACATGATGGTGCTTATTAAGATCGGATTATAAAGAGAAGGCCATCCCCGGAGGCCATCCATATTATACGCTGTTGCCAAGTTGACGCCCTGGATAGTCGAAGGTGTCGTCAATCAGAGGAACTGAGCTTCGGGACTGACCTAGTTCTAGAGAAGTTGAATTGTGCTCATCAAAAATAAATCACTTGCAATCAACAGATTATTATTCAACTGTTGACAAAATATTTTGTAAAAATGTTAGCCCAAAAAACGTATTTATGGTCCTTATAGTACCCAATATTTAAATGTTATTAAACGTTTTGAATAAATGTTTTAAGAACATTTTTGTGTTTGCTTGGATGGTAAGTTATTCGACTGACATTATATTTTCAAAAGCATATTTTTTTAGATCAAATTTAAGTTCGTGATGATTTTGTTGCAACTACGTATGATACCAAAGACAAGACATACACTTTTAGTTGAGAAATATTTCGATTCCTATCAGGAATCTTGTTCACTCTGGTGTTTCTAGATGTTTTTAAAACCGGCAACACTTCTGTCTGGTTTTGATTACGTCACCCAACTTTCTTGTGCCGAGTATTTATGATCATATGGTCATAAATTTTGTCCAGTCTATAAAGTAAAAGCGGACAAAGAGCATCCGAAACCCAAGAACCCCCCCCAAGACAGCAAGAAGAGGGGCATATTGTGAGTTCGTGAAAGAGTGCAGAACTTTACGGTGTTGGAACTGTTCATCAGGAAGGGACATGATAATTATACTGAAAACATTTTATTCATTATCAAGATAATAGATGCAGTTAAACATACAAGTAGGTCTAAATTGGGCTACACGAAAAAAAAAAATGTATTACATTAGATTATGACCTTTTCCAACATGCGCTATACAGAAGCTTCCCGGGGGGCACTGTAGTGGTGAAGGGGGGTATCAGGCGCGTCCGTAAATTCGAGTAAAAAGGGTATTTTTTCAGACTGGGGCACGTTACGTGCGTAACGTGAATAGGGTACCAAATTCATGTAAAATTCGTGTAAAAGGGTATGTTTTTGGAGCAATTTTGTGCTTTCTCCTTCATACTTGAAAAGTGAAAGAAAAGTCTGCGGTCTTCTCCCTACACCCCAAAAGCCATCCTTCAGCCTGTCCGCGATGACATCCCTACTGGACCAGCTAGATGGCTAGCATACTAAACACGAGGTCCCCGGACAAGGTCACAACCTGGCCAGAACATACAACCAATCAGCATGCGTTATGCCTTTTTCTTAACTGTAGAGTCAATATGAGGGAAAATATAAGAGGCTTTCTGATTGGCTGAACCTCTTTAAACTCATCAATATTCATGATAGTCTTGATAGCTTCCAGCCCAGACAATTTGGCGTGCAACCACGAACTTTGTAAACAAGTTGTGTGAAAGAACTTTTAACATTTTTTGTGAAATTTTACCGGGGTTCAGTATTTACAAACACGCCGATTGAATAATTTGGAACTATTTGCTGGCTTTCCAAATCAACGAGTTTCAGGATATTGGTTGGATTTACCATTAAATGCCAGCATGGTAAATGCTCTAGGATGTTTTAAATGGAGAAAATTAGGAAATAGACCAAGCGAGACTGGCCGTGTTCAGGTGTTTGTCTTCCAACTTCATAATGTGTGGTTTGCAATCGCCATGGTCGTCAATCATTGATTTGCATTGGACTTGCAGTTCAAAATTCTCTTGGAAATGTATAGAATTGGGTACATCCCAATCCCAAAAAATAAATTCTAATATTTCAATTCAAAGGGTTGGACCTGTGATCCAAAAAGGGGAAATTATTGGCACAAAAATCTTGAAAATATTGGACATACTGCATGACCTGTGAGGTAAGCTTTAACATGTTTCTTGAACCAGACTCTGGCTATACAGAACCGCCGGCATATTTTTTACTACAACACATCATAGATCATCAAAAAAAGCTCCTGAAGGCAGCAACTTCTTATTTAGGGTTAAAAGCACCTGTTTCTGTGTGTTTACTTGTTTAGGGGTAATAATTGCATCAATTACTTGTTTAGGGTTGGGGAAAAGACAACTACTTGTTTAGGGTAGAAAATCGTGCTACTTATACTTGTTTAGGGGTGAAAATTTCAGTCTCAGAAATACTTGTTTAGGGTGCTTTTTGAGAGTCCACGGACGCGCCTGATGCCCCCCTTCACCACGACAGGGCCCCCCCGAGAAGCTCAATGGCATACAGATAGATGAAGCTACAAATAACACTAGCAATATGCTCTGAGGGATATTGGACGATTGAGCGCTCACTAGGTTTTACCCACCAATGTCTGTCTAGTCCAGATACCTCAGAACACACAGTAGTGTAAAATGGTTTGAAAACTACCTCACTTGGCGAAATCGGACAACAGAGGTAAATGGTATCAAGTCAGATCCTGCCGAAAGCGTTTGTGGCATTCCACAAGGTTCAATCATTGGACCACTCCTTTCAAATGACCTCCCCGTTGTACACATGTTAATGTAAGCATGTATGCTGATGACACTGCCTTGTATATATCTAGTAATAATATTGATAACCTGGTAGACTCTGTTAATGAAGATTTGGTTAAAGTCAGCAAATGGCTGCTCAAAAACTTAGTTTAAATGTGGCAAAATCTGAGTCCATGTGTATTGCTTCAAGACTTCAAGTCAACGTGTAGCAGTTATTAAGGATCGTGACATGAATGTTCATACAAATGGTGTCAAATTTCAACGGATTCACCCATTAAAACACCATGGTATTATAGTCTTGGTATGACCAAGTAAAAATATTAAAAATAAAGTCCTTCCTGGTTTGTACACGCTTATGAAGGGTAAAGGTCTACTTCCAATGCAAACAATTTCACTTGTCTTCAAAAGTGTCATTGCCACACACATAGACTATTGTGATGTTGTCTGGGGGACCTGTGATGCCAAAAACTTCAAAATCGTGCTGCTGAAACTGTCACTGGTGCACACTGGTCTGATTCCAGTACAAATGCCCTAAATAAGTTAAATTGGGAGTGCACTCAGAAAAGGAAGTAATGAGTACTATATAAAATGTAACTTACGTGGTTCACAAATGTTGAATATTCCTAAACCAAACACTAAGTTTTAAAAAAGGAGCCGTAAGTTGTAACTCGCTAAATGATAATCGGATAGCAATGCTTGCACTGTATTTTTGCGGGACCTGCGAGCACACCAGACACATCAAATTGCATTTTGAATACGAGGAATGATATTAGATTGTTTTGAAATTCGCGATATAATTCAAATTTTATGGCAAATTATTAAAAAAATGTTGTTGATATTTTCATATAAACTTTATAAATCTAATGATTTGTACTTAAAGTGTATACAACTGGAAGGAAAAGCCGTCCATCATTTGAAAAATTTAACAATATGTCAAAGTGAAGAGGGTCAGGTTTTCATTCTCTGGAACATGTATTAAACATTATAAAACCCTAATAAACTATACGTAACTTTAGTGTATACATGTTGAGGGGCCAAGTGGACTTACGGTCTTCTTGCGCTCAGGTCTTCATGTGTACTTAAAGTGTATACAACTGGAATAGAAAGCCGTCAATCATTTGGAAATTTTGAAGAGTGAATCTCTTTTTCGATTGTGTAATGCCCCCGGTAATGCCTACAAAGTACCGTGGAAGGATCCCCTTTTAAAATAAATACAGATTAACCCGCCAAACTGTAGTCCCCAAATATGGCCAAAATTTGACATTTGACCCCTGTTGCCCTCTAGGGACATTTTTTGAATTTTTAAACATAGCTTATCGTTTTTTATGCATTTTCTGATCTGCAGACGTCGATTAGACGTAGATTTAAGGTTATGTTTTCGTAAGGAGTCACAATGGACAACAAAGAAACACACACAGGACCGTGAACATTGCATGATGAAACTTCAAATTTTTACCCATAACCATGTTACAATGTCGACATTTAACAAAATGATAAGAGATAAAAATTAAAATTAGTTTCGAGGGTTCAGTACCACAACTAATTGACGTTCTAATTACCTCTTACGGATTATGCAAGGTTGAGTGAATCTAATACATCTGGTTCTTAATATGTGACGTGCCATGTCAAAAGGAGACACTTTTGGGCAGGTTATCAATCTTTACATATCTTAAATTATAGAGATATTTTGCTCCACAGCGCCGTTTTCCCCAATGAAATTGGACATTCCTAAGCGAAGATATTGAGTTCGTAAGTTATGGTTTTATAAAATTGGAAATTGAGATATCGGCCTTTAAAAATATTATTGACAATGTTGAGAGTAGGAATTACCTTAAAAAATGTCTCAAAAAATACAAGATACCAGTTATTTTCCGGTCTGAAACTATCAGACAATATTTTAAACATTAATAACATCACAAATTCGCAACAAACCCAAATTGTGAAAAAAATCACCCCGGGCAGATTTTTGGCTATTTCTCCATTTATGATTCTGCCCAAAAGTGTCTTCTTTTGACATGATATATTTTATCCCAACATCGACAGATGCCGACAAAGATAAACTCGGAATGTTGCGTCTGACGCCAAAGCTGAGACGCGTCGTGATTGGTTGCTAGCCTATGGAGTACGGCGAATTATTGACACAATTTTAGATTCTGAGTTTATTTCGGTCGGCGTCTATAATTTTATCTTCATAACCTTGTTTTAATTTTTACTATGAGTATATTAAATGTGAAATAATTATTAAATATGAATTAGATTATGATTCATGCACTCTTAAACGAAAATGTTGTAACATACAATTTTTGAAATATCTCCGTATTACTTAAAATACGGTCAAATCCGGATTTGGGTTTTTGAATTAATTTTGAATTAGATAACGCTAATAGTTTAATAGAGGGCAGCAGATAAATTTCTTAACGGTGTTAATCGTGATAAGCAAACGAAAGAGGGCGATACACAGAGCTAGCTAACGGTGCAGGGCAGCATGGTTTCGCTGATCACCGGTAAACATTTGATATGCTGCCCTCTGGAGTTAAGTGTCAGTCCCTCGAATCCGGATTCGGCCGTCTGCCAAATTCATAACGACTTGTACCGAGATTTATTGCACTCCCCCATGCGGGTCTCGTAACAAGTGTACGTAGTTGTTAACTTATTTCATACACGAGAAATAATCACGTAATTATTTATATTTTTATAACTAAATAGTTACTAAAAATGTTGGAAAATCAGAGCAAATATAAATACACAGACCTCCAAAAAACGAACGCGTCCGAAAACACTGCGCGTTTTTCGCGGAGTGCGCCCCGTGCAATTATACACAATCAATACACTGAACTATGAGCATTCAAATTGGCATTTTTCCAATGGCCGCTACAACCGAATCCCACAATACTATGTGAGCTTAATTTAAATCACCCAATGGACCTTTATCAGTCAGATCAAATAAAAACCCTCAGGGTGGTAGTTTCCTAGGTTACTCAGCATGGGGAAATGTTATACTTTGTGGTTTGGTCTATTTCATGACCCAATGTCTACAACATTGGTAGTGGGGTATAGAGCTCAAACATACCTAATAAGAGTATGACCAGAGAGTTGATATTCTTGAGAGGGCACTCTATTCACGTGGTTTCTTTTCCAACGCTAAAAGATCACGAATTTTGGTGGTTTGCAAATGAAAAGTGTCCGCACTATCAATTGATTACGTAACTGTTATGAATAAGTTATTAGGTTTTTCAATGCAATCGCCTCGACCCATTAATACATATTATCTGTATTATCAAAGTACTTGGAACAGCAATCCGGTGAGTTCACTGAACTACGCCCTAATACTGATGGAGTTTTAACGGCGTTAATCCTCTCCATACACAGATGAACAAATACAATAGATGAAGGTCAACACGTATGACCTCCTATGTGACATGTTATATGTGATGTACAAAACCTGAATATCATAAAGATCAGTATTCGTTTGTGCATATGAACTGCACATTTACGTTGCTAAATATTACTCATCATATATAATGACAAATATTGGTATTATGGCAATACGGTATATACATTGTATATAAAACGACTAATAGATCCTACTATCATGGCGTCAGATCAATGTTCATCATATCCCGTATGTTTCTTAAAATTCATTCACCCATTTTATAGGTGCACAGGTAGATCCGTGTTTTTTTATTTTCATTTCCTTTTAATGAAAGAATTAAGGTTTTCCACTGCACGGGGGCCACAAGGGTGATACTAATTTTAATGCTATATTTTCAAAACGAATACGTGTTCCCGATTGGCTCTATAGCGATTTCACAAAAAAGGTATTTCTAGTACAATACAGCGTCGGAGCTGAGAGCGTAGCCTAAGTCATTATAGACTCCAAAAGGGCTCTCCATACACAAATGAACAAACACAAGGAGGGTAGTCTCCTCCGTGACCAGCTTGATTTCGATGGAGCGAAACCAAATTGGCTGCAGAGGAGACGGGTAATTTTGCCATGCAAATGAGGTGAGTGTCATAGCCCTGGTATGACGTTCCCGCGGGTACCCATACAATCATGTAAAAACGAGCTCAATGCCGCTTACCGCTGTAAATCGGCCAATCGCAAGCCTTGATTGTGTCCTTGATTGTGTCCTGCAATGCGCCTGCGCCACGTCGCTCAGCGGCATCATGCAGCGAGTATCTCATAATGTATACACCAGGCACAAAAAGAAACTCGTCAGTTATATTCATCCTTGCTGTTCAATAACTTGATAATTTTGGATTATTCTGAAATATACATTTTGTTAATTGGACTTCCCTGTCTCATTTGACACCCTGCTCGTGAAAAACGAACAAGAATTGACCAAGATATGCGCCTCCAAAGCCTCAAACCCCAAAATGAAAAGTTGCAATTTTAACGATTCAATTGTGCCTGTTACACTGTGTGCTTTATTGATTGGCCCGTGGTGCTTGTGTGCAATACAACGATGCGTTGAAAATGCAACTTTTGATTTTGGGAGGCGCATATCTTGGTCAATTCTTGCTCAATGTTCACGAACAGGGTGTCAAATGAGAAAGAAAAGTCCAATTAACAAAATGTATATTTCAGAATAATCCAAAATTATCAAGTTATTGAACAGCAAGGATGAATATAACTGACGAGTTTCTTTTTTGTGCCTGGTGTAGATTTGATATGATTTGATAGGGTAATGTAAATAAGCCCAACGCTCCTCGATCTATGTTGAACCATTTTTGATACCCGCACTAGCATGACTAGTGGCACCCACATTGATTAATGGTGGGGGGGGGTAGGTTGGGATGTTAGGTAAAAGCTTGGGCTTGACACAAAAGAAATCTCCATTTCAGTAAGTTAAAAATGGAAATAAGGCCTTAATATGATAATGGGAGAGTGACGAATACCCAAAATGGCTGTTCTGAGTAAACGGTGTTTGAAAATGTTGGTACTATTCCATTTGTACTTTTAAAATATTAGAACTTGCAAACCTGATCACTGAATTCGACAGATTGACGAATCGAGAAGTTTGAGCAAATTGAGTTAATGCATGCCTTTGACTATGTTCTCGCATACGGACCAACATTTTGAAACGCCATTTACTTAGACCAGCAATATTGCATATTCGTCACTCTGTCCAATTCTTTACGATATAATGTAACTGCAGGACAAAAAAACTCCAATAGTTGATGCTTTGGCTTTAGACAATCTCATCTCAGATATTATTGCTTTCACCAGACTCTCTCCTACTCTAAAATGCTTATTTTTGTAGTTTTTGTGATACCGAGCCCTCAAAACAAAACGGTTATTTTACGTGATAGCAGAGGAGTGATGGTAATCGTTAATTTCATTCGACGCGTCGAAAGCAATTTTAATTGCGATTACCATAACTGCACTCTGTTTTTGAAAGGGTTTGCAGAGGAAATATACGTATTTTGATTAAGATATGGCTATTATTACATAATATCTATTTTCAATCCATCTTTTGGTGTATTGACACCTTTAATATTTCTGGTTTCAGACTTTCTAGATTTACAACATGAAGCCCGAGAAGCTGGACAGCTCGTACTTGCCACGATCGCTGTGAGGAATAGTGCCCTTGCGGCCCTTGAACTGCAACTTCACTTCCTCTCCAGCCTCACACTGCAGCACTGCAGCGTTACTCGAAATACGGATCTTTTTAGAATTGTATGTGGAAATAACCACGCGATCATTTTTCGTCAATGAATAAACAGGGTTTTTGTTTCCTTTGGGCTTCATGCTGATCTGGAAAGCAAAGAAGTAAAGGCCGGAGACAGGACAGGTGAATGCGCTAGTTGTGGTGTCGAAAGCATTGCCGACGTTGGTTTCTGTCAGCTCAAATGTAACAACATCGTCAACAGCGCCTGTCTGCGCTGCAGTTTTTACGGCCATAAATGCGACCATTTGACGTGGTGGACCTGCAAACATAGAAAACAAAACGAGATAGGCATTGTTAATGTAATCTTGTTGCACACGAAATATACTGTACACATACGTGAAACAATGCCACTGGACACTGCTGATCATCTAACAGCATTTCTGATTGGTTGATAATTTGAAATGCCCATTTCTATTGCCACTTATGTTCACAGGCTTTAACCTATTTACGGTCAATTTTGCATTTGCAGATGACCTTATTAATACCCTCCTTGATTGGTTCAAAATTGGACACAATATTCATTTTGACCAATCGGCAGGTAGTTCTTATGGGCTTAACAAATTTGGCCCGTGAAATTTGATGAAGCCCCGTAGATTTCAAGCCAAGAGTACGAATGGCTAAACCGGACACTCGTTTCCCTTTTCCTTATACCATTCGTTCTGACACCAACTCATGACGTACACCGCCTGAAATCGCTCGCTCTTTAATTCCCGCAGTGCCAAATTTACTATTTCGTTCATGATTATATCCTGACATCCACCGAAACGCTGACGTTGTTTTGTCATGTTAGTGGGCTTGACCCAGACAAGTTTGCATTTCTGTGTCATTTTTGTAAGCTCTCAGATTATGAGTCCAAGACCGTAACCACTGAGTCACTTCGTCCTCACGGCAACAGGGAGGGAGATGGGTACAAATGAGGCTTTCTTGTGAGGTCAAACATATGTGCCTTACCTAGTTCACAATTATCCCCTGTCCACCCTGACGCACATATACAAGTGTACGAGTCTACACCGTCTTCACAGGTACCTCCATTCTGGCAAGGATGTAACTCACATTCATTCACACCTTCAAGAAAAATAAAATAAAGAAAACAAATTGCTGTGATCATGAAATGCAACCGTGACCTTAAAATAATCTTGGACAGAAAATTATATGCACTAAATTTCAGAACAACCCATCTCATAACAGAACTTAACCATTGTTTATTCACTGGTGACATTCAGTGTCCTTTTAGTGCGTGTGGTCAGCGGTTTGGAATTGCCTGCTATTGGATAGGTTTTCAATGTCCCTCCGTTGGCTAAACGTATTGGTTTTTTTACTCGAAGACATTTGGAGCGGACTGGGAGGTCAGTTGTTGATTCACCACGCCTTGATGCTTCTTTCACTGCTTGTAAGGCATCGGCAACACTGACTGAGCGAGATGGGTTCAAATGAGGTTTTCTTGTGAGGTCAAACAGATATGCCTTACCTTGTTCACAATTATCCCCTGTCCATCCTGACGCACATATACAAGTGTACTAGTCTTCACCGTCGCCACAGGTAGCTCCATTCTGGCAAGGATCTAAATCACATTCATTCACACCTTCAAGAAAAATAAAATAAAATAAAGACAACATTTGCTGTGGTCACGAAAAGCAACCGTGACCTTGAAATGATCTTGGACCGAAATATTGTATGCACTAAGTTTCATTGCAACCCATCTCATAACAGAAATTAACCATTATTTGACCACTGGTGACCTTGAATTATATCAACATAGGTTAGAACATAAGTTGAAATTCTGCGAGTTGACTTATATCCACAAACCGAAATGGCCCTTTGATCTCATACGAGTTCATCTCCTCCACTGTAGTCCTCATTGAGTCTGCTTTTCAAATACATGTAGTGGTATCATTATGTCGTGATGTGCTTGTTTTTTTTCTCATCTGTTAGGAAGGAGACGTGGTGTCCTTGTAAGCATGGTAAGCATGGAGCGGCAGATGGTGGTTGGGCATTCGAATAACATGACCAAACTATTTTAGCTGTTGTTGGGATACTACTTCTCCCATTCTTTATCTTGTCCATAAGCAGGATAGTAAGGATAGGCTGAAGGCATCACATCTCTAATGTTTCGAGCTTGCTCTTGTCTGATTTACGCCATGAACAGGATTCGAATCCGCAGGTGACAATATGGAGAATAAGGGCCCTGTAGATCCTCATTTTGAGTGATCTTGGGATATCTTTATTGGACCATTTCATCCCCCCCCCTGCAGGGGCTGCATTTGGTCTCCTTTCCCAGCTTTCATTTCTTTACTTCATACTTTGACTGTCTTATGCAATTGGAATAGTTTTTTTTATTACTCGTTAATGAGCTGTTCATCATGGTGAATATGGCCTTCAATTTTTGATGACAGGCCTCACGAAAATCCTCTGGGAAAACTAGGCGGGACCTCTTTATACCCACAGTCTCTTCCAAATCATTGTCTGCTGAGCAATAAGTTCTCCAGATCTGGAAGGCTTACGTTGTCTAGTTGAGTGACAATGGTTTAATACTGACCACCTGGTGACTTTTATGTTGCGCTTCTGCACTTTTTGTGCTGGAGATATGTTTTGCTTAACTTACTTGCTAACTTGTGTTGTGTGTAAAATTCTCTCCTTTGCTGTTGTCGTTGCTTATTTAACACGAGGCGTACCTGGTATTCCCTTTTCATTTGTTATTTTTGCCCTGCTGTTTTTAGATTTTATAATCTGAGAAATGAGGATTCTTAATTCAAAGAGATGAGCATTGGACAAAGCTATGAAAATTAAAAAAAAAACATTCTCATCCAAATGAATAAGAAATACTAATTAACCTGTCACATTGCATTATTGTTTTAAATGTTATCGTTTCATTTTTGTTTTAATGTTACCATTGTGACAGGTTTTTGTCCTTATTTTACGTATTTTATTACAAATAATTCTTTTTTATTGTGTAAAACCTATTCACCGATGAGTAAATTGAAAGGAAAACATTGATTTAGGCCTATATAAACAATAGTAGAATTATTGTCTTTTATACTTCACAAGAGTAACACTTTCATAGCTGGACTTTGACCTGCACTGGAGTAGAATGTCCCCCAAATTATGGGCCTTAAATGTCCCACAAATTATGGGCCTTAAATGTTTATTCTAAATTCCCGTGCATGTTGTCTAAAACGATTCGCTTGACAATTTTTGGCTTTTTTCAAGGGCAAGGTCCGCTGGAACTTAGAGGATGTGCAAGTACAGATATCACAACCGCGGATAGTCGCTCTTTCCTGATCGAATAGCTCTTTCATGTAAACATGGGTTGGCTCTTCTGTACCAGGCACCAGCAGCTTTATTTATACGAAAATTGCTGTATAAGCATGAAGTTGCTATTTGAAGTTTCCTATGCCTCGTTTTGAGGGAAATTTGACGAGAGCAATAGGATTAAAATTAATCCGTTTGTTTGTTTGTTTGTTTATTTCTTCTTTATACTTTATTTAAGTATTCCCCTGTTCTTCCATATGGCCCAGTTAGTAAGTCAGAGCGGATTATAGGCGGTACCATCCTAAAAACACAAAAATTTTCACAATTTATCATCATTTTTGGACAATTCTCCCCTTTTTTCTGTCACCCTGGGTAAAAAATAGTCTATATTGTTAACCCAATTATTTTTTCACCAACGCCTTCCGTCTACCGACGGCCTTACGTGTACCAACGGCCATCGCCGGCCCCCTGCCCCCCACCACTGGCTACGCCACTGCCATTTACACTATAAACTTAACTTAACGAAAAGGATTCTTACCGTTTTGATTCTGACATCCAATGACTTCAAAGCGTAGTGATACCCAGCTATGCCGTTCTGTAGGTATAATACGTAAAAACCTGGCGCTAATTGGTTGAGGAAACGTGATACTAACAACTGTATCTCGATCACTGTTCGCATTAAATGTCTGCAATAAAAATGACATTTTTACCAGATGAATACATGACTAGACACATTTGTTTTGAACCGCAGTAACCCACAACCACCATATGTCACCTATCCATCCACGACAACCCATCACCCGTCCCAACTCATTGCACCCCACACAAATGGCACGCGTAACGAGATGTGGAATGATTTGGTTGTCTCGCCTTGCAAGGAAAGTAACATTTCATTATAAGAGTGCAAAATTATTCGCCACTTGCACGGTTCCGCCATTATGCACTATGTGCGGGGAGAGCCTCGAACTGGCAGCATACATGAATGGGAATTGAACCAGTCATATAACATTCTGTGTAAGGTTACGTAATTCTTCCTTTCATGTATGCTGCCAGTTCGAGGCTCTCCCGCATATAGTGCATAATGGCGGAACCGTGCAAGTGGCGAATGGCGTATCTTTGTAACTATATTCGGTCACACTTGGATCAGTAGCCTATGTCAATTTAAAAGCAATTAATGTATGATCAATATTTTTTTGTCCTGGAAGCAATTCCTTTATATTAATATTACGGTGTAATATAACATCTTATATAAACATCTACCTAAAAGTAATTACCACTTTAAATAATGACGACTATTCCTAAACAGTTGATTGCATGCCACATTTGGAATATGCGGTCGAAGCAGAGTTTATTTCTGCGCATTATGACACCTCATTTGTTGCAATGGTCCCAATAATGATGTAACAGCGTACATTTAAAGGAAAGTAATAAGTCAAGATTTGAATGTTTCAGCAAAGCCCTATTGTACGGTGTCTGATCTCCGCCAAATTCCCCCTTTTATTATTTATTCCCCGATTTTTAATTACCCCCCCCCCTTTTGCAAACTACTTCCCCCTTTTTGTAAATAGTTATCCTTTTTACAAATAGTTTCACCTTTTAATTCCCCCTTTTTGCAAAAATTCCTCTTTTTACAAATAGTTTCCCTTTTTACTTTTCCCCTTTTTGTAAATATTTCCCCCTTTTTGTAATTAGTTAATTGTTCCCCGTTTTTACTTTCCCCCGTTTTACAAATAGTTCCCCCTTTTGTAAATAGTTTCCCTTTTTACAAATAACCTATTTAATTCCCCCTGGTTTTTTTTAAATAGTCCCCTTTTACAAATAGCTCCCCCTTTTTACTTTCCCCTTTTTTTGCAAATAGTTCCCCCTATTTACTTTCCTCCCGCTTTTCACAAATATGCCCATTTTAACTTTACTCCCTTATTAAATAATACTCCCTTTTTGTTTGGGTACTCCCCGTTTTCCGTGCGTAGGCTTTGCCAGTAAGCCTGGACCCTGGATGGTACCGTGCACTCATTAGAGCTCATTCCACTATATCCATTATTTGAAAGGCGTTCGACATGAATTTGGATACCAGCGTAGCTAGATTTATAGCCCGTAGCGACCTCTACATTCAATGGGTTAGGGATCCGTCAACATTTATGCATGTGTATAGAGGGGTTTTACTCCGATTTTAATAGGGCTGATGAAACCATGTTCAGGTGAAACATAACATGTTTTGTAAACGTCTCACTCAAGTTACTAGGCCTATACAGTTATGCTGGGCAAATTCCCCGGGGGAAATTCCCGGGCAAATTCATAGCAAATGTTTGAAAGTCTGTGAACGGTGTCTATAAACAAGCAAACAAATTGACAAACAAACACACACATGAGACTTGATCAGTGGTAATTATTTGAACACCACTATAAATGCACAAAGTATGTTTTCAAGCATTGTCTTTGTTTGTGTTATTTTGTATGCGGATATCACATCAGTTCAGAGCAGTGCTCAGTCTAACACGCAAATTTGGGGTAGATTTTTTACTAAATGATTACATCTGCAATCTTTTTAATACATGTAGGCCTATATAGGCATATATTAAGGGGGTACTACACCCCTGACCAATTTTATGCCTATTTTTGCATTTTTCTCAAAAATTAGAGCACATTGGTGACAAGTAAGATATGTATATTATAGGGGCAAGGACTACAACTACTGTACTAAAAATGCAGCAGCTCAAAGGAAGTAGGTATTGATTTATTGATCAAAAATTGGTTTTCCCTCATTTTTGACTGTAACCCCACAACTGTTGTCTGTGCTGAAATAAAATTGATAGTGCAGTAGTTGTAGTCCTTGCCCCTATAATATACATATCTTACTTGTCCCCAATGCGATATAATTTTAAAGAGAAATGCACAAATAGGCACAAATTTGGGCAGGGGTGTAGTACCCCCTTAAATGAAAAGATTTGTATTTGACATCGCGAGTTGGAGGAATTTTCAGCAGAAAGTGGCCGATAATCGGATGTGGTATTTTGAGTTTAAACATCAAGAGATGGTTTTAACATGTTTAACCATTCAACAATGTTCAAGGATTGAACTGGCAGGAAGCCTAACGTGAAAAAAGGGAAGTTCTATAGACTTGTTTCAAGTTTATATGTATCCTCAGTAGCCTACTGAATTAAGTGGAGGTATGTTCTTGCGATATGCTGATTTAGGCAGGCAAGGACGAGAGCGATTAATTTTGGATTTATAAACGGCATGAGACTGCACTTTCCTAAAAAGAATGAAAAAACTGAAAATGCTCGTGAAATTGGGCAAAAAGGCTGAAAATGAATGCTTTTCATATGCTCACAGAACACTGAGTAGCTCCCCTTTCTGCTTTGCCCGGCACCCAGTCTGAAAGAGTTCTTGACTGTAGGCCCCGGAGGGTGTTCTCCCTGGTTCCGCATTTTGGCAAAAATGCCCTTAAAGCGCCCAATTATGGCAAATTTGGGTGCTTTTTGGGTGCTTTTTCTTGAAAATTGGTATACTGATGGGTTGTAAAAACAGCAAAAAGTAGGTATAGAGAAAGTCAGCATCCGAAAGTCTGCGTGGCACACCCCCTTACAAAAATTTTCGAAGACCCCCCCCCGGGCCGTAGGCTACCACTGCCACAGAAGCTATGTAGTTTATATTTTAAAAAATGGCTATAGGCCTATATAATTAATATGTTAATAATTCATTTGATTTTAAGCTCAAGTATTTGTACCATACCATCATATGATTTTATCGTGCCGTGTATGCTGGACTCTTGTATTTCAATATCACGATATTTCAAGTATACGACCGAAGCCTTGATCAAGGCTAACACTCCGCATGGTTCCATGCGCACCAAAAAAGCGGGGCCAAACTAAAAATCGGGGAATCTAATTTGAAAAGGGAGAAAGTAAAAATGGGAGAAACCATTCTTGAGTGTAAAGAGATTTAAAAGAGAAAATATTTTTAAAAAAACTATTTGTAAAGGTGAAAAGGGGGAAAGTAAAAAACGGGGAAGTAGGCCTATTTGCAAAAAGGGGAAACTATTTGAAAAGGGGGAAGGTAAAAAAGGGGGAACTATTTGCAAAAAGGGAAATTATTTGAAAATGGGTAAACTAAAAAAGGGGAACTATTTGAAAAGGGGAATCTATTTGAAAACGGGGAAACTATTTGAAAAGGGGAATGTCAAAAGGGGAAACAATTTTCAAAAAGTGGATTTATTTGAAAGAGGGGAACTAAAAGGGGAACTATTTGCAAAAGGAAAGTTAAAAAAGGAGGAAACTCTTTGAAAAGGGGAGGTCAAAAAGGGTGAACTATTTGAAAAAGGGAACTATATTTACAAAAAGGAGAAACTAATTGAAAAGGGGGAAATAAAAAAAGGGGGAACTATTTGCAAAAAAGGGGAATGAATAATAAAAGGGGGATTTGGCGGAGATCAGACACCGTACTATTGCCTTGTATTCAGTGTCCATGGAAAAAATGTTTACTGCGCTCATTGGATTAATCTTCGGACATTCCTCGCATTCAGAATGCAAGTTGGTTTGCAGGATGCGCACAGAATAGTTATAGCATAGAGCAATTCCCGGAGAGGGCTCAACTCATTAGCATGAGGCGCATTGATATGTAAATAGCGTATTGTTATTCAAATTTGTGCCCTGGCGTATTGCGGGCGGTAGTCATGTTATGCAGACGGGGCCTGCATCCATGCCAAATTGATAAGTGAATACGTATAATCACCTTTCTTTATTAACTATAAGCTGGTATATTTCGTATACCGTTTCGTTATAAAAGAAAGGCCAAATATTAAATGTATGCCCCCCTATCAAGTGTATACACTTTGAGATTTACATGCCTTTTTATCGTCTGAAGTGCGGAGCTCCAGCGACTGAAACTACAGCTAATAAGCCAGTTGGTGGCAACGCGTGGCCGCACCCGGCTGCATCAGAGAATCCTATCCCAAAAATATGGAATTTTATCGAATACATTAGAAGCAAATACGGTTCGTCTGCATTTAAAAGACATGTTAATTCACAATGATATATAATTGAGTGTACACAGTGTCATCCAGCTATGTCAAAGCAACAATCCCTCATTTCAAATATATAGTTTTGGTTTCTCTTTTGTTCAGAAACCAAAAATCAAGGGATTAAAAAGTAGAGCTGATCTGATCTGCAATCATAACACTATTATTATGCTGGGAGGACACAGTATAGGGTATATAACCAGAAGTATACAATAGCCTATTGTGCTAACATAATTATTATCATGATTGATATCGGAAATCTATCCCGCGGACGACAGTTGATGCTCTCTGTCGAAGGTAGGTGGCATATTACACTCACGAGTTCTAGGCCTAGAAATCATATACATGCGCGTATACTGAAGGATGGGGTGGGGTGGGGGAATTCGTTTGTTTGTATGAAACATAAACGATGCATGGAGATGATTTGATTATGAATTAGTTTATTATCCCCGGGAAGCACAACCCATACCTCTTTAAGAGGGGGCTCCCCTCCTCCTCCCCTACATTCGATATCTTCATCTCGAGCTCTCCTCCCCTTCTCTTTCACTTCCAATGCTCTCTCTCATATGTTTCTCTCTCTCCGGCCCATATCCCCTTGCCCTCCAACCCCCCCACACACACACACCCCAATCTTCTCCCCTCTATCTTCTACTTTTTGCAGTAAAAATTGCTTCAGTAAAAGTCATTAGGTTATTAGAGGTCATATAATGGCCTTCCATCGATTCTGGTACATGGGATTAAGGACATGAATCGATTTTGTTTATAGCACCTATACAATTACAGTAGTGGCCCCTTTTGTAATGTCGAATGCAAATATTTCGATGGTCTATATATTTTCACAGTGAAATCAGCTTAGGCTATTTCGTAGTCTCAAGCCAATGCTTTCAAACTAAATCAATGCTTTCAAATGTAGACTGTTTTGTTCGACTTCTCTGATCGTGAATATTGCACTGCGAAATTTAAACATTTCTTTTGTATACTTAGATCAGGTAACTCGAAAATCCTGTAATTTTATTCGTCACACCACTTATAAGAAACTGAAACCAAAACCGAAACTACCTGTCACAAATGTTTAGTTTTAAACAAAAGGTAGAAACAAAGAGTTCGATATCTTGTGATTCAAGTGGTTAGGCAGGACAATAGGAAACCACGTGACCAAAACCAAAACCAAAACTAAAACTATATATTTGAAATGAGGCAATGGATCTTAAAATGTTCAAGGACATTGATTTATTCGATTTCCGGAATACGCAGACTGTGACCAATCAGAAGTTGGTTCATTTTGGTGTTGTGTATGCATAGCTGAAATGGCACTATGATGTGAAATTCTTTACATACATTTAAAAATACTTATTCACTCCGGAAGCAAAGTACCAATATGTCTGATAATTGCAAATTGATCATTATTATCACGCAAGGAAACGAATAGAAACACACATTCAAAATGGCGCCAAAATGGAAGGTCAGATGTGATGTCAAATATTTTCTATACTTCAAATTCTACATGTATTTCATACCTTACACCTGTCACGCATTTTCTTCGCATTACTGACAGCAAGTCCTTATTTCGACACTGCTATTGCAAACAGTCATTTCAAAATTAATTTAGTAGACTTTCTTTGAAAAACATATCACGATGCCTGATGGGAAATGCCTGTCCGCCATTTCATTAAATCGGATCGTTTTCGAGTGTTTTGTGCCCAGATGTATTGAGGGCGCGCTATACTCTCATTGAACAGACAAAGTTCGTAAAACTAACGGCGTCAGTATTCGCCAACTTGATCATGGGGTCGAATATGAATTATTCATAATGGTTCATAACGTATCGATAACTGGCCTCATTTTCTAGATAGCAAACCAACGGGATTTGTCATTCGTTTGCGTGCTTGATAGAACAACCGTGAATTTAGTGTCACCCCCTTGGTTATAGTGTACAAAAGCAGTAAATGACCGAGTCCTTAAGAAATATGTTATGATGATTTTAATGACTTGTTTAATGAGTGGAGTGTTTATAATCATCTAGGCCTATATAATAGTACAAATATTCAGCAATAAAATCACGAAGACCTACCTTAGGTGCAGAACCATCCATAATGTATGCCAGTGAATCTTCTGTATTGCCATATTGTATCTGTAGCTTTCATACTGCAGTTACTGTCCGTTTTCCTATACACAATACACAGTGCTCTTTCCCATTGACGCGTGACCTTTACAAATAGCCCTACGTTAACAGTATGGGGATATGACTAGTTAACGTCGCTGTGTGAAAAATAACCGGCCAATATTACTATTCTAAAGTTCTAGAAAATATAGTTTTTAACATGTCCTAAATTTTTAGCTAATTTAGATGTTTGGAAATATTCGTACTTTGGTGTTTTAGTTAATGTTATAGGTAATAGTACATTGCCTAGTTAACGTCGCTGTGTGAAAAATAACCGGCCAATATTAAAAGTACTCTTCTAAAATTCTAGACAATATAGTTTTGTAACATGTCCTAAATTTTTAGCTAATTTAGGTGTTTGGAGAGGGTCGTACTTTTGTGTTTTAGGAAGGACATGTAAACGACAGATAACACCAAAAATATGAAGAAATTATTTCCAAACCGTGTTAAGTCAAAAATCATTATGTTGCTCATTTTCAAGAATGCTGGTTTACAAAAAGCACGCCATTGTCTGATTTCGTGAACAAAGCCACACATAACATTGTTTCCTTTCGTTTCCTTTATAATCGGTTACCCAACTGAAGCTATGAATACCAGCTTTATTGCGATATCGCACATGAAAACAGTCACTTGTGCACAACCAGAGAAGATCCGATTTAATCAGTGAGTTGTTTCAATGAGTGTTATCTTGGTTTAATAGCTTTTAATGGGGTTAAGTCCTGCAAAGGTCGAGATGAATTCTACTGTAGACATGACTGCATCATGTGTTACCCATTCATTGAAATTGAGTGCACTACCTTGTGTGAGTATCCCTGTTATGGTGACCGTATCTTCGAAAGCAACCTGAATCCACGGATTTGCTGGATTCGAGGCTCTCGTTGCCCAATATTGATCATTGTTGAGTCTGCCTTCATGTGCAAATAAGCCACCAGCGCCCGCGTAAAAATCAGAGCTTGTTATTTGTTCGTTTTGAATGAGCCCACTTTCCATCCCAAGAACAGCATTGCAGTCCGCATCTGTTTTGCAAAAGCATTGGTATATTAATATTAGGACATCTTTGTATAAAACAATTTACAATCACCACCGTTTATAAGTTTACTTGTGACACAGTAATGTTATAGTGGAGCAAATGCCTTTTGTTCAAAATAATTAAAGTGTTCGATTTACTGTTAGTTTCGTATTATACAACACTGTGTCCTTTTTCTGTACACAGCCATGACAGTGTCACTGCCGTTGTTTTGGATGGGTCATTAATTTCTTCTTACCGCCCAGTCGTGACTGGGTATTGTTTCTTTACTAGGTTCTTACACAGCCGAGTATATCACGGCTCTGTCTTTTTTCTTACAGACTCTTCTTTCTTCTAAGACAGTCGTTGACTTAAAGGGGGATCCAGTTGACCAGGCAAACTTTCAAGGACAACCCAATTAAGTAGGCTAAAATATAATCAAGTCACTGTTCACCTCTATACCACCAGCTCCCAACTTAATGTATTTTCCAGATATTTATAGCGGCCTTTAATCACAACTGTGTTTTGTGTTTCTTCTTTAGTCCAGCTTAAACTCGACTGGACTATTGTTTTTCAGTAATTTCTTTCTTTTCTTCTTTTTTCCCTTTCTTTCTTCTGTCAACATTGCATTTTAATTTCTCTAGCTCCTACATATCTTTCAGATTCATTGAGACCTATATATCATTCAATTATTATACATTCATCTCCAACTTAATGAATGAACGGATGAATGAATGAACGAACGAACGAACGAATTGACAAATGAATGAATGAATGAATGAATGAATGGATGATAGATGACAACTAAAATAAGTTGAAATGACGTAAACTTTAAAAACCAAGAATACGTACCTTCTGTGGCTATAGTAGACCCTATCAAGCACACTATGCAAATTAGCCAGGCAAAAAGCATCTGAAAAAGTAACAGCAACAGAGGCTTACTGTCACATTAATACTCCGATACCAGATATGCAAAGAATGTGACCTGAGAAGTTCTTGTACCAAATTGTACCAACATTCGATTATTTAATGAATTTAGAAAAGAGACGAATCATACTAGCCGTAGGTAGCTCTAGTGGCTGGAACCATCAGATTCAATTATATCAAATGTCATAATACTGCTATATTTTGACACCGATGTATAGCTATATATGTGACTAGAAAATTATAGAAAATTATACACAAAATATAGACCAAAATTGTTTTTTTCTGTTTTAAAATCTTAAAAACATACAATTGTCCTTAATATGACAGGAAATCACTACTTATAACTTATTATTATTATTATTATTATTATTATTATTATTATTATTATTATTCAGTATTAAAGCACATTTCTATAGCGCTCTACAAATACCACAGCGATTTTGCTCCAAAACGAACGTGACAAAATACATATGGAAAACAACAACAATAAATAACACATTAGGAAAAATGTATGTCTTCAGAAGCAGCAGCAGATTCCGCTTCTCTAACATAAACAAGGAGCTTGTTCCAGAGCTGGGCCCGAAAACGGCGAAACAGCAATCCCCGGCTCTGTTATTGGAGCGAATTATATAGGGCCTAGTTTTGTCAGATGATGAGCGAAGCCTCCGACTACTTCTAGATGAATCTGGGTGATTATAACGTGTGACAAGATCTTGTAAATAAGCCGGAGCAGTACCTGATACGCAGTTGTATATGTGTAACATGATTTTGACCTTTCTTTCACCGGGAGCCAATGGAGGGTATTCAACATTTCGGCAGAGCACCTGTCTCGTCCACATGCAAAGGTCAGCCTGGCTGCCTTATTTTGGAGACGCTGCAGCCGTTTTAGGTCCATTTCACGGGCACCATAATAATAATAATAATAATAAAAACCCGCTTATATAGCGCTTTCAGTCCGAAGACCTCAAAGCGCTTTACAAAACAACAACAAAATGTAAAACATCTACAGATCTCCAAGCAACAGCAGAAACACAACGAGCAACCGGAGAGCTGGTTGATGGAGATCTGTAGACGACAACAAAATATCTTAAACTACAACAAAATATAGCACCAACATAATTAAGCATAGGCATCAAAACCAATAACAAAATTGCACAAAAGTGGTACTACAAAAGTCTACAAACCTCCAAAGAACACATAAACGAGAGCCCAAAACAAAAAAGGCAGGTTCATGGAGATCTGTAGACAGCAATAAATACCAACTATATATCTTAAACTACAGCATATTATAAAACAACATTCAAGCAAAACATCATAAGTCCCAAACGAGAAAGTCAGAAACACACGAACAAAAAGATGATTAGATTTTCCAGCCGTGAATATTGAGTTTGAAGAGATGAGTTTTGAGGACACGTTTGAATGAGTCAACAGAGTTAGATTTCTTGATATGGCCGGGAAGATTGTTCCACAGTGAAGGAGCGGCGTGGCAGAATGCTCTTGAGCCATATGATACCGTAGACCAGTTCTTAGTTGGTGGTTGCAGAAGATTCTGCGTACTTGATCTGAGTCCACGGTGACCAGGAGAGTAAGTTGTTAGAAGCTCAGTCAGATAAGCAGGTGCCAGACCGTTCAGCGCTTTAAATGTCAACAGCAGTATCTTGAAGATGACGCGCTTCTTAACTGTCAGCCAGTGCAAATCGTCAAGAACAAGTGATATACTATCATATTTTCTGACCTTGGCAACGAGTCTGGCAGCTGTGTTTTGTACCCGCTGCAATTTCATTATTTGCGAGTCAGGAAGGCCGTAGAGCAACGAATTGCAACTGTCCAAACGAGACGTAATAAACGCGTGAACGAGACGCTCGGTGGTATGTTGGTCAAGGCATGGACGGATCTGACCAATCTTCCTGATGGCGATGGTAGCAGATCTACAGATGTTGTTCACGTGGGTGCACATAGACAGGTGACCGTCCATAGCAACACCGAGGTTGCGGGCAATGTCAGAAATCTCGACCGACGTAGCACCAACAGCTAGAGGAGGCATTGCAGGAATCTTAGCAAAACGCGACCTGATATGAATGACTTCGGTTTTGCTATCGTTCATCATCAATTTATTAGCGACAGCCCATTGCTTAACATCACAGATACACTCCTCTAGAAGCGGCAGGGCATGTGATCTATCAGATGGCTTGAGAGACAGGAATAGTTGAGTGTCGTCGGCGTATATCATTGAGTGTATTCCGTGAGCAGAGGTGATGTCCTCAAGGGGTGCCGTGTACATAATGAAAGATAGCGGTCCCACCACTGAGCCTTGGGGGACGCCAAATTCCAACGGTTGTGATACGGAAACACTGACACCAATGACAATTTGCTGGCTGCGATTGTCCATGTACGAAGTAAACCAGTCAAGTGCTTTATCTTCAATTCCATAGCGAGAGTTAAGGCGATTCAAGAAAATGCGATGGTCGATCGTGTCGAAGGCGCTGGAGAGATCTAACAACACGAGAACTGCCTCCTTCTGACTATCCACAGCGGAAAGAAGGTCATTTTGAACCCGCAGTAGCGCTGATTCCGTGCTATGGCAGCTGCGGTAAGCAGACTGGACATGCGCATAAAGATTGTTTGCAGAAAGATAGTCTTGGATCTGAGAAGCAGCGATTCTTTCTTCGAGTTTGGACAAGAAGCTGAGGTTGGATATGGGCCGATAGTTTTTTAAAACTTCGCGATCCATTTTTGGCTTCTTTAAGGATGGTACAACACGAGCACGTTTAAACGATGTAGGGAATCGTCCATAGGAGAATGATCTGTTGACTAACTTCGTGATGATAGGAGTAAGTTCGTCAAGGAGTTCTTCTTTCAAGAGCCAAGTAGGAACCGGGTCTAATGGACATGATTTGGTTGGCGACTTCTGAATAAACTTTCGCACATCCTCATCTGTTACCTACTGGCTAAACTCGCTGAAATGACTCTGGCAGGATTCAAATGGATGGCTAATACTGTTCTCATTATCTTTATCCTGATCAAGTTCTTGTCTGATGTCGCGAATCTTGGAAGCAAAGTAGTCGGCAAAGTTATCAGCAAGGTCTTTTTCGGCGTCACTAGATGGAAGAATCTGTTCGCGTTTTCCAACACAAATATTATCAATGACTTTGAAAAGCTGACGGTCATTGGTATTGTCAACTTGCGATTTATGGTAGGTAGTTTTGGCATCGTAGAGCAGCTTATGATATTCCTTGCATTGTTCTTGGAATATTTGTCTGTGGCATTCTAAACCCGATTTTTTCCAGGCTCTCTCACATTGACGTTTCTTCTGCTTGGCAGCTTGAAGAGAAGGAGTAAACCAAGGTGCGTTTGGGCGAACTCCCTCACCATACATGAGGGAGTTGTGTTCTGACAGCATGATGACACGCATCCTGGCTAAGAAAACGTTGAGAGTTTTACAAAGATTGTATTATGGGAAGACATATTTAGAGCTTCATCAAAACAACACCTAAATTCTTAACATTGGCAGATGGTTTGATAGAGTGGCAGAGGATGATTTAAGCACTTCCCACCACGCCACTGTGTTGACTTGCGGTTAGCACAGCTGTGTGAGTGAACATGACACGACTGCTCGCACATAGCATTGACGGCCATGGTTAAATTTGAATTTGGACTGATATACTTACAATAAAAACGCATTCACAATGCTGGTCGATTTCACATTTTATGTTACCTACAGAAGGTGTGAATTATCCTTCATGCATACATCACTTTAGATCTGAAATCGACCAACTAATAATGACACACGCACAATTCTTAAACAACATCTTTTGCACAGAGTTCAATGGGATTTGAAAAGTAAAGTGGCAGTTGAAACTCTGGTGATAACACGTTTGCAGTGCATGATGGGGCTTCCTTAAATCATCCTCTGATAGAGTGGTTGCCCAAGTTTAGCTCAATAATATACCAAGTTAACAGTCCAAATCCGTAGGAAAACTAACAATTTCTGCACAAAACCCCAAAACAAGGACAAGTGCTATGGTTTATACAAAGTAATACTTTGGTTTATACGTATATGAATGCGTAATCTATAATAAACAACTAAATTGATTATGAAATTGTTTTCAATTTTTAGAGGGGCCGATGGAATGGTAGCAACATTTTCAAACGCCGTGTAATCATACGATAACCATATGAAAGCTGTAGTCCTCTTTGAAAATCAAGAAAATAATTTTTTATGTCTTTCTTTTTAAAACAAAAGGCGAACATCAAAATTCCTATTTGATTTCAAGTTTTTAACAAGTTTTAGAGTTTTCAACATGAGAATAATAATAAATAAAATAAATAAATTTCGGTATTTATATAGCGCCTTACCACAGATCACGGAGTGTTCAAAGCGCTGTAATTTCGCTGCCATGGTGAATCATCACAATCAGATCGCATCAACTAGGTATTGTGCAGCCGGAATAGTGCAAACCTATCCGCATTTAGATTGTAACATCCCCCATTTATTTGTGCAGCTCCCCAAATTCCATTGGGTGAAGGAAGTTTTTGATAACCAAACAACTTATCCCCGATTTTTTTTAAAGCAGGAGGAAACCGGAAATCCCGGAGAAAACCTGCGAGAGCGAGCATGGAATCGGGATAAACCAAGTGCACACGAGTCCTTGGGCCGCGCCGCCGGGGCTTGAACCCGGGACCTCAGTGGTGAAAAGCGAGGGAACTACCGCTGCGCTAACTCGCCCTCTCGAGTTGTAGCAGTAACGTATAATATTTGTCTTCTATTCCAACATTTGCAACAGACATCGAATACTTTCTGCACAATACTGACACATAATAATAATAATAATAATAACAACAACAACAACAACAACAACAACAACAACAACAACAACAACAACAACAACAACAACAACAACAACAACAACAACAACAATAATAATAATAATAATAATAATAATAATAATAATAATAATAATAAAAATTAGGATTTAATTTAGGTAATCTAATATTCAACGTTCAGTTGCTATGAGTGTTAAACTTGGAATGGACGAAATTGCACTGTTTCTGCATCATACACCTTTTCCATAATATAGGAATATTTCACACAAGTTAGAACAATGAACGGGCGCTCATACAATAATACTACATACATGGGAGGGCGAGTTAGCGCAGCGGTAATTCCCTCGCTTTGCACCACTGAGGTCCCGGGTTCAAGCCCCGGCGCGGCCCAAGGACTCATGTGCACTTGGTTTATCCCGATTCCATGCTCGCTCTCGCAGGTTTTCTCCGGGATCTCCGGTTTCCTCCTGTATCGCAAAAATCGGTGATTAGTTGTTTGGTTATCAAAAACATCCTTCACCCAATGGAATTTGGGGAGCTGCACAGATAATTGGTGGATGTTACAATCTAAATGCGGATAGGTGTGCGCCGTTCGGCAGCAACCTAGTTGATGCGATCTGATTGTGATGATTCACCATTGCAGCGAAATTACAGCGCTTTGAGTCCTCTAAGATCTGGAGAAAGGCGCTTTATAAATCCAAAATTTATTTTTATTTTTTTTACATAGGCACATGACATAGTACAGATTTCATCCCAAAAGTTGTGAAAACAATTTGATGGGCATGAGTTACCCTTAAATCTGATGATGCCCTGTTGAAATAATGCAATGTGCACTTACCGTAACCAAGGGTAGAGTCGATTCAATGCTTCGTCGAAACCAAACACGTTCTAGCTGAACTGAATTCTGAAGCTGTTTGTCTTAGTAACACCATGTGACTGGTATTACTGATATGCAGTGATATTTATGCAGAAATGAAACCGAAAATTATAATCATGTTTTCGACAGCACCTCATTTTTGACCAACCAAACAGCATACTAATAACGAATCACCACACACTAGGATCCACAACATGTTCATCTATCAAGGCACAGTTCTTTAACCCCAATACATTAGCACATTCATTGAATGACCTTTGAAAATGTGGGTACAAAAACTCATACTCTGATACTTGAGGTCAAATTTTGCACTCTGATTGTTTAATTGAGGTTACTGAACTATGCCATTGGGATGAGGCTATTGTGGTTCATAGTGACAGTGCCAGATCTCTAAGGGTGACGTACACTGTAAACAGATAACATACTCATGTAAATAATTATCCTGAGCAAACTTCAATTTAAACACGCCTACCTTTAGTGTTGAAAATGATGTAAAAGCAGACCTTAAAAGGGCATTTCGTGATCCACAGCCTCATCCCTCCACAAATTGAATTTTTATACCACTGGAAACATCTGGCTACATAATGTCTATTTGCAAAATTCAGATTAATTTGTATAATAGAAAGTATTATAATAGTGGTGCAGTGCAATACACATATTCATGCATAACTAGCAAACGCAAATTCATCTCGACCTTTGCAGGACTTAAACTCCATTAAAAGCTATTAAACCAAGACAACACTCATTGAAACAGCTCAACTGATTAAATCGGATCTTCTCTGGTTGTGCACATGTGTCTGTTTTATATGTGCGGTAACGCTATGAGGTGCTATAATACAGCTTCAGTTGGGTAACTGATTATAAAGGAAACGCAAGGAAACAATGGTATGTGGACCTTTGTTCACGAAATGAGACAATGGCCTGCTTTTTGTTAACCAGCATTCTTGAAAATGAGCAACATAATGATTGTTGACTTAACACGGTTTGGAAATAATTTCTTCATATTTTTGGTGTTATCTGTCGTTTACATATCCTTCCTAAAACACAAAAGTGCGACTATTTCCAAACACCTAAATTAGCTAAAAATTTAGGACATGTTACAAAACTATATTTTCTAGAATTTCATAGAATAGTTTAAATGTAGCTTGAACCGTTTTTTGTGGCATCCTTCAGAACGGAGCGGTCCGTTACCAATATAGCTCAATATTTTCGGTCAAATCTCCATTCAATTAACACGGGGAGTTGGCTAGCTATGAGCTAGCTATGCTTTGCCCTCACTCATATTCTACGAAAGTGCGACTATTTCTGAACATCTAACCTAGCTGTAATTTTAGGTCATGTTAGAGAAATATATTTGCTAGAAGTTTGGAGAATAGTTTAAATATTGGCCGGTTATTTTTCACACAGTGATGTTAACTAGGCAAATGCAATATACTTCTAACATACACTATTTGTAAAGGTCGTGCGTCAATGGTGAGAGCAATGTGTATTGTGTATAGGAAAACGGACAGTAACTGCAGTATGATAAGCTTTTTCCTGGATATCTATTGAAAAAATGCCAGTAATCACGAAATACTCTTTTAAAATAGTTGACGGATGTCGTATTATTGTTTTGTATATTGACAGAATTAGCACAAAATGATGTCCCAAGCAACATATCTGAAAACTTATTTGCAAAGTAGGCTGGTAAACTGCAGGTCCAATTTCACCGCTATTTCGTGGCTTGTAAAAAGGTGGAAATAAGTGAAATCATATAATTGCGAATAATCTGTATTCCTGGATTTCGTGAACTTGATTTAGCAAAAAACAAATAAAGTTGTTACCCAGTCGCCCAGGGGAACAACCTGGTATACTAGTCGGGTAACCAAGTCCATTCCAATAAACGCGAGACAAGTTGCGGTAGTCGCAAAAGAGGTATCAAAATCACGCGGCCTCCCGAAGATTTATAATAGGGTATAAAATTCAACCAGTGAGTCTCGAAACGAGTTTTCGCAATTACTATTATGCATTATTTGTGATGTTGTTATGATGTTTGAGTTTTGCTGTAACTATTACTTCAATAACTGCTTAAATTTTCTATCTACCTTGTGATATATGTGAATCTTCATGTAAGGCCTAAATGTTATGCCTACTTATGAATTTCAAAAGGTCATAAGTCAAAAATAATAGGTCACAGAAAAAAGTTTCGATTGACTCTTTTGATCCAAACATCCATCTTAATTTTCACGACGCATAAGTTATTTTAAAAACATTTCCGATATAAGTTTCGTTTCGTTTAAGTGATGATTTTGTTCATGTAAGTTTTTTTTGTTAAAGTTTTTACTTTATAGATATTAAATATCTATATGTCATGTGATCTGCACACCAAATATGAAGTACTAGTTTAAGGTTATTAATTATTTTAAACTGTTGTGATTTGGTAGTTCACAGCATCTTACGAATGGTAGTGAGCTTTGGCAAAAACTGTATTGCTCAATTCATAGCGAGTGTGTAGAAGAATTAAAATATCACAGACATACTTTTATAGGTGCTGCGGTTCTTGAGTTACTTTGTAAAGAGGGCTGAAACAACAACACTTTTGTAAAACGTACATAACTCATTCACAACAATAAATTAAGCAAATTTGCAAAGTATACGATTTGTAGAACGAACTTTTGCAAAACATCAAGGTGTTATTTTTCAATAATATATTGATCTTGATAATGAAAATCGATTTTTAGGTTGCTTCGACCAACAATACCTTGTCTACCCTTAAAAGAAATAGCTAGTTGAAATGTGTCATTTTGGGGGAAAATATGACCGTCCTTTGATAACATATCCGTTGCCATGGAAACGGAACAGAACGTGCGGGTTACAAATTTGTCAACATGGCAGAATGGATTTTGTAGATCTTCGGAACATTTTGATTATGATTTGTCTATTTGAAACATTTGTTCTACGAAACCGTTAAATAGAATACTTTTGGCTGCATGTGCTCTGAGGTCCCATAGGAATATTGTGCAAAGGTGTGTCTCCGAGCCCTTAAGACCGGCTATTCCAGTTGAAATCATACACACCCTAAAGAAGACATGAACTTAATCTTCCACAAAGGGAGTGTAAATTTCAAACAGGTTTACCTAAATGTGTGATACAGAAGAAAAAGTGGGGATACATAAGTGTGGTGATGGTGGGGAGGGGCGCACTGCACTTCACAGAGAAAAGCGCAGGACAGGGCGAGACAAGACAGAAATGACGGAACATGATGAATTAAGTCAGGAACAATAATACGATCAGTTTTAAAACACCCATAATAGTAATGTACAGGATATATTCCAGGAAAGCAACGAGATCTCTTTTCCTTAATACATCCATCTTCTCCTGCTCTCCGACATTTTTCTTTCGAATATTATTAAATTGGTATGGAATGGTACCAGTTGTTAAGGAAATATTTAACAAATTTGTTCAAACATGTTCAACTGTTTCAATTAAAAATTACTCTATACAATAAAGTTTCCAATGCTGTTGTATCTACAATCCAGGAAAAAAAGGTTGGCACACTTTGCCTGTCTTTTGGTATATCTCTTCCCCCGCTCCCCCAATTCAATGTTGGACCAAGCCATGTTGTCAATAGGTCCATGAGACACTCCAACATTGAAAGATGGGGAGTGGGGAAGGGTGAGTTATAGGGGGGGGGGGGGAGTCTGTACTTCACATATATTGCATGCATGTTTCACTCGCCTCTCCCATTTTGATAGGGCACGCATTTCCATTGTTTAATGCAAGTGTGCCAACTATTTTTTTCCTGGATTGTAGGTTCTTGTTTTGATAAATTTGTTTCCTATCTTCATGGCGTATTTTGGTTTAAAAGGCGATGCCCACATAATCCATTTAGACAACTTGATAATGGTTCACTGAAGCTCACTGATAAAGTATCATGGCAATGAAAAAGGTCTATGCCGTCATGTTGTATTTTTAAGGAATAGGTACATCAATAATATATCAAGTGTTCATTTAGAACACAGGATTCGAATTACAAATTGACTGTTTCAGTCAAGCCAAATGAGCTGGGAAAAAAGCATATTGTCGTGACAATCTTCTATGCTGACAAATGGCTGACAAAGGAGCGGGAAACAATACTATGATACAGATGCAACATTTAGTAACAATTAACCCATTAACTGGCACATATAATTGAGTACCACTAAAAGCCATGCCGATGCAGAAAGAGATGGTAACATGTGCACCATTAATTGGCAAACAATAGGTTTGGTAATATCGAGATTAAGTTTCCAATGCTCACCGTTATGCGGAATAGTATTTAGATGGTTCTCCAGATGTAAACTAATGAGATCGCATGCTAGACAATAAATCGGGAACCAGTTCCAGGTGCCGTAACTTTATCGTCTAGTACATTATCTTGCAATACTTTATATTGGAAGCCATCTAAATAATATTCCGCATAGCTCTGCGAATGGAAAACTTAATGTCGATAATACTTGAATCATGATAATAACTGTGTGTTATGAACAAAGTCATGCTAATGGAAGCGAATAGAGACTTAGCAACATCTGTTGTTTTTACCTACACGTTTGTTTTTAAAGTGTGTCATGGTATAACCCTACTACTACTGAGCCATATTTTGTTACACAAAGAGGAGGGTTGTTGCAACACCCGAGCCTGATTTTCAATTACAAACGTATTATGCTGTTATATTTGGTCTCCTCTATCCAGTGATACCAAAATAAGTATCATTCTTCACATTATCTTGCTATGACGTCATAATGTGAGGACGCCCATGCAAATTCTGGCTATATACAAAAGTATAGGCAAACTTGACTTTCGGCTATAAATTCTACCAACATGCGATATTCACCAAATTTTCGTTCTCTCCTAAATATAAAATGAAACTAGAGCAACTGTGCCCTTTGCAAGGGCACGAGGTAAGTTAGGCGGATGACTGTGACGATCTGATCAAGCAGCAATACTATGCTGGATAGTATTAATTTTAATAAGACTGTTTTATTAATTGCCGTTTTAATATACCTTGATCGTGGAAAGCTGTTCTGTATGACCCCTTAATGACCTTAAATGAATTTTAAAATATTTAAAACATGTTAAGAATGTCATAAGGATCATTGCATTTAAATTTCAGCTCAATTTAAGCATTTTGGAAACTTGACCTTTGACACCTTTATTGCCCCTTCATGACCTTAAATGAATTTTAAAATATTTTCAACATGTTTAGAATGTCATAAGGATCATTGCATTTAAATTTCAGTTCAATCAGAGCATTTTGGAAAACTTGACCTTTGACCCCTTAATGACCTGAAATGAATCTTAAAATGTTTTTCAAATGTTTAGAATGTCATAAAGATCATTGCATATAAATTTCAGCTCAATTGGAGCATTTTGAAAAACTTGATCTTTGACCCCTTTATGACCCCTTAATGACCTTAAATGAATTTTAAAATATTTTTTAAATATTTAGAATGTCATAAGGATCATTGCATTTAAATTTCAGCTCAATTGGAGCATTTTGGAAATCTTGACCTTTGACCCCTTTATGACCCCTTAATGACCTTAAATAAATTTTAAAACGTTTCAAACATGTTTAAAATGTCATAAGGATCATTGCATTTAAATTTCAGCTCAATTTGAGCATTTTCGGTTAAAATGACCTTTTTTGACCCCTGTGACCCCTGGATGACCTCTGATGTTAAACAAATCCATAACTTTTGTAGCCAGCTACCCAATACTGCTTGTGACTGAGTTTGGTCGAAATCCGATCAAGGATGTGGAAGTAGTAGCAAATTGTGAGAAAGAAGAAAGAAGAAAGAAATACCGAGAAAGAAATAAGTTAGGCTGCACGCCTAACTTAATGACTATTTCAACCTAACTAACAAGTAAAAAGTCAGTAGCTCTTGCAATAATTTTACAAGAGTGAAACTAGTATAGTCACCAGAGGGGGTTCCCATGCACCGAGTGCTTTTTTTTTCTAACTTACATTTTTGTAATCCTGAAGGTGTCTAGTAAATGAATTTTGATGTTCCCAAAATTAAATATTGTCCCATGGGGTTCATTTGGCGGCCATTTTGGATTCCGACAAAATTCAATGAAATTGACATAACTTTTGAACTAGACATCATAGGAAGACAAATGACCCCATTTTTCGGGATAATGTGGACATGAGCAATCAATTAAGAGGGTTATTTTCATGATTTAAACATGTTGGATACATTAAAATGCAAAATATACTAAAATAGTATCTTCAAGGCATACTCGTCTGTATATAATAGGAGCTCTTTTTGGTACATTGAGAAGGATATTTTGATGTTATTGATTTATTTACTATTTTCTCTTCTAGGTGCATGACTTAACTTATTATTAGCTAGAACTGGTGTTAGTGAACTAAAAATCGTAGCATAGTTATAGTGAAGTGGTGGACAATCATGCCAAAACGCAAGGATGATAAAGGTACCGAGTCAGACTCACTGCAGAAACGTCCACCTGTAAATTGTATTTTACACGTGAGTGGTATTGAGCATCTAGATTATACGCCGCTCAGTAAAGTAAGGGGCTCCGCCACTGACAAGCTGGCTCAGCTACATGACATTTGCGACAAAAGACACATTGAACCTCATGATTCACCCTATCGCATGGATGATGTCTGTAATCACATTCCGGAGAGTCTTGCTGGTGTAGATTTATATAGAAACAATTGGATATCATCGAGGCTGCTACCAAAACTTTACTGAAAATCAATATCGTTTGAAATGTAGTGCAGGAACTAATGAAGCTTCAACATCACAATCCTCTCGTAACCGTAAATTACATTATTATCAACTGTCATGCGACTGTTCCCTCCAGAATGTATCTTTTTACTGGAAATTAAAGTGTCTGGAAAGACTGAGAGACGCATCAAATTCCCAGTATTCAAGGACAAAGACGGAGCATTTAAGGAGCCTTCTTGGAAACAGATTGAGCCTCGGGCACTAGAACTAGGACTACATCGTCTACATAGCATGGTGCTAGGTGAGGGTCTCTTTGCAAGAGAGGCGAATGAGAAGCTGAAGGTCCTACTTGAGAACCACATTATCCATGACTCGATCGCCTATGCCAAATTTCATCTAGGTGACAAAGGGTATATCACCAACAACCTGGTCTACAGCGGCAGCATCTCTGTCGCAGACGCGGTGACTGGAAACAACCAAAGCACATACTGCTCTGCAGTATCATCCGACACCTCTACAGAAGCAAACAACTCGCCACTATTCTCAGTAAGCTGGATATAACTGTGACACTGAGACATATAAATTCGCCTTGGAACTTGCTAGCCAAGGATCTTGATGAGGTTTCCACATCCCTTACTCCGCAGATCATTACCGGCGAGGGAAAGGATGTGTTTCATCTCGAATGGGACAATCTAAACAAAACAATGACAAATATTCATGGGCCAAACGTGGTGAACAGCACTGGTGGGATAATGAATCAAGATGTGAAACCCGGGTTTGATACCACTACTAACCAGGATCGGACTCTCCCTCTCTACGAGCGTAGATATATCCGAGACCATGGCTTCTGTTCATATCTGTAGTCAAGTCGGGCCCAAATTTCCTGAGGGAACCGTGTTCACTCCGCCCATGATAAATAGCGAAATGTACTCAACATGCATCTCAAAGAATATCGTGTCTGGCCATTTACACGGGAAGCAGTGGGGAGAAGCAGCCTGTCCCAGGGTTTGGTGGCTTCCTCTCAGCTACCGGTGTGAAACCCCAAAGAAAGTCAACTATCGACTATTTCACCCATATCCATCACCCCTTCACCATCCAAGTGGGTCAGGAGTATGTCCTTGTCTTCATATGTGACAAACTTCACAAGCATGGTAAAAGTGGAGGGGTCCTGTAAAGCGAGGTCGAGGGTCTCACGAGGAGTACATGTCTGTACAAGATTCAGCAAGGTCTTGGGGTTGGTGACCTCAACGTTCTCCTCAATGAATCGCTCAATTAACAAGTGCTTCACCGGCTTCACCGACTGTTTAGAGGCAGAACAATGCTTTTGCATATGCCTTCCCTGTCAATACACTACGTAGGCAGCCACTGGTAATGAGATCAGCCACCAAACCCTGGGACAGGTTGCTTCTCCCAATAGCTTCCAGTACAGATGTGAACAGGATCAGGAGCCATGGTCTCGGGTGTATCTAAATTTAGGGAGCGCACCTTGCTCCGCGCGTAGAGAGGGAGAGTTCGATCCTGGTTAGTGGTATCAAACCCGGGTTTCACATCTTGTATCATTATCCCACCCGTGCTGTTCACAGCATTTTAGCCATGGATATTCGTCATTGTTTTGTTTAGATTGTCACATACAAGATGAAACACATCGTTTCCCTTGCTGGTAATGATCTGCGGAGTATTATGTGGAAACCTTAGCCAGCACTGTCTCTAGTTCCTAAGGCGAAGTTGCATGTCTCACAGTGACCCAGTTTACTGAAGATAGTGCAGTGGTGAGTTGTTTGCTTCTATAGAGGTGCCCGATACTAGTGCAGCATGTGCTTTGGTAGTTTGGTAGAAGAAACAGGGCCACATCCTTACACTTATCTTTGAACCCCAGCTTATATGAATAAGTCACCGCGTCTGCGACAGAGATGATGGCGCCGTAGACCAGGTTGTAGGTGATATAGCCTTTGTCACCCGGATAAAACTTGGCAAAGGTGATCGAGTCATGAATATCATGGTTCTCAAGTCGGACCTTCAGCTTGTCACTTCTGTACTCTGGATTGAGGAAGCCACTTCTTTCAAACTCTTGTATGATTGTACAGAAGACTCAGGGATGTAAGTAACATAACCTCCTTCTGCCCAACAACTCGGTCTTGAATGAAATCAAGGACAACAGTTTCCAATTAGGCTCCTTAAATGCTCCGTCTTTGTTCTTGAATGCTGGGAATTTGATCTCTCAGTCTTTCCAGACACTTTCATTTCCAGTCTTTCACAAAAGATGCATTCTGGATGGAACAGTCGCATGACAGTTGATAATTGTAATTTACGGTTACAAGAGGATTGTGATGTTGAAGCTTCATTAGTTCCTGCACTACATTTCAAACGATATTGATTTTCAGTAAAGTTTTGGTAGCAGCCTCGATGATATCCAATTGTTTCTATATAAATCTACACCGGCAAGACTCTCCGGAATGTGATTACAGACATCATCCATGCGATAAGGTGAATCATGAGGTTCAATGTGTCTTTTGTCGCAAATGTCATGTAGCTGAGCCAGCTTGTCAGTGGCGGCGCCTCTTACTTTACTGATACGATCAATCATGATATTCTCATTGAGAAACTTCACCATTATGGAGTACGTGGAAAGGCTTTGGAGTGGTTCAGGAGCTATCTTACCAACAGAAAACAAATTGTTGTGTTTAATAATTGTAAATCTTCTTTAAGTATAGTTCAATGTGGTGTTCCCCAAGGTTCTGTATTGGGTCCCCTTCTTTTTATTATTTTCCTTAATGATATTGTTTATTCTTCGAAAGATTTGTCCTTTTTTATTTATGCAGATGATACAAATACTATTATGTCCAATCCGAACCTTGATGAACTTATTCGTTCTGTTAATAATCAATTAACTAATATTTCTGTATGGTTCAAAGCCAATAAGTTGTCCCTTAATGTTCAAAAAACGAATTATATTATGTTTAAAAACCGTCATAGCAATCGCACATACCACAATACTCATATATTTATAGATGGCAATGAACTTATTAAAGTAACTCGTACTAAATTTCTGGGTGTTATTCTTGATGAATCTCTGACATGGTATGATCATACCTCTTATGTTACCAATATTGTTTCAAGATATAGTGGAATATTATTTCGTCTAAAGCACATTCTTTCGTGTGATACGTTATTTACCTTGTACAATACATTAGTTCTACCTCATCTACACTACTGTAATATAATTTAGGCAGATCCTAACAATTGTAATTTGAATTCTATCTATGTGAAACAAAAGAGAATTATCAGGTTATGTACCAATTCTAGCTGGCTGGCCCATACATCACCTTTATTTGGTCAGCTAAATACTTTGAATATTTTTGATATTCATAAACTTATCAAAGCTTTATTTATGTATAATTTCAGTATTAACAACATGCCTTGTAATTTTGCCAATTATTTTGTTAAAAATATGGCCATCCACACTTATTCAACACGCTCATCCAATTTGTTTCGCCCTGCAATATTCAATTATGATTTGGCCAGAAATACCATAAGAAGGCAGGGCCCATTGCTTTGGAATTCTATCCCCGATGATATCAAAATCGCCTTGTCTCCTAATTCATTCAAACGCAGCTATAAAGATTATCTGATTTCTTTATACTCATAAATTTATTGCTTCATAAATGCCCTGTATCATAACATTCTATTTTGTACTGTATAAAGTTAATGCATTTTTTTTTCCAATTGACTTTTGTTTATATGCTATTGCCATTGCCAACGTCATTGTCTGTCTGCACTAGTCCTGTCAGTCTGCCGTTTTTCACTCCGTCCTTGTCTGTTGTCTGTAGGCGTCTTTTTTGCACCGAGGGCAATCATGTCTTACGAGCTTTGCTCTTGTGATTGTCCTACCATCCTTTTCTTGAATATTTTGTTATTGTATATAATATGATGGTGAAATAAACTTGAACTTGAACTTGAACTGAACTGAGCGGCGTATAATCTAGATGGGCGTTTCTGCAGTAAGTCTGACTCGGTACCTTTATCACCCTTGCGTTTTGGCATGATTATCCACCACTTCACTATAACTATGCTACGATTTTTAGTTCACTAACACCAGTTCTAGCAAATAATAAGTTAAGTCATGCACCTAGAAGAGAAAATAGTAAATAAATCAATAACATCAAAATATCCTTCTCACTACCAAAAAGAGCTCCTATTATATACAGACGAGTATGCCTTGAAGATACTATTTTTAGTAATATTTTGCATTTTAATGTATCCAACATGTTTAAATCATTAAAATAAACCTTTTAATTGATTGCTCATGTCCACATCATCCCGAAAAATGTGGTCATTTGTCTTCCTATGATGTCTAGTTCAAAAGTTATGTCAATTTCATTGAATTTTGTCGGAATCCAAGATGGCCGCCAAATGAACCCCATGGGACAATATTTAATTTTGGGAACATCAAAATTCATTTACTAGACACCTTCAGGATTACAAAAATGTAAGTTAGAAAAAAAAGCACTCGGTGCATGGGAACCCCCTCTGGTGACTATACTAAATGAATATCATTCATTTTACTGCATATATCAATGGTTTCCCCCCTCTATGGTCATATTTGATAGCCTGTTCTACCCCGGGTAAGGCGCTGGGCTAAATATTGTATCTGATCGCAAAGGATAGATCTACTATTAGCTTAGGTCGTTTGGGCGTTTTTTATGACGGATGAAAAACATTAGGGGTTGTGCAACCTGTCCTTCGTAGTTCTAGGATAATATAATTATATTATCTTTTATACCGTAAAAAGAGTACATACTCTGAATTATATTCATATTTCAACACAGCCATGTGAAGAGTAATTAGATGAATAATATTAATACTACATGTAAGGCCAAATAAAAAAATAAACATGTTTCACGTCCCCTCCCGCTTCCTTTTTTGAGGTTTCTTCAATTTTATTTTTATTTATCGAAATTCAGTTATAACTTTTCACAAAATATGTCTAGGAAGTAGAGATGCTTTATATAGCCTTGCTAATATACAAGAAACACTTTTATAAGGTTTTGTGATAGTTAGAGTGGGGCTATCTCTTAGAACAACAAATACTAGAGGCCTCCTCCTTTTTCCAGGCATTATTGTATACGCTAAAACAGCTCTAATTATGGGTATTTACACTGATTTTGCGATAAAAAATAATAAATTTTCAAAAACCCGGACGTGAAACATGTTTTTTATTTTACTTGGCCTAATTGTAATCATGGTATAGACCTAAAAATGAATTTTTAATCGGGGTTCTAAAATATGTTTTGAAAACGAACTGTCTGGTTGACATGTGTTGCACAATTCATTTTCACTATGATTCTGCCTCACCCTTCCCATGTCTGACATACTTTAGGCTTGATTCAGTTCAAACAATAGTGAGCCATCTGGTGTTTCTTATCTTAATAGCATTTTATGTGTCATACTTTCGATGAATAGGTTCCCCTTGTTCTCTCCCTCGCCCCTATCACTCTTTCTCCCTCTCCCGTACGCAGGATTATGTTGGGGTGCTGATTTTGAAAAAGTGTACCTTTGCCCAAGGGGGGGGGGGGGGGGTGAAAAGTGAACTTTCTTTCCAAAATTGGGACATTTTTTGACAAAAAATCCGTAAAAAACCTGAATTTGTTGCTCGCTACGCTCGCAAATTCTGAATTTTTTTCTCTCACTATCTGACGCTCTCGATCCCTCTAACTCACTCACACTCTAGTATTGGGTTATTCCAGTTGAAATCCATTTCACATAATTATACTTTATACAAATACAAAAATCATCATGGCGGGTAAACCAAAAGGAACGGTCGAATAAAATGGTGTTTTAAAGTGATGAAATACAGGTGCAAACAGACAAATAGAAATGTGGTCCGTTATGTTTTTGTTTGGTGTTTTGTAGGGGTGCACCTCTCGATCTCAGTCCGACACGCCGCTAGTCAAACACGCAGCTAGTTCGATACGCCACTATAGTCCGACACGCCGCTGCAGCAGTCCTAGTCCGAATAGTTTATCGTGTTTATGCATTTGGGAAACTTTACACATTAGGAAATTGAATGAACGCTTATATTCTCGATTTTAATTAAGCGAATGTGCAATCTTTTTCATTTAATACGTATGCAAATTCTAAATAGTGCATCCAATTTCGCACATTATGCAGTAAATTTCGCGCTAAATTGTGCAGCCAAATTCACGTAGCCTTGAATTCAGAGCCTATTCGGAAATACAAATTAATATATGCGAAAACAAAATGAAAAAATGTTCAATCCAATTCGCTAAGTGCAGAATCAAATCCTGAGATTCTTAAATATTTTTACAATGGTTCAAATATGAAAATGCTATATATTTCCAGACGAAGTAAACACATTATAGCAAAAAGCCTAACAGTTTGTAGCCTGACAGTGCCAACTTTAGACGATACGTGCGATCGATATACAGCCTGTCTCAAAAAAATTGTGCAAGTGAAAGGCGCCCTCTTTAGCGATTAGAAAATACCGTTGTGACATGATGCTTACATCAACGTCGAGGGCACAGTCTTAGCTCTCAAATATCGTTTGTTCTGTTCAATTTGCTCTTTTTAATCTCGAGATATGCTTAGTTAAGAACGAAAGGGTAAAATCACAATTGTGCCACTTTTTACTAGGGAATAGGGTTGTACATGTAAATCAACGATAGCTGATGTTGATGCGTCTAATGCACGATCCCCGTGCATTAGACGCATCAACACCAGCGCGCGTGAATTATTTTGTCTATTTTCATTAATTTGTCAAATTTCATGAACTTGTCAAAGTTCATTAACTTATAAGTGTGTAAGATTTATTAGTTTTTTAATATTGTCTTGAATGACAAAAAGAACATGCACATGTATTTAATTTTACAACAGAATGTGATTATTTATTTATCGTTTAATAGGTCGTTAGTGGAAAAAGAGAATCATTATACCTTTATAGTGATAAAACATTAAAAGCAATTTTGTATTGCTGTGTAATTGATGCGTTCTTTTGATTTGACGAAGGAACTCTTGATAAACTTGATGCTATCATTGATTTACATGTACAGCCCTCTTCCCTAGTAAAAGTGGCACAATTGTGATTTTACCCTTTCGTTGTTAAGTAAGCATATCTCCAGATTAAAACAAGCAAATTGAACAGACTAAACGGCATTTGAGAGCTAAAAATATGCCCTTGACGTTCATGTAAGCATTATGTCACAACTATATTTTCTAATTGCCACAGAGGGCGCTTTTCACTTGCACAATTTTTTTCGAGACAGGCTGTATATTAGGTACGGTACCTTTAGAATACCATACCACGACAACGACTGCGCCTTTTTTCAAGTAGCACCGGTCGAGTTTTGATTTTTTTGTCATCCCTTAGGGGAATGGGTGGGGTGGTGTAGGTGGTCGAATCCAACCAAAAGTGTCCACGGGCCAAAAATAAAAGTCCGAAATAAAAATGTCTCCACAATTTTTTCCTTTTGCCCATTGATTGATAACATATTGGCCTTATAGGAACCAAAAGTGCCATTACTAATCTTGAAAAATAAATCCAGGACGTGTGATAGTAAATGTGATATCAAACCCAATGTTACCTACGAATACCACTAGGATGCTTTCACTATCGCAATACTAATCAACCTAAAACAAATGGAATATTCCCATTAACGCTTTTTTTCGTGTAATGTAGACCACAGGGTGTCAGGAAAATGCTAACTCAACCAGAAAATATTTGTTTTTATTTTTATAACGCGAACAATATGATCTTAGTCAATTTATGCTAGTTTATTTTTGAAAATGAAGTTTAGGTCAGTTTCTGTATTTTATTTATCAAATGAGTATGAATCAATTTACACATTGTATAAGAACGAGTATGATATATGTTTTCAAGAATATTAGGAATTATACGCATACACCTAACGCTTTATACAATGAAAAGGTGAAGAAACCCGGCCGGGTATTCGTAGGTAACATGAGCGATATAACAATATCTATATTGAGTTTATAGGTTTAAATTTTGCTATTATGGTAATGTATTAATAAAATGGTAGTTTTTAGATCCCTTTCAGATGGTACGTCCAAATGAATAAATGTTATTACCTTATATCAAAAAATTGTTGATGCTTTTAGCAAGATTTTGACCACTTCATTTTGATATACAAGTAGTTAATCAGCAATTTTACATAATAAATAATTGTTGAATGAATCCGTATATGGGTAATAATAGTGTCCTGGGGTACCGCTTAAAGTTTTTTTGACAATTAATTTCCATTGGTAGGGACACTTCATTACACATGTCATGTATTATGCTGTATTCGTAAGTAACATTTCAGTATTTGTAGGTAAGAATTAGACTTTTGGTGGATATCGCAATCAAAACTTCATTTTATAAAGCACTTTGAATGTATTATTTTCTTTATGTGCGTTTATTGATACTTTAGGCCCTATCATGTATTAATAATGTCGGTTCACAACGGTTGAAAGAGGATTGAAGTAAGAAACAAAGGCACTAAAGTGACTTTAATTTGCTTAATTGCACACAAATCGCTTAAAACCGTTATTGCAGACTTGTGAAGTCCATCTTGGAGTCAGTTACGTCTTGTGGCCTTTCGTTTGAGGGCAACTACAATTAGCTTTATACCAGGGTCCATCAATGCGTTGTCTAGATCATGAGACAATGAGAACAGTCGTTTTTTTTTGGTATTCGTAGGTAACCTGAGCGAAAACGTCAAAAGTTACCTTCGAATATATCAATTTGGACACAAATTACTAAGAAACCAGAAGGTCGGTAAACATTTAAAATGAAGCACACATGACAGTTGACAAATCCAAGTATTTATCCCTTCTAATCTTCTTTGAATCTGATTTTTCTTTCAAATGAATTTCTGGCAGCTAAACACAATAATAAAGATGTCCGAATGCAATGCATTTCAGTATTAGACATAACAAAGCTTGTATCAATTGCGCATTTATTAGTGATTTCCATTTTTTAAAGATATATCTAGTGCTATGAAAAATTGTATTCGTAGGTAATGTAAAAAAATACCACTCAAAAAAATTATCACAAAAAATTCATAATTATGTACAAATATGTGAAAAATTGAACAGGCAATCTTTGAATACACACCTTTCAGGAAATCAATTTAGATTCAATCCAATAACTTCTTTTCATAACTGATTTAGATGATTTTAAAAATACCTTAAGAAATATTTTGAAAAAATGGGTAAAAATAGCATGTTTTGGGGTCTCTGTGTCTAAGTTTTTCACAGAAGGGGTCTTATTATATATGGCGCGAAGCGTATGATCAAGGCGAATAAACACAATACAAAAACGAATGCCAATTGATTAATACTTTTAAGTTATGGCCCTGAACATGCCGTGTACACTTTTCGTTGGATTCGACCAGGTGTGCGTCAAACATCCCAAAAGTTGCTTAAAATTTGAGAAAAAAATGCCTATACGCTAGTGACATTTTCAGTGCTTTATTATTTTTAAAATAATGAAAACAGGGATAGGACAATAGGCTATTCCAGTTGAAAACGGAAGACAAAGACATGACCTTAATCTTATATTCAGGATTCCGAATTTCAAATGGGATTACCTGAAAGAGTGAATTCATTTAAAATCTGCACCCCATGTGTCGGAGATTAATGTCTTCCGGGATGTTTCAATTGGGGTAGCCCAATGCGAAGGGATGCTAGATTTCAGAATGAATGCATTGCCAACAAAAGATCTGTACCGTTGTAACAGCTATAACGAACGTTTTGAATTATGGCAATTGACCGCCCCAGTTTTGAGTGACTTAATGATTACATTAAATTTAATAATTTCATTTATTACCCATTACTGGAGTTACACATAAACTATATTGAACGATCATGATAATATTTGCACCATGGAACGAATATTAAATTTTTTTGTCAAATTCTTATATTTCAAGAAGGACACCGCCATTTAAAAAAATTCAAACAGTATTTCAAACATGCTAACAAATTCTGTCATTCTTAATTCAGGCATTACAAAACCCAAAATTAAATAATTGTCCGATGGTAAAATATTTCAGGGACATCAAAATCTAAGGAAACAAGACAACAAAGAACAGCGAACATTGCGTGTAACGTGAAATTTAATAAAATCCATAACCATGTTACAATGCTGACATTTAACAAAATGACAAGAGATTAAAACAAAACTAAGTTTCGAGGGTTCAGTACCACAAGCTGACAATATATTAGAGCTGCGGCCACAACAAAACAATGCAGGTCAAATTCGCCATACCTCTATCAGAGGTAAAGTAGTTTTCGCCCTGAACGTGTTGCAGCAGCTGTTCCACTCGCGTATCTATATAGCTTATACAGCGTGCATGTGTGCACGCTGGCGCTTTGAGCGAACACATGTGATTTGAAGCTGCGCCCAACGAAATACGCACTGACGTCACTGCTATATCAGGATGAAAATAGGATAGTGGCGACAAATCGCATAATGAAATTGGCCGACGTTTTCCTTGGTTTTCGTGGTTTTTGCTATTTTCATGGAACACCAAAAGCAAGTGCGTCATTGAACTGGTTTCCCAGTTACCTCTTATTGATCCAGTAATTTCATACACGGTTAAGTGAATAATTATATAATATGTTGCAAAATTTATGCGTTAACCATCGCGTATACGTGCGTGACATCAAGCGTATGCATATGATCTTGTGGAAAATAATATGCGCTGGACGGTTAGCGGTATGCTTAATTTACAAAATAAATTCTGCCAAAAAATAAAATAAATCTGGTTCTAAATATTTATCTAAACATCTACATATAAGCTCGGAATGTTGCGTCTGACGACAAAACTTCGTGATTGGCCTGCGCAGTGCGGCGAATATCGTCTTATTGACACGATTTCAGATTCTGTTACCTCTCTTCTGTCTCCATAACATTGTTTTGAATTTTTGAGTATTTATTATGAGTATACCATGAATTAATCAATGTCAATCACTCATGATTCATTCACTCTTCAAAGAAAATGTTGTATACTTAAAGTTTAATATCACTTATTGAGAGTGAAAATGATTCACTTCGTTATGAGTTTGGCAGACAGCCGAATCCAGATTCGTCTTTTTGGTAAATGCATGAATAATTTTGAATTAGAGAACAATTGATCCACGCTTTGGCTTTTAAGCCAAATCTATTATTTTTTTTACTAATCTATTTTTATGGAAATGTTATAACATGACTTTAAAAAGCCATGTTATAACATTTCCATAAAAATAGATTAGTATTTCTTTCCATAAAATGTTAGATTTTACTGTCAGATATGTACCTTTCTTATTTAAGCTGAACAACTGAGGTAAAGCAAAGAAAATTGGAATTAACTATCATCGCCGATGTCGTTAATGCGGCCACTCCATTCGGTTGTGCTACGACACGATCCTTTATGTGTGTCGCCATATACATGTACGTACTGTGTTATGAACCTCGAGTACCTGTTCGTCTAATATTTCCATTGTAATTATTTATTCAAAATAACAGATTTGAGACTAAGCTACAGTCTTTTTGTAGGGTTTGTTAGTTTAATAAAGTACATTATAATTACATGTATATTAAAAAACAAAATTTTGAAATATATTGAGGGTGAATCTCTCCGCAAATGTTATACATTTCGATTTGGATTTGGAAGATACCTTCTCTTAAATAACAGTATTGCGAACCACCAGCATACATAACTCGATGTAGAGAGTCTTTCCTATTCAGAGGAAATATTGCAATTACACGCCTTATTGCCTTTTAACAATAACCATTGATACTAGCACATATCAGAGAAGATGTAAGAAAAGGAGGGAGAACAGAATTATATCCTTGAGATAATCCCGTAGGTAATCCTGTTGCACCTATTCATAGTCCTTTATTCTCAAGTGGTGGGTTAACCAACAATTAACAATGAGAGGACATTCCTGAACCTCGTTCAGTTGGGGATGATTTGAAGTGACCGCCAATTATGACCATTTGATATTTAATACCAGCAATGTGAAAAAAAGAAGAAATAATGTAGTGCCAAAATAATGTACCCTTTTACGGAAGGAGCAAAGTTTAACAAGTTATAACTCCGCTTCTGCAGTACGAATGTTAGGTTATTATTTCCCAGTCTTTAAAAAAAATTGCAGCCAGAGGTGGGAATCGATCTCGGTACCTCCCGGTTAAACAGCACTGTGCAAGACCACTAAGCCAACTAAATATCTGTTGTGAGATGTGTGACATTAATCTTTGATATTGCTTAATGGAACAAATCGCGGAATTTAATCAGTAATAAAAGAAGTAGATTCTTATATAGCGGTCAAATTTATAAAAGGGGAAATATTTGTCCCTGCTCTAAAGAAAATATAGGTTAGAAAATTATCAAATAAATTTAAATTACAAATTGAGATTTTATATTTATTTCTTTCACGAGGCGGCATTATCACAGACAAACACTGTATAAGCTAAAAACTCGACCCTCATCACTAGATTCTGTCATAGCTCAATGGTAGAGCATCAGACTGCTGATATCAATATCGTTGGTTCGAGTCCTCCTGCCAGCAATGGTTATATTTATGATTTTAATGCTACGCTAAAATTTGTTCAATTTATTTATTTATTTATTTATTTATTTATTTGTTTTTGTTTATATAATTATGTAAATAATTTGATATATTTGAAAGAGGTATTTGAGCAATTCGAAATTTTGATTTTATAATCCTATGGGATCATTATGAACCCCCACCCCCTCCCAAATTGCCAAACGCACAACACCTATGAGTTTGCATCATGCATAATGATCAGTACGTCCATGTCATCATCATTAAAAAAAAACACCATTCTATGTAGGCCTATACCAAGGGGTGACACTAAATTCACGGTTGTTCTATTAGCAACGCAAAATCTATGAAAATTTCCGCTGGTTTACTAGCTAGAAAGTAAGGCCAGTTATCGATCCGTTATAGCTCGTTATGAATAGTTCATGTTCGACCCCTTGGATCATGTTAATTGAGTTTGTTAGTTTTGCGAACTGTGCCTGTTCAATGAGATTATAGCGCGCCCCAATACATCTGGGCACAAACCAGGCGAAAACGATCCAGTTTAATGACAGAGGCAAGGTGGGAAATACAAGTAGTATTTAAGTTATAATAACCTTTGATACCCGACCTGACCTTCCATCATGGCGCCTTATTCGTCTTATGTATTTCTATTATGCTCTCAAGTAAAATAAAATATCAATCTGCACTGAGCAGACAATGTAACTTGGCTCCCAGCATGAATTATTGATTTTATACGGAGGTAAAAAAATGCAGTGTATGTGCATGATGTGCAAGCATACTCCAAATATTTACGGTAAATCTGAATAGTGGTCACATGTTGATATATCGTGTGTTCGGGAAATCACGTGGCAACATTTTAAGATTTCAGGCTTGTTTAGTAGTTAATTGCCATTTGTACTCTTTATTATTTATCTTTGTTAATTGACATATATTTTAAATGGCTGCCCATGATATCTGTTAAATTAAATGTTTTACGAATATAATTCTACCACGCAGAGGGGGGTCACGCAGCAGAATTTCACATCACCTGACTTAGCTAGATTTCGAAGCTCTGCTGTTCAAATTCATGTAAATTTCAAAGTTTATACATTTAATGTAAATTTATTTAATATAATACTAATTTTTTGTTATAACCAACTGGTACACGAAATATACTAGCTTATTACCTATACAGAAAGGTGATTATCAGCCTTCACTCAGCAAATTGTCATGCCTGGCATATGCAGCCATTCTCCGTCTGGATAACATGACTGTCGCCCTCAATACGTCTGGGCACAAATTTAAATAACAATACGCTATTTACATATCAATGCGGCCTCATGCTAATTAAAGCTGCCCCATCCAGGAGTCTATGCCTATACCTGACGCCGGCAACTAGACTACTATAAAAAAATTGTATCACATCTTTCCTGCTCAATCAAAATAATACTTGCAAATAGATCATAGTTTACTAATCTAATCCTGTATTATATAGACCTGTAATATCACCTGTAATATAGGTGATCATTGTTTACATGGTTTGTTATGGTTGGGATTAGTGTCCGATCTCTGTAATGTAATGTAAATGAAGCATATTGATACGCAGGAAGAATCGATCAGGGCGCTAGCTTCATTGTCCTATGAGATGTAGGGCCTAGTGCGAACTGTCCAAGCTGATTGTTCATAATCTTCATTGTTCATTGTATCATAATCTATTAGGGAAAGATAAATACTATTCAAAATATCAATAGATAAGACGAAAGGGATTTAGAGATTTGTAATTGAGTCATGCATGATTTAACAGAAGGTTCTTTCCAAAACCCAAACGTAATGAATAATGGCTTAAATAGAGGGCAGCATATCAATTTCTTAACGTTAACACTTCAGCGTGTTAATCGTGATAAGCAAGCGAAAGAGGGCGGTATACAGGGCTAGCTAGCGGAACCAGACGTTGGTGGAAGCGATATCGCCATTTTTGACGTCGCCATTGGATTAACACATAATCATGGAATCTTCACAAACAATTCTAAATTTGTTATGTGGTGTCAAACCAAAATTATCTTACTCTAAAACCGTCGGGGTACGACAAAGTACCCCACTGCAAGTATGTTAATTTTCCATTTGTAATTGCTAACCGTGTAATGGGGCTGTCAGCCCCATATGGAAAGGTTTTCCTATGAAAGTCTCTTTAAATAAATTATACTCGACTCCAGTGTGTGCACGCTGTGTGCACTGAGGCATTCGAGGTCAATGCACAATGCATACATTACCACACAGCACACTAAGCAGGGCTGTACGGAAGAGGGTATGGTTTTTCCTACGGTACGACGGCATTTTGTAACCAATCAGATTCCTTTTTAGAGAGTAGAATCTGGCAAAGTATTTCTAGGAAATATCGTGTGAGCCAAGTCAATCGGACTGACTATTATCAAGTGAGGGCTGTCTATAGCACGCTACTTTAATAACACGGGGTGCATGTCAGTGTATTTCGCAGTAAATTGAGTGAGATTTTGGGAATACCTTGCAGTGTTTAGTGCTCCTGTACGACGAGGTCTTTCATCAGATTTCCTTGAAAATCGGGGAAAGTAGAGTTTAATATATACATGAGACAATTAAGAGTGAGCCAAAAAATAAAAGACTTTCCCTTTATAATAATAGTTGAAAGTGAAAAAAGACAATTTTCTCCCATTGTTTAACTGTGGGACCCCTTTTATTTGAGCAAAAGAGACTACTTTTCCATATGGTATCTTCGCCAGCCTCGTACGTCACGTGTAGCGTGTCCTATGCCGCCTGCGTGGAACAGCGCAGCACACTACATAGTGTCATCGCCCCGATATCTTCATGGTAGAAATCGCCATGGTAGGTTGAATCCACAGCCACCCATGGCCATTTTATTCGGACCTTATGAGATGCATAATTAGCGAAGTGACCTGACTAAGGCTACTGACAATAGCCGGGGTAATTGATTTCTCGCTGTGTGAGTAAGCTTGTATTAAAAACATCGGTCGATGTTTTGCCACAAGTTTAAAAAAATAACGGTTAGTTCATGAAACCGAAGAAGTGAAATTTAGCAAAACGCGACGAGGTTTATTTGCCCGTAAGAGAGCTTTATTGTTCCGCTATTGTATCCGCTATTGTATCCACTATTGTATTGTATTCATAAAAGCTACTGCAAGAATCGCGGCAATCCCTGATGTTGCTGGTGTCTACCGCCGGCGGTTCGCATTTATTAACATTCAAAATGATCCGATACTCTTACATTTATAGACTTATTACCGCTTTTTATATAATATTCAGAAATTGCAATTATGAAAACTACAAACTTTGAAAGTGAAATATATTTACCATCGAAAATATATCATACTTAAATTCTATAGAATCTATAGATACCCAACCCAGAAGTGCCCCGTTTCTAAATTTTTGAGTGAACACGATAATGCGATTGATTTTCTTACACGTAAAATACGGCAAATTCAGAGAGAAAATCTTGTTTCTCGTATAGGGCCTACTATAGACATTTTCTTTTTGTTGGCTGGTCGCTGAGCTACATCTTTTTACTAATTATAGATACGTCAAAACGTGTTCCCATGTTGAAAGTGTACAAGCTATTTCTACTTGCTTTAGAGAGAGCACAATATTGAATGAAGACGATTTATTTGTGCCAGGATTTCATTTAATATATCCATTTTTTATTTTAATAATACCCCATACCTAACAAGAACATAAGAAAATATTGTAAAGGCCATAAATATACGCACTCATGCATAGGGAGACAAACATGATAAAGTTAATCTGTTCTTTTCATTCCCGTTCATTAACCTTTGGAACATTTCACATGCATGATGTTTGCATCAATCCTTCTCGGCAATCTAGGGCCATAGGCCTATAGTATTTTAAATCGTGAAACCGTAGAACGATCTGTTGGTTGGCATAGATATTGAATAAAATTGAATCCCATCACATCAATTCAAAGCTACACCCTTTTTTGAAATACTGGTTACCACCGGCTTAAAACGAATTGACAATAACTTGAAATTTGGAAATTTTGAGATAAATCCATATCATGGGTAATGTGAGGGCGCTCTTTTCATTGGTGACATCCTCAAATCACCAAATAATGAAAAGTAATTGAACAAAGTGGTGTTGTTCAACGATGTTTTATTATAAAATTATACACTGAAGCTCGTAGTTGGATCTAGGGCTTAGGCTAACGGTCCCTCGCAAGGGGTGCACTATTTGTTCCTAGCCTCCCTCGCGGCTTGCGCCCGGTTCTCTTAACTGAGTGCCGGGTGCGGCCGGAACGTTTACTTTGAAAAATTGCATTCTGAATACGAAGAATGCCATTCTGATATCAAATAATTTTGATTTTTTGAAATTCGCAATTTAATACACATTTTATGGCAAATCATTAAAAATTGATATTTTTGATATTTAACAGTACTTGAAGCAAACTTTATAAATCTGATGAGTTATACTTAAAGTGTATGTAGATGGGATGAAAAGCCGACGATCAATTGAAAATTGTGACCTTTCGTATTGAAGATATGGATTTTTTTCCCAAAACACCAAAAAAATTTAGGTCTTTTGGGAAAAAAATCCATATCTTCAATATGAAAGGTCAAAATTTTCAATTGACCGTCGGCTTTTCCTCCCTGCTACATACACTTTAAGAATATATCATTAGATTTATATAATTTACTTCGAGGACTGTTAATGTTATATATCAAAAATTTGAAAAATATCAAATTTTTATAATTTGTCATAAAATTTGTATAATACAGTGATTTTCAAAAAATTAAAATTATTTGATATCAGAAAGACATGCTTCGTATTCAGAATGCAATTCGATAGGTCTGAGGTGCTCTCATGTCCCACAAAAAATACTGTCGAAACGCAATAAACGCTCATTTTAGATCCCTTAAGCAAAAGTATATTCGACAAACAAGTTACAATTCTACCAAATTTATTCAAAATAAAACTATGCGGTAGAGTCAAAAACGCCGAAGTAGTGTTTCCTATTTTCATTAGGTAATGTGTTAACAATTATTATTATTTTATACAACTTGTAAACATTAATTTTTAGAATAACGAAGTGTCATTATCATCTACAAAAGAAAATATGTGTCATTTTTACACTAATCATGCTAAAAGATTTATAAATACCGTTTTACTTTATAGACGAACGAAAGTTAATTATAACCGTAGACATGACTGAAACCCGGACAGAATAAAATTGTTGGATGATTTGGAACTCAATTTATATGGCGGATCATTCCATAGTTTCCATGGTTTCCGACTTCAAAGCAATGATGTAGAATTAATGCCCTTTCGCATGAATTTGTTGTCCGACAAGACGACAGAAAATACTCGATGAACGGAGCGGTTTGGGTAGAAACCATGGAATTACAGGGCGAAAATAACGTAGGATTAAGTACGGTACCACCTCCATCTTCAAAGAAAATGTGTTCTGTCATGTGCGAAACAGTCCTGTGAATTGTAAAAATAATGAGAAAAAAAAATTACCAAAAGGAACATTTAAATACTCAAACAGATTTCAAAAAATGTAATAATATTTAAATGTGTACAACTCTCTTTTTGATCAAAAATACACACACAAAAATACCTTCGTGGGTCAAAATATCACTGTTAAGTTTCATGAACCCCGGGAACCTTGATATCAACATAAAAGACCATTCATTCCAATGACAAATGATCCAAATATTGTAACATTTGAAAATTGCGCTCATTTTGGACGCCATCGTGGAGTTATAGAAGTAAATGCGCAATAGTACACTAAGGAAAACATTGTAGCATTATGCAAATTATGACCCTAGCAATGATGCGTACGACTGTAGCAATGACAACTTTCATTTTTTTCACTTTTTATGCACATTTATTTTATCTATTGATTGAAATAAGTTTTTTTAAGTATTTCGTTCTATTTGAAACATACGAAGAACATTGTAGATTTTACAAGCAAAACCCACAGACTCTCCTCTTTCCATACACATCAAAATGTTGATGTTGTGCGACCGTTGCCGGTTATTCATGAACTACTCCCTATTCCAGAAAATACAGCACTGATTTTTCCACATGAAACGTAGCTACATCCTAATCCTATTAATGTTTGGTAATAAGGCCCGAAAACATGTGACAATCAGGCCCAAAGATTTGTACAAAGACTAATTAAAATTTATGCATTCTATTTTTTTTTCAAATCTTAATCTTAACGGATTAGCAGGAAATAACATTATAATATTATGAGCTAAATTCTTAGCCTATACGCAAGCTTTTGAATGCTTAGACTTAGAATTCTGTGACTACAATTGCAAGAAAGCATGCAAAATTGAATGTTTTTGGACCATTTTCCATCAAATTGATGGAATCAATGAAATATTGAAATTTGACTTTTATTGCCAGAATTAACTAAAGGATTAAGATTTAGCTATGTTTCATTTGGCAAAATAGGATAATATCTTTTTATTCCAAAAATTTAGTGCTGCATTTTCTGGAATAGGGAGTACAGCTCTTTTCCCATCAGTTCCTCTTAGCTGTATAGTTTGATCAGCTCGTAATAGGCAGGAAATATTAAGCTTTTACCACTACGCCGAAAAGTAGACCCACGTTAAGAGTGCTATTAGTTAACCTGTCTGGTCCATATTTTGTGTGTTAAAGATTGTAGACAAAGTATAGGACTTGAATTAATAATAAATTATGTAACACTAGTGTCTTTTCATGTGTCTCACTTTGTGTAAGATAAAATGGCGTCGGCGTCAGTTTGCAGAATCCTAAACTTCCCCTTGTTGGTAAAATTCGGGCTCGTTCGGGTCCTTCCCCCGTTCGAAGCGAAATTAATTTTCAAGGCAGCGTGCTGAATGACGTAAGTAAATGAAGCGGACAGTAAAGGGGAGAGTAGGTTAATCCCGAACACCTTTTCATTTAAGCCTATTACTACACATTAAAACAACGTAAGATAGAATAAACCATACCAAACGGTGATGAACAAACATGATTGAAATAAATGATCGACCTTCAATGGGCAACGAAAGGTTAGCTACTGGCCCAATGAAATTGTTTATTTGCATAGTAAATACAATATTGATCCCGCTCAAATTCTAAGCTCAAAATATTTTTATTTTTATTTTTTAGTCCAAATATTTCTCATGATGTTGATATACATATGAATTGTAATATCATAATATACTAATATATAATAAAGAAGCGGCTGATTTTATCCATATGTTTAAAAACCATTAAATTTGTAATACTTGATTAGAGTTCTTTTCTGAGAACAACAACAGTATGCGTTCTGTGCATAGAGAGTGTTTACAGTCCATTCTTTCAAAGCGGGCACATTTCATTTCATGGCGTCAAACCTTCTAGATCAAATATGTCTCGTTCGAAGGAACTCACCGCTTACAGTTGTTTTTTGCGGAATATCAATTTTAAACGTCTTATTTTCTTAAAAAAGGAGTCATTTTCATTGTCCTCATAATATTAGCTTGCCAATGATATGAAGATGATATGATATGCCCTTTAAGAGACTGTGATAAAGGGAGAATTTGACATTTTGGCAAAATGTCTACGAGCACCAATATAAAAACTTGATAAGATACTGTTCAATTGGGTGATTTTGATTTCAATTTTAGCACAATTTTCTCGACACCAAGGGGACCCGCATTTCAAGAGAAGTAATGCAGCGCTACGGAAAAACTTGATCAGATACTGTTAAAATTGGCAGTTTTGACATTATTTTGGCAACATTTTCTTGACTCCGAGGGAAACCTTCACCACCTCCCGCATCCCTTGTTCAGCCCCAGGAAAGTTAATGCAGATGTAGAACCCTTCTCCAGGACGGGTATTGCATATTCAAGAATCCCCTCTCCCAGCAATAGAGGCCCTGGTTCCAACACTGATAGCATATAACCGCACAATATCGGAATTTTCATTACATACCTGTTTGATGTGCCATATGTTCAGATCTCGTCAAGGTTGGAGTGTGGATCGGATCCTACTATCTTCTTTGCTCTTCTTCCAATCATCAGATATAAGGAAAGCTAATGTATAAAGGAACGGATTAATCGAGGAATTTATGGGTAAGATCAAACCCACTGTCCAAGCATACATTTCTGGCTTGACCGTATAAACACCACATTGAACAAGCAAACACACAAATGATAATGGCACCCAGCAACAAAAATCCGTCATAACGATCACTGACATTTTCATTGCCATGCGCCGTTCTTTATTTGTAGCTGATGATTGGACATTCGCTGAAGATTTTATAGCCGCGTGAAACATTTGACAGTACAATGCAGCTATTGTTATAAAACATACAAGGTTAAACCCAATAAAAATTACAATTGATATGTAACTAGTCACCCGGTAACCAGAAATAATAGAAATCTGATGAAAAATATCCAATAAAGTGGTTGTTCTTTTCAAGTTAAAATTGCCCAGTGCAAATAGAGCTCCTTGGTCATTTTTATTAATAAAACTACTCGCATTATACGTATAATCTAAAGTAAATTCAGGTAAAGAAAGTTTGGTATGTATGTCTTTGTCTGACGTCACTGGTGTCCTTACCATCGGAATTCCAACGCAAACTTCAGACAACTCAAATGAACCTGGGAAATAAAGTTGTAATACAATTGGACCCAGGGAAAGAACCAACGAAGTAAGCCAAGCAATTATGGTACATATATTTGTTCGAGTCGATCCTAAACCAGCTCTATCTAATGGATACAGTACTCCAAGATATCGGTCATAACTGATTAGAGTCACAAATAACACGGATGCCTCGCTCGATAGGATAGACAACATCGCAGCGATCTTGCAAAGAGCAGAATGCCTCCAATGGTCAGAAAACGATGGGAAATCTTCTGAATAATACATATCTGCAGATGCCAATAAGATCATGTCAACTCCCATAAGAAAATCAGATAAGGCTAAATTTGAAATAAAAAAATTCTGACCTTTATTGCCCTTACCTTTCGATTTCATCAATCGGTTGTATACTACAGCTCCATTTAACAGACAGGCAGAAATACCAACAAGCCACATAGATATACGTAGGAAAATATTGGAGAGCATGCGTTTACAAGTCAAATATGCCGAACGAGGATATATTGCAATGCAGGTGATATTGACACCATCCATAAAGCAACAAGAAGAGAAAGTATCCACTACAATAACCGATTTTTCTAATCCTGTTAGCACACTTTGGCTCAAAAATTTCAGTGGGTTTCCTCTTAAGTCAAATGTTTTAGCATGCAATGCAAACCCTACATTTTTAACGTATATGGTTTGGATATCATTATGTGATACGTCAAGAATGTTCAACTCCTGTAAAGGATCAACTAACTGGCTTTTAATTTCGGTCAGTTTATTATGTTTTAAATCTACAAAACTAACCCGGTTTAATCCTGAAAAACTACTAATAGAAGTGAGATTATTTGCAGCCAATTTCAAACTATCTAGATTCCTTAAGTATCTGAAAAATCCTGGTGATGTAGATCTAATACGATTAGCATTCAAATTAAGAACTACAAGGTTAAACATCATACCAAAAACTGTTGGTGACACATGTGTGATATTATTGTTTTGCAGATTTAGCATTTGGATAGCTTGGAGGCCTGTAAATGTAAAAGAAGTTAGAACTGTTACATTGTTATGATTTAATTTAAGAATTTTCAAATTAAAGCATTCAGAAAATGATGGCAGCATATGCAACAGATTAAAAGATAAATCTAAATATCTTAACGAATCTAACTGAGAAAACATATTATCCGGTAAACTTGTGATTTTGTTGATACTTAGATCCAGAAGAGTCAATTTCTTCGTAGAAGAAAAGATGTTTTCTTGGAGGGTAGTAATTTTGTTATTAGTCGCAAAGAAAGTAACCAATTCTGAGGCAAAAATAAGTAAGCTATCGGAAAGTATGGACAAACGGTTATCTCTAATTTCTATCATTCGTACCTTAGTCAGTGATCTGAATGTATTATCTGTTAACTCAGACAAACTATTATCACCTAGTAACAAAACTTCCAATAGAGTATTGGATGCCATCAAGTTGCTTGGTAATTCTTTAATCCTGTTACTAGATAAATAAAGTACTCTTATTTTGCCCATTCTACGAAATAGACCAACTGGTAATGACAACAACGTATTCCGTGATAAGTCAAGAAGCAGCAAATTCGTCAGTGATTTAAATATATCCTTATGTAGATCTGATAATTTATTGTCACTAAGTATCAGTATTTTCAATTTGACGTTATCATTAAACACATTTTCCGGTAAAACTTTAAGTTTGTTTGAGGCCATTTTGAAATGTGTTAGTTTTGTAGAGGAGGATAGTAAATCATTTTTCAAATAAGCTATCAAATTCCCTTCAATTTCAAGCTTTTCTAAATCATTCGCATTAATCGGGAGTGAGATATCAATGAATTTGTTCTCATTTGCATACAACTTTTTCAAAAGATGTATATTAGAAATATTGGGTAAAATATCCATGTTATTGTCGCTTATATCGATATACTCCATTTCGATCATAAATTGAAATATTCCATCTGGGAAATCTACAAGGAAGTTACCTTTGAGTATAAGCTTTTTCAAATTCACCAGATTGTCGAAGATACCCGGAGGCAATGAGGTCAATGCATTTCGATGAAGATGTAGTTGTCGTAACGTACTTAATGGTAGGAAAGAATCATTGAAGATATTTGATAATCTGTTGTAGCCTACATTTAAGATCTTTATCTTTGTTAGTGGTGCTAACGCCTCTTTTGGCCAGACGTTAATGTTGTTGAAACTTAAATCTAACTGAATAAGATTTGTTAAAGATTCAAATGTATTACTCCTGACAAAGGTAATTTCATTATTATCTAGAAATAATCTGCGCAACGAAAATAATCCAGTGAAGCTGCCAAGAGGTAAAACCCCTGTCAGCATGCTATTTGACAAAGATAATCTCGTTAAGTTCGACAAGCTCTCAAATCCAAAATCTGCTAAAACCAAAACGGACTCGTTACTTCCGAGGAACAAATGTTCTAAGCTTTGTAATCCTTTGATACTCTCATAGGTCAGATTTGAAGACAGCTTGTTTTTGCTCAAATCTAATGTAGTCAGATTGTCAAGCATAGAGAACACGTTGGCAGAAACCCTAGCAAGTTGATTTCTGGCCAAGAAGAGTTTCTGCAAACTTACAAGAGAGTCAAAACATTGTTTGACAGCGCTGTCAAGGTATTAAATTCCAAATCCAAAACAATTAACATATGCAAATCAGAAAACACATTATCTGGTAAAACTTCTAGCCTGTTATTACTCAATATTAAGATCATCACATTTGGAAAACAGGAAAACGCATAAGGAGAAAGGATGTTGAGTCCAGTCTCTGTCAAGGTCAAACCTGCGATGTTGCGATTGCAAACAATTAAAGATACAGTGCTTACATCCAAACATTGAACTAGCCACTCTTTATGATGTAATGTACAAATACAATCGGCAGGACACGTAATGTGATAAGAGTACAATTTAAACCATGGTAGATCTCCTAATTTGGCAATTGTTTTGTAAAAGTACCATTCGACGTTCCTATACTTGTAAGGTGCACACGTATCTACATTGAGATTTATATTAGTGTCAACAACTTGTACTTGAATGTCTAGATAACCCATTATTAGATTTACAATCAACGTATGTCCAACAATCGTCGTATTACAAGATTTAAATGGGAAAACAAAGACGCCTTCATCATTTTGCTCTATAAAGAAAGAAGACGAATTATGGTTTGCCTTTATTTGCAACACGTGTATTAAGACCCGTGCGTAAGATTGTGCGATAAATGTGATCGTGCACATATGGACCGCCAAAGCCTTTATACGTTGGGGTGAATTTGAGACGACATATACCCCATTACAAGAATTCTCGTCCACAGGTAGCGTATATCCTGTTTCATATTCATAGGAAACCCTAAAGTAAAGAGAATTACTATAGACGGGTTCAGCATACCGTTCATGAAATGGAAATTCGTCAACATCTTGCATGTAAAATTTATCGCTGTACGAATTACATCTAGCCGACGAGTATTTATAATAGGAAATTGGTATGTTAAAAGTACCATTAGAAAACCAACTTTTGGTCGCACTAAAATAATATGTGGCCATAGACGACCTGTAGTAGCGTAAGGATGAAATAGAAGAAAAATCACCACAAGTACCACAAGAAAAACAAGGAGTGCCTACAGAACATATGATTAATAGTGTTAAAATTCGCCATAGATACATTGTTAACTCTCGCCACTCTGTAAGTGGTATCAGTTTTTAAGTGTGTCACTTACTTCATTCCGTTTGCAGAAATAACAGCAGTTGCAAGCTTTACTTAATCAAGCTCCAAAAATCTTCTTTAAAAAGGCAAATTCGACCCAAAATTCGGTGACGTCTTACCCTTACTATCAAACTAACATTCTGCAATTCTTTATCACTGATGGGTTAAGTAATCGATGCCCTCTGTCTGATTTCTGATGGGAAAAAATAAAATATATACCGTATAATATAAATATAACGATAACAACAGCAATAATGAAGAAGAAGAAGATGATGATGATGATGATAATGATAATGATAATGATAATGATGATGATGATGATGATGATGATGATGATGATGATAATGATGATGATAATGCAATGATTCTCTATAAATTGATATATGTTGAAATCGATGATGACCTGATTTTGTTTATGATGATACATTTTAAGGCATTCTCATTCTTATTTTGTAAATATATACAAATGGAAAAATCAACTTCTGCGCATTTCACTGAAGTGATGATGATGCTTATTTTGTATATTTAGCACGGCAGTAATTAGCGCCATGTGTTACATTAATGGTGCTGCAGTGGCCAATTTTATACATTAAGGTTACTGTTGGTCAATGTTACATTAAGGTTAGGGTTAGGGATAGTGGATTAGGGTTAGGATTAGTGGGTTTGGATAACCTTAAGAGATTTTGTTATCGACAGCCCGTCACCCATATCCATACTTAGAGACAGCCCGTCACCCATTTTTTAACGGAGTTTAAATATTTGAGTTACACTTTCTACTTATTTTACATTTTACCCCGTAATTTCCCTCATTCTTCAGGCCCTGCCACTATCGGTGGCTAATTTACAAAAGCTTGAATTTTTGGTAAGTTAAAAACATTGTTTCTTTATAGGTATGGGCAGAGGGTGACACAATATTGTCCTTGAGCTTTTATATTAGCCACGCAAACTTATGGCAAATTTGGTTGGCTTGCGCTCAACAAAGTGAGGCAAGGTATCGATCGGTTATGAATAACTCACACCAACTCTGTTTCAGCCCATGTGATTGAGGTCACCACATAAAGGTGTCGTAAGTTTAGCGAATCGAACCTGTTGAAGATAGTAAAAAGCGCCCCCAAGCAAGGTTAGACCGGGCGGAAGTGGGTCAACTACTATGATCCCATCAGGCCACAGTGATTTGTTTCTGCCAGAAAGTCTTTTAATTTAATAAGGGAATGTTTTGTTGATCTAGTAATGTCGAAATTAAGACTAACTATCGATAATACGACGGAAATGTACGACAAGCATAAGATATGAAATACAGTGAGTATTTGAAGTCACAAAAATCATTTGACACCTCACGTGACATTCCAAAATGGCGCCTGCGACAATAATATTTGCCATGTGCTTCCTCCCTGTGGATAAGTATCCCGAAAAATATCAATCTGCACGAATACACTTATTGGTGTAGCCTGCCAGTATGAATTATTGTTTAAAAGTAGAATAGCACCGTACTTTTGACATTTAATTGTATACCGCCACTAATAATCCAAAAATCCGATCTTTATTCATCACGTCTATTGGCTCATTTTCTTACATTGAACTATTATAGGAACTTCAACATCGATGATAACCAGCGTTCACCACAACACCCCAGCAAAAATTCATAGGCTCACGTCAAGCCGTCTGTACACCTGTCTTCAATCATATAATAGATTGAATACAATACCGCTCTTTTCAAAGAGACTAATCTTACAAGGTGTAAGTGATTAGCATTTCTTTGACATCTATGGTTCAATGTATTGGTAGGTCCTACCCCGGGGGGGGGGGGGGGCACTTCAATTTGAAATGGATATAGGTCTAAGGCTGGCACTTTCGCACTAAGGGGCATTCGGTGAGAGCAACATGTAAAAAATATGGGGTCATGGGGTGAGCACATGACCTTTTTTTTTAATAGAATATTTGGGTGAGAACCAAAACAGCGCCACTTTGTGATTGGCAATTGGCCCCTATACCGGTAGCCTACATTAAAAAGTATGCATGGGTGACACCCAGGGGCGATTGTAGTATTTGTTTCCTAGCTACATCATATTTTGATTGTTTCCGTTTGCCATAATTTAACACGGAATAAAAGCAAACCTCACTGAAAAATAACATTTGCTGAAAAATCAACTAATTTTAGGGAGTGTTCAGAAATACTTTGGTGGGGGTCAATATATTTTTTCCCAAAACTTTGTTGACCCCCGGTCTCACAAGTTAATGGACCTAAAACTGTTATGACCCCCGTCCCCCACCCTCAGTTATGTACAAAACTATTTTGCCCCCCCCGACCTGTACCATTGTACGTCAAACGATAGAGGAAATATATTATTAAATAATACTAAAACTTGTATTCATGTCAGTGTTGTGAGTCGGTAAATTACCGGTTAATTTACATGGTAATTTACCGCCATCTTAATTTACCGTAGTAGTAAAATAGGGTAAAAAATTTTTGGCAAAGCTAGTCTGGTCGACATTTTTCCGTGACACGGAATGTGCATAATAATTATGTTTCGTTCGGTAGCGTATAGCCGATACAAACGGAAACTACTATGTCCCTTAATCAAACGTCTATTTATATTGTTGTGACGATAATTCATTCGATAATTGATTATTGATCATAAGCCATCATAAGTCATTCCCTCATCCCTTGGGACTCCAAATCTGGTACCTCGCTCTCCTTTCCCATGGACTAGTTCCCCAATTTAAATTCATAACAATATTAACGCCCTCTGGCCAGGTCATATGAATTGGACACATGCTAATGAGGGAGTGTCACATCCTGATTTAATAATCCTTGGTATGGGGCTGGCTAGGGATGGCTACGGGGCGTTAGCTCAAGGACAATATTGTTCAAGGTTGCGCCGCAGGCCTACAAGGAAACAATGTTGCTCCCAATACAATAGAAAACAAGCTTTAACTGTAAATTAGCCACCGATAGAGGGCAGGGCCTGAAGAATGAGGGAGATTATGGGGTAAAAAGTTTTAAAAAAGTATTAAATGGGTGACAAGCTGTCTCTAAGTACGGATATGGTTACGCTAGCTCTAACGCTAACCCTCGGGCCTGCCGGCCCTGCGGTATTGATGTTTTTGTTGTTACTGGGACCCTAACCCTAACCCACTAACCCTAAACCTAACCATAACCATAACCCACTAACCCTAACCCTAACCCTAACCCAACCCTGATCCTAACCCTTTACCCACTAACCCTAAACCTAACCCTAATCCACTAACCCTAACCCTAAGGGATTTGCCATTTGGTCTAATACCACTTGGTCTAATATCCATTTTGTCTACATCCATTTCGTCTAAACCCATTAGGTATATATCCACTACGTCCAATAATCATTTGGTCCTTTATTCATTTGGTCCGATAACCATTTGATCCGATAACCATTTAGTCTAATAACCAATAAGTCTAAAACCAATAAGTCTAAAACCATTTAGTCTAACAACCATTTAGTCTAATACTCATTTGGTCTATAACCAATAGGTCTAATACCCATTTGGTCTAATACCCATTTGGTCTACACACCATTTAGTCTTACAAGCATTAAGTTTATTAATAAATAGACGAAATGGTATTAGACTAACTGGTTATTAGACCATACGAGTATTAGACCTAACGGTTATTAGACCAAACGGTTATTAGACCAAATGTTTATTAATGAAATATTAGACAAAATGGTTATTAGACTATATGGTTAGTAGACATACCGGTTATTAGACCAAACAATATTAGACTAAATGGACATTAGACTATATGATTATTAGACTAACTGGCAATTAGCCTTTCTGGTAATAGACCAATTGAATATAGACTAAACGGGAATTAGACGAAATGGTATTAGACGAAATGGCAATAGACCCCCTAACCCTAACCCAATAACCCTAACCCTAACCCACTAACCCTAACCCTAACCCTAACCCTAACCCACTAACCCTAACCCTAACCCACTAACCCTAACCCTAATCCACTAACTCTGACCTTAACCCTAACCCACTAATCCTGATCCCAACCCACTAACCCTAACCCTAACCTTAATGTAACATTGACCAACAGTAACCTTAATGTATAACATTGCCGGGAACATTGCCCAACAGCAAACTTAATGTAACAAAGAGGGCGCTATTTAATGTCGTGCTAAATATACAAAATTAGCACCATCATCACTTCAGTGAAATGCGCAGAAGTTTCTTAAAATGTAATATACAGACTTGACATTTAATATGGAATATTTTTTCTCGAAATTCAAAGACTGGTCTGGACGGAGTCCGCATAAATCGCACGGGCTATATATTATTTGGGGTGTGTCGGGAGATGGTGTAAAATAATTGTTTGATAGAAAATGTGCTTTCTATAAGTTTAAATCATGGCGGATTTAGGGAAGCTGAATTTGAGCCTTGTGTGGGACACAATTTTGGACTTTATGCAACATTGTTCTGTGATTATCAAATTTATAAAGGTTTGTAGTGATATTTTTTAAACTTCGTCAGTAATTGCATTCATCTCAGCTGAAATACACTTGCAATGTACCAATTAGCTTAAAAATAGGGCTCTTAAAAGTGGTACGTACTCAGAAAGTTTGAATGGCCCCCTGGGGTCAAATGTTTTCCGCCGGTCAATGGGGTTACAAGTTTTTTTGCTGGAGGGATGCCTACTTGGCACCGTTTCTTTTCTTGAAATGTACAAATCACTAAGTGCCACGGATACGATGCCCGTACGATGATTTAGAATCAAGTTAAATTGCAAAGAAGATATGCACGCATTTTGAAGGTATTTCATCCTTCTTTTAATCACAAGCACTCAAAGTTCGCATATTATGTTGCGTTATGAATCCTTAGCTATATATCGCAGTGGTGTAGCGTCATAGGGGCACGAGGGCACGTGCCCCCCCCAAATCAATCTGAAATTTTAAAAATCCCATAGTTGCCGAAAAATGGCCTGTGCCCCCAATCAGACCCGGTCCCCCCCATCATGGTCGGTGCCCCCCAATGTGATGACCCACGCTACGCCACTGACATATCGCAATGCTATTTAGCAATTTGAGTGTCAATTAAGAAATATACCAAAGAGAACACGAGTGCACTTTGATATCGGCTCTACATGATAAACATGGCGAAAAACCGAAGCTAATCAGGGTAGGATAGTTGGGGTATACAACACATGCACAACATAACTCTGTAATGAATAGTTTCGTATTAGGGGCCGTTCAATATTATTGACCCCAGTGGAAGTTGAAAAGGAGAATCCGAATTTTTTGGCGCCTTGAGGGAGGAATCTGTTTTTTAAATTTTATTTAAACCATGAGGGTGAATGTTAAGCTTTAAATGAAAAAAAAAAGGTGAAAACAAGGGGAGAATCCGGACAATTTGAGCTGACGCGAGGGGGAAAGCGAAATATTTGGTCGATTTTTTTTGGTCAAAACTCCCACTTCCCCTAAATTAACTTATACTATAAATTGATATTTTATGCAAAATAAATCATTATTCACTAAACAACTGAAGTGCCTCCATTGTAAAACACCTTGGTATGTTGCTTACCTTTTCTTGTAGATATATTTCTTATGGCATCAACACAATCACACCCGATGACTCTTTACAGGTTCTTCCTCTGATAGCAATATCCAACACCCTAAAGAATAAGCAATAACAATTACCGGAGTTGCGTAGTAAAACTAAGCTCAGTTTCTAGGACAACATGTTTCAAAATACATTTATATTTATAAATAAAATTATACTCGCGCAACTAAATAATCTGCTCATCTTACCATCATCTTGACTCAATCATTTATAGTATAAGCTGTAAATTACACACATTTTGTTTGAAAAAGAAACGAAAAATACAAACATGGCACATGACTTGGAAGTGGCTCTTTTAAACTTCAATCTCTGAGAAACATTCCGATATATCCAGCCTGAAAGTTTGTAATATTAAAATAACTCATCGGGATGGATTTGTAACATCCGCAGAAAGCCATTGGCTATTAAATATATATAATACTGCAACAAGTACATGAAGTAAATGCCCTATACATTATTTTAACAAATATTTTCACTAGAAAATTGTGGTTGAAAGATATCGACAGAACTCAGGGAATACTTGCGTGAACTTGTATGCTTTTTATATAAGTCACGCCATAAACAGTAAAACTGTACGGCTGCTGAGTCTGGCATTTACGCAGGCGAAACCTTACTTTCTCAATTATACTTTCTCAATTAGTTACTATAAAGCATAAATTAAAAATTAATTGATAATGCCCACTGAATGCGTTCTTATCATGGAATAAAAGCATCTCTGATTATACATTTCCAGTTATTATATCTGAGATTTCATGCTACCCTGTGTTACAGCTCCCGTTCCTCCTCTCTTCCCACAATGATAAAAGGCATGTATTTATTCAGTGCGCCCAGTTTCTTGTTTTTTGTAAAGCTCTGTTGGACAGTATTTCGGACCGGGGTACTCAGTACAAATGACCATACGGGGACATGCCGCAAACATGGGTAGTATTTTCGGCCTTTTGTAACTATATTCATGACCCCTTTTTCTAGGCCAATTTTGATATATGGATGGTCCTGTTCGGAAAATAGCCCAATTTTGCCTCAATCTAGCCAACATTTTTTTGGAAATTTGTAAAAACCAAGACAATTTGGGTTAAATTCTCAGCGGCACACCTCTATCAAAACCAAACTTAAGTACCCCTGCCACCCATATTTTGGATTTTAATTCGTGAAGGCAAAAAGTCTGTTTTATAAATTATTTTTAGCAGGAACTGCTGCACTGCTGCTGCTCTTGTTGTTGTTGTTGTTGTTTTGTTGTTTAAGAGCTATACGGGGTTTTCTTTCAATCCATTTGAATTCTCTAGATGAGTAACAATACACTATATTACCGTATTGATACAGACAATTCCGTCCCACACACAAGCGTTTCTGTATAACAAAGGGTGGCCAAATAATTGAACGCAATCAGGATTTGTTTTTACGAATGTGGTTTTCTACTTTATTTGTGTGTCCGATTTAACACCAGTGGCGGCACCGATTTTTTTTTTTCAATGGGAGTTACAAGTTTTATTGCTGGAGGGATGCCCACTTGGCACCGTTTCTTCTCTTGAAATGTACAAATCACTAAGTGCCACGGATACGATGCCGTATACGATGATTTAGAATCAAGTTAACTTGCATAGAATATATTTTAATATATTTAGTTATCGTCACTGATCAGAGCATGATCAAGAGTGCTACATACGAATATTACGCACCCGACGTCTATCGTCCTTATTTAGACTAAACGGAGTATAAATTTGTTAATCATCATACAGGGTGTCTCTGAAAGAACTGTATCGTCGGAAACTGAATTTTGTGGGTATATTAATGCATAATGATAAATTAAACATAACTAAATAACTGATGTGGTCGAGGAATATATCAGCTATCACATACTTTTGAATGTTTACAATAATTGACCAGTCCGTTTTTGAAATAAAAGAATTTACGAAACTACCTCATTTTCAGCCCATTCCACAGAGTAAATATCTGTCAATGACAATAGACGCCTCATGCGCTGATGATGCGCAGTGATTAGCACTCGAATACAGATCATCGATTGATATTTGAATCCGTGGAAAGGTTTGAAAATGAGGGAGTTTCGTAAAATTCGTATATTTCACGAACGGTGTGGTAAATTGTCAAAATTCACCAACTGATTTATTCCTCAACCACATCAGTAATTTAGTTATGTTTAGCTGTGGCGTTAAAATACCCAAACAATTAAATTTCCGACGATACAGTTCTTTCAGGGACACCCTGTAGTACTACCTCAAAATGCAAACATCTACAATTCGTAAAGAAAACACTCAGTTGAATGTAAGGGATCCAATGATGAAGAAAACATTTACTTTTAGAGGAGCTATTTTAGGTAAAGTCAGACTAAAAATAATGGTATCTCCTTTCTCTTGGAAGCAGATGAATCTTTATGTGCCCAATGATATCTATGGTATAATTGAAGACCGAATTAAAAAAAACTAGTTTGCGTATGACGTCCTGTCAACCATACCAAAAATGCCATACTGCGCAGGTCAGCAACCAATCACGGCGCGCCTTTGTCATGACGTCAGACGCAAACTAGTCTTTTTAATTCGGTCTTTAATTATAGCAGTGCAATTCTTCCCCTGGTGCACCGTTTTTCTCCCCATCTAATCCATCAAAGAATTATATACGGTGAATTAGTTTTCACTTCCTTGAACATAGATTTGCGGCATTGCTAGCAAATTCATTTATTATTATCTTACGACAGCTGCTATTTTCGACATAACTAAACAATTGGCTTCATATTTTATGATATCTTAATGAAAACATCGTTGATCGTGACATCGGTATAAATGTAACCAATGGATTACGTAACCAACAAACCATGTAAACCGAATGGTAGGTTAATTATTATGATAAAGTATAGGTACGAAGGATACTGCGCACAAAAATACCCTTATATTTTAAACAAAAAGCAATTTCTTAATGACGCTAAAACTAAATAAATCACATAAAGTTGTTGAAAGATAGAAAATTTGTTCTGCGTATTTTGATGCTTCGTGATGCCCCACTCTGTACGATGTGATTTTAAAAATAGAGAGCTTTTCAAAGTTGACAAAATTTACATTGATTTTTCACTCGAAGCACGCATATTATGAACATAGGGCAACGACAATGAAGCCCAATCGCCATTGTAACTTCCGGATTTTGAGAGCAGTTTTGGGACACTTTGACCTCTGACATGTCGGGGACAATTGACGTAATTATTATTTATTTATTTATTATTGTCATAATGTTATCATTAAAAATATTTAAATAATTAATTTATAAAATAATAATATTTTTTATAATTTGTATTAATTATTGTAAAACATTTTAGATGATATTTTGTACGTACAAAAACAAATATTTCTGAATTTTCCTAATAGGTCAGAGAGCAAAGTGTCCCAAAACTGCAAAAACTGTCCCACAATGCATTGCAAACTTCCAATGCCGATTTGGCTTGTTGCCATATTTATGAATATAATCAATCATCAAGGTAGATCAAATAGTTGTACTAAATTTAGTACAACTATTATTGCCCTAAGGAAGAAATATCTAAATTTGTCACTTTTTGTCTACATTTTGTTATTTAAATGCGTATAACTTGGAATACAAAAATCGCAGAACAAAATTATCCATCTTTGACCACCTTATGTTGCAATCACAGAGGAGTAAGATAAGACAGAGCGCGTACCACCAGTCAAAGTCTCCGCCTCATCCGATAATGAGGGCCGATTGTTCCATGAAATGCGACAGGCGAGACTGCTACGCAATTACCGCGTATTTTCATGGTCTATCGCGTAATCGCGAAAGCACGCAACGCTCTATCGCGGATACGCGAAGGCACGCAACTCTGGCGTGATTGTTGACACTACACGATCGAACAATCGGCCCTCATGAATATGCGAGAACTTACACCATACAATACACGGGGACTTTGACTGATGGTACGCGGTCTGTTTCTCTTTCGTCCATGGTTGCAATAGAGGCCGTCAGCGTGACGTCATATGCCGCCATCTTGTGGGTACACGCTGCGATGGTCGTTCGATCTCCATGCGTGATGACGCGTGATAACAGCTAGCAGCTGCGTGGCAAGCTGCGCCCTGCGCGTAGTGTCCGACGCAGGAACACGCGTAGCATTTGTACCCACAAGATGGCGAAAGGCTGACGGCCTCTATTTAGTTTGGGAGTTCTGCATGTAGACTGCCCCGGCGCCTTATCATGTGTGCTGTCTGTTGCCTGATGATTTAGCAGATTGCCCGGCTGCCTCTAAAATTGCAGTAGTGCTTTTATAAATTATGAGAATACGTTTGAAGCATTGGTAGACCATTTAAGATTCAAATTCTCGGCAGTAACAATTCGGCAGTAAACAAGTTTAAATATTGTGTGCGGCTATTAGTACAGGACGCTAAGGGGTGATTTTTGGTTTCGGATTTTTTCCCCTATATTAGTGGAACCAATGTTTTTTGACATCCTTACACCTCAAAGAATAAAACTAGAATTGGTTCCATTTGTTTCTATGTCCCCTATGCTTCCCACGAGGGGTCCAAGGTCATAATTCAGTTTCGGTTTCATTTATTTCACCATGTTTTTGTACAAGTACAACGAACGAGAAATTAATAATTACATGGCGGGTAAACCAAAAGGAGCAAAGCTCGAAAAGAATTGTTCACCCTTAAGGGGGTACTACACCCATTGATTTTTTTTTTCATTTTTTTGCATTTTGTGAAGAAATTACAAAAAAATTGGACAAAGTGGTATGCAAAATGAAGGGCAAATCTTCTCGTTTTATTGGTGGCATCGGTATCAATGTAGCTTACATGCTTTTGAAGATAGAAGCCAAAAGGAGGTACATCACTGATGATTTAAATTCACATTTTGGAAAGCTTACTATCAACGGATTTCGTTAAAATTTTGGATATGTGTTGCTAACACATTAGGGAAATAATGTTGATATGTAAAATGGGAACAAGTGGTCCCTGATTTCTTTGATGACTTCATGAACTTGGTGCTCCACAACTATCAAAAAACGAACCGGTTAAAATACTTCTATTTTCAATGTCGAGCTATATTTTGTATTTTGAACTTGCAACACTATGTCACTGAAACTTAATTAAGCCATAGGTAACAGGTTACCACAACCACACTACAGCAATGTTGAAAAAGATTGTATTTTTGTCACCTATACCACCATATTAGGTAGTTTTCCGTAAGCTTCATTTTTGTGATTTTGGTAACTATTTTATATTTATTTGCCCAATCCAACTCAACTGGGCAATCTAAATTGTACTCACCATTTACATCCCAAGGTATTTTAGTATATCCACCTCACATATTTCCATTATATATCCAGTAACAGACAAAATATCAAAATTGATGCCTCATTATGACATGTATGATATCACAGACTATCACATGTATTCAAAATTGATGCCTGAATTTGACCTGAACCAATTGACCTATAACCTGACCTTTGATGACCTTATAGCCTTTTTTAATCTCTTTTCCTAACAACATATTATAGAAGATACATACCTTGTGTAGTATTAAATTGTCTATGTGGAAGAGATTATTTAGGCCTATTTAATTTATTCAGTGTTATAATCAGTGAGCATATTTCTATAGATAGTATAACAAAGGATTTAATGTATTCTATTCATGTATTCTACTTGGACATGTTCAATAGAATAAATCATGGTTTGTTATGAAACACACATCTCAGTTACCAGGATACAGTAAACAAAAAAAATATATAGGGCTAAAATGATTTTCTAAAATGGTTTAAAACCACTTTGTATGTAGAGATATTTTATAAGTTCAGGACATGAGATGATGAACATATTTATATACTTTATAAATTTGCAACAAAAAAAAGAAGATGGGTACTGATGAAAATCAGGGTATTAAACCGCCTTAAAGCAAGAAATTATGGGACAAGATTACAAACGAGAAAGACGAGACAGGGTGGAAGTGCAAGACAAAGGACTGACAAGATAGGTGCAGACAGACAAACACTGATGTTGGCACAAATGGCATTATTAACATAATAAGTATCAAAATTCGACTTATATACTATACGGAAAGTTTAAGCAAACTTGCTGATAAGAATTAATGAAATTGATTAACTTAGGCGTAAGATGCTAACATATGCAACTTATATTTACGTTTAAATGTGTATTGGGATTTGGCGTTCCTTAAATTATCATCTACTAGCGGGTACCCGCGCTTCGCGCGGGCCCCCGCTAGATGAGTAAATGGGAGCGGTTAGAAAACGGGATCGGTTAGTATAAACGATGGAAATGGTAATCATGTCAATTGGTATCGCTTTTAACAGCTCAATTATTACGCGGTTAGTCGTTCTTTCTCTCTTGCTTTCCCGTTCTTTCTTGCTTGCTTTCCCTCCCTTTCTCTCTTGCTTTCCCTCCCTTTCTTTCTTGCTTTCCTCCCTTTCTTTCTTGCTTTCCCTCCCTTTCTTTCTTGCTTTCCCTCACTTTCTTTCTTGCTTTCCTTTCTTTCTTTCTTTCTTTCTTTCTTTCCTTTCTTTCTATCTTTCTTTCCCTCTTTCTTTCTTTCTTTCTTTCTTTCCCTCTTTCCTACCCCTTTTTACTTATTTTTTCTTTGTCTTTCCCTTTTTTTTTTCAGTTTCTCTCTTTCCTGCGTTCCATTTCTCTTTCTGTTTCTTGCTTGTTCACTTTCTTTCTCTCTCTCTCTCTTCTTTCTTTCTTTCTTTCTATCTGTCTATTTCTTCTTTGTTTTCGTTTCTCTCTCCCTTTCTCTTTCTTGCTTTCCCGTTGTTTCTTTTTCATCAAGTAGGCCTATAGCAACATTGGGTTTCAAGAAGGTTGAGTTACATAGCGTAAATTCCGGTGTTGGGGTGGGTATAACCCCCCCCCCCCAATGTTTTGATAAGGTCAATGGTCCGTACAATCACCCCAAGTTCACACATGTATAATAGATGTGGGTTTCTGACAAAATTAACCTCATTTTTGGCCAAACTAAAAAGTGCCAATTTTTGCGGCCTTCGTGCGAATTTGTTACACTTTTGCACAATATAATTCACCAGTAGGCCTAATTAGCTTGCCATAAATTATTCTGTCGCCAAGATGCTGGCTTCACTGTAGGCCTATTGCAAGAAATTGATTTAAACGGACCCATCCCCCATGCCATGTCAAGAGAAATCTACGCCATTGTTAATGTTGCCAAAAGATGCCGGATTCACTATTAATATGCCTACTTCAAGAAATGTTTTCATCCCTACAAAAATGAAAAAAAGAAATCTACGCCACGGATATTTAGCGGTTGCGGTTTTATACCATGCTATAATCTGCTAATAATGTCCCACACTCCCCATCGAAATTCATCACAACATGACAAACGAATAAACTCAAATTACTTTCCAATACCGTATATATGCCTAGGCCTACCTTGAATTTAAAATCTTCGGAAAGTCATCACAAAAGAAGTTTCCGAAAGTCATAATTTGCATAAACGAATGCAGTTGATTTATTATTATAGCCGTTGCGGTTACCATGCCGCATAATGCCCACTCTCCGTCGAAAGTCACCACGAACGGATAAACTAATATCACTTTCAAAATTATTAGATCACTTGGACCATTTATTTTCAAAATACGTAACTTAAAACCACCTTTGTCTCAGCCATTAATTTGTTAGTTCCGTCTAAGAGATGTGATATTTTCCGTCTTAGATGAAACTGGAAGTTTTGTTACCATTAGCGCGTCGGGAAGTTGCCACGACCTGTGCGTAATCCGCGTATAGCAACGGACCGTAAATAAGCGGGCCACCATTGGTTGATCTACCGAATAAATCCAAATAATTATTTGTATTTATTAATTTATCTATCTATCTATGCATTTACCATTCATCTGGAAATGCTAGAACTTATTTATTTATCTATTTATTAATTTATAATTTATTTATCTATAATCTCCGAGATGATACCGATGAATCGATCAGTTCCTCTTCAAAGTATCGATTATCGGCAAGTTCCTCTTTAATAGTATAGATTGAATTCCATAATAATGGGCCCTGTCTTCTGATTATGTTTCTTGCAAGATTAAACTTAAAGTTGTGAGGACGGTACAATTGAGACATGCGGGTAGAGTAACCATGAATTGATCGGTTTAGAACAAAATAGTCTGTAAAATTGAGAGGGAGATGATTGAAAGTATAATGAATAAACCCTTAAGGGGGTACTACACCCATGTGGTAAATGTGTGACTATTTTTGCATTTACTAAAAAAATAATAACACAGTGGTAACAAAAGTTAAGTATATTATTGGGGCAAGGAATCCAATTACTACACTGAAATTTCAGTGACTCAAGACAAGCGGTTCAGTATATATGATAGGAAACGAGGTACATCCTAGCGATACCTTATTTCTGATCATAAATAACAAATCGCTTGTCTTGGGTCACTGAAATTCCAGTGAAGTAATTGGATTCCTTGCCCCTATAATAAACATAACTTTTGTTACCACTATGTTATTAGTTTGTGAGAAAAATGCAAAAATAGACACAAATTTATCGAGGGGTGTAGTACCCCCTTAAGTAATTTGTGAATGTCATAAATGGTCGATCAAAGTATTAAAATTCTTAAATAAAGGAGGAGTGTGAGAAAACCAGTGGGAGTTTGAAGTCTGATAATTCTAATATAATAATCTAATAATGGGACCCAAAGTTAATATATGTTCTATCATGCTGTAATATATCTCAAATTGTTCCTCTCATTGCTAGGAATTTAAAAAAAGTCAATTGTCATATTGCACTTAGACTATGCCATAGTCGAATTTTATTAAAAATATGTTAGCATTAGTCATGATGAACCCATTTCGTTGAACTCAAAATTATACTGATGTTTATTAAAATTAAAGTATTCAATAGTAAAATGGTCATAAAGAGTTAAAAATATCAGATTATTAGTGACAAAAAAAGTAATTGAATACAACACTATCTTGCATAATTATAATGGCTCACTTTAATACTGGAAAATTCTGATTTTGGAATCTACCAGTTTATTGATAGCGAACCCCGAAAATCCGACTATGGACTTTGAATCTTAAGCAGAACTTTACCCCGGACTTTGCTTTCTAAAAACACACTGTCAAGCATACTTGTTTATCAGTCCATTCAGCGCACTGAATGATCTATTGTTCTGTTGTGTCCGATTTGAGCGCTGACATATTGGAAAATGTTGCCAATCAATATTCATAAGAGTGTACATTCAACGTCCAATTTTCGAAATTGGGTGACTTGTGCTTGGCAGGTGTAAAATACATCTGACTGGGCGTTTTAAATACGTAACGCATAAAGGCATTGACATCATCGAATGGCTGCCTATAGTGCTGTTAGTGTTAGGCCTATGTGGGGGGGCTATGTTTAGTTTCTATAATAATTATTATCAGGCCTACATTTATTTGTTATTCCTTTCTTTTCCTTTCTCTGTACTTATTATTACATTGCTAAAGTATCACTCCCTCTTCTTATCTCCCTTCCTTCTTCTCCATCCCCTCATACTTTTTGTCCCCTCTCATTCCTATCATTGTCCTTACCTTACCTTTCTATTCATTTACTTCTATTTATTTATTTCTCTTCATTACTTCCTCTTTCTCTCTTCCTCCAGCCCCCTCTCATTCTTCATGTCCCCTCCTCCACCTCTTCCTCCCTCATCCCTTCCAAAGACCTCTCACAAAAGAGCTGCCCCCCCCCTTCAGTACGCCACTGTTTATGACATTCTCCTTCTTAAAATAAAATAAAATGTCAATTTGTGAAACAACTTTTATATAGGCCTATACCGGTATACTCATTATATGTTACATGTATACGTAGCTCACTAGCGTTTCCAGGGGGGTGCTTTGGGGGCTTCAGCCCCCCGCACGCACGGACCCGAAAAAAAAGAAGAGGAGAAAGAAAGGAAGAAAGAAAAGAAAAGAAAGAAAGGAAGAAAGAAAAGGAAAGATAGGAAGAAATAAAGGAAAACGAAACAAAGAAAGCGAATGATAGCCAACGATATTTGAGTCCCCCCCCCCCTTCCTCCGCTTAATGGATTTAGAGTACCCGGTATGCCGCCATATTACAGGCCTATGATACGTCAGAATAGACGTAGGTAATTCAGCGGAATGGAGGAGATATGCCCCCAACATTTTAATTTTAAGTGGGGTGGTGGGGGGCTGGAGTATCCTTTTGCCATGCACAACCCCCAAAAAAATCACTTATAGGCCTACCTTGTTTTCTTGATAATTTGATGAATTTGCACTAAAAGAGGGCCTGAAATTATGCATTTTTAGTTCACCAAATACAAAATTGTCTTACGTAAGGGGGCCAGCCCGTGGACCGCCGCAAACGCTTGGCCTGCCAGTGTTGACAAGCTTCCTAAACCCATGATCCAAAAATTGTGCATATATGTATATGATCAATGTGATTTATTATAGAGTAGACACTTTCTAATTTTTCTGCGGACTTTTTGAAAACTTATATTGAATGCATTTTGATTTTTTTTTTTTTCAAAATGTCTAGTCCAAATCAATCGATTTTGGCAAAAACAGAGCTGGGTTTTCAATGTCAGTGGGGTGACAACGAACTGTACATCAGCTGCTAATGTGTGCCTTTTGTGCTTACGGCTACTCAATCACACCCTTGAGTGTTATGGTAACAAAGGGTACTTTTCGTTCCAGTAAGCGCTTTCACGCGACTTTCGTTTGATCACTTATTGACAGTAGCCTGCTAGGTAAAGCGTTAATACACTGTCGGGTCAGCTTACCGATTTAATGGCGGAAGCCCTTTGTCCCAAACAAAAGGTACCTTTCGATGAATAGCTTGTCAGATTTCAAATCGGCACAAGTGAACAATGCGTTACATAATCTATTGCCTCTCCATCTTTAATAGCTCCATGAGTCCATTAACCACAAGTACTAAGCATGGTATAGTACAAGACGCGCTAGATGTTTGATGAGAGATTAACTTTCGCGTCAACACAAAAGCGCCACAAATACCACATATAGTTGTGTAAGGTGTAGTTAATGGTAATGGCGCAGGCCCGGAAGATTTAAACCATAGCGAGATATGGGCGACCAATCACAAGGCAGATCCATTTAAAGATGCATTACATCATAGCCAATTTTAGTTAGGCCAGAAATTGGCCTAACTCTCCATAGAGTCCCGTGTTAAAAATCTTAACCGCAAGGCAAAGTCAGTAGTCCACTTGGGAAGCTAACAAACAGAGGGAGTGTGGTGACTGAAAAGATCAGATACAGATGTGAAAATCTATCAGTTGCACACAAATCAATATAAATCAGAGTTTTATGCTTAAATGTAATAGCCAGAGTATGCAAAATGGACAAGTGGACTACGGAGAAGTCTATATTGCAATAGGATGCTTAGTTCAGGAGTTATAGAGTAAATATGGTCAAATGTCAAATATCTCACGCACAGAAGCCAAATTTTCAAAATGCACCGATTAAATCGAAATTTGTCTTAAATTACTCCTCTCGGCAAACCAAATAGGAAAACATTTATTTGAGAAATATATAACCTCAGAATCAAATGAAATCATGGGTCAAATGTTATGCTTAGGGACCGTTCACTAACACTTGTTAGGGGGCCTGATGCAAAAAGGGTGGCCCTGAAAATTGTTGATCCTCATAAAGGGGGGCCCTGAAAAAATGACCGCAAATTTTCCTGGAAAATTGAGTTTATATGCTTTTCTATGAGGTTGACCCATAATTTTCATGTCAAAAGGGGCCCTGAAATTGTTGAGGTCTGTAAAGGGGGCCTCGAATATTTTTCGCGATGAAATTTGTTTGCATCAGCACCCCCCCCCCCTTACAAGTTTTTGTGAACGGTTCCTTATGCATAATTATTTTTATTGGACTTTGGCTGCATGAACTCTAAAGGGTGACATGACAATACAAACATGCACTTAAATTTTGAATTAAGTATATGTTTGAGATTTCTAATGTTAAGGGGAGTAATTTGAGACCAGTTTCGATGAAATCGGACTATTTTGTAATTTTGACCTCTGTGTATGAAATTTTTGACATTTGAACTAAGCACCGTAGAAAAATATGACATTGACTTTTTTATTCCGTATGATGAGATGAACAATTTGAGATATGCGGAAAGGAAAAAACGAAAAAGAAAAGGAGGACAAAAAGATACATGGATGGGTTATGGTTTTAGTGCTCAGCACTATGTCGAGTCGTGCGATTTCGGTGTTAAAAGCAAACTTTCACTTGATTTTGTCTCTTGTGGGGGTAAATAATGGGAAAAAAGATGTTTCCATTTTTTAATTTCGTGGGAATTGGTAAAATCCAAGATGGCCGCCAAAATCCTATAAAACTGACTGACACATGCAAAAAAAGCTATATATCACTCTTAAAATATGCCAAAATGTAAATTTCAAATACTGGAACTATGTAGCCTTGTGTCAGATACTCAAAGAAAGATTTAATATTTCGGAGTAACTGGTAAAATCCAAGATGGCCGCCAAAATCCTATAAAACTGACTGACACATGCTAAAAAGCTACATATCGCTCTCAAAATATGCTAAAATGTAAATTTCAAACACTGGAACTATGTAGCCTTGTGTCAGACACTCAAAGAAACATGTAATATTTCGGGGTAAGTGGTATAAAATCCAAGATGGCCGCCAAAATCTTGTAAAACTGGCTGACACATGCAAAAAAGCCACATATGTCTCTCAAAGTATGCTCAAAATCTAAATTTCAAACACTGGAACTAGCATTGTGTCAGGCACTTGAAGATATATTTAATATTCTAGCCGTCCCGGTTTCCTCTTCCCATGTGGTGGAATATAAAGGGCATATTCTTTCACAGGCTCGTCATCTTCAAGACGCAGTATATGGCCGAGAAATTTGAGTTGATGAATCTTGACTCTGGCAACCAGTGGAGTGGTGTTGGTCAGATTGTAGATGGTTTCATTTGGGATCCGATCCACACGCTTGATGTTTAACATGACTCTGTAGCAAGATGTTGCAAAGGCATTGATCTTGTTTTCCATGTCCTTGGTGATTACCCATGACTCGCACCCGTACAGAAGGATAGTGACACAAGTTGTCTCAAACAGCTTGATTTTTGTTCCGATTGGCAGGGATGGGCTTCTCAAAGGCGTTCCAGTTTCCAGAAAGCGGCCCAGGCTAGTGCTTTTCTTCTTTTTAGGTCTCCAACACTAGAGCCCATCTTGGAACCCATGTACTTGAAGTCTGTGACATGGTTGATGGTACTACCATAGACTTCAAGTGCTGGCTGGGCGTTGCAGTTTGCAGTCATATATTCTGTCTTAGGTGCGCTGATGACAAGGCCTAGATCTGCTGTTGCAGTCCTACTGGGCACGGGCTATAGAAGATTCCAACAGGGCAATATCATCAGCAAAATCCAGGTCATTCAGCATCTTAGCAGGATACCTGCTTGACCGACGTGGGTAGGTAACAATTCCAGCGTCAATTCCAGAAGTTGATTTCTTCAGGAGGTAGTCTACCAGGATAATGAACAGGAATGGTGCCAACACATCACCCTGAAGCACTCCAGTTGTTACTTGGAAAGGCTCTGAGATACTTCCATCTATCATAACGGCACTATTGGAGTCCTTGTAGAGCACCTGGATGGCATTGACCACAACCTTTGGTATTCCATAATGCCGCAGCACTGAGAACATGACGGACCTGTTGATGGAGTCAAAGGCTTTTTTGAAGTCCACAAAAGTCACTGTCAAGGGAAGTTGGTACTCCTTGAAGCCTTCCACGATCCTCCTAAAAATGTGTATTTGCTGAGCACAGCTTCGACCTGATCTAAAGCCAGACTGGTTGCTTCTCAGTAAAGGATCAATGTGAGGCTGCTTATATACTGCTTAAATGTATATGAGTTTGTTTTTATGATCACGTTTCCAAGTGTATAATTATGTCTTTGAACCAAAAGCACAATGTTTTACATAACCAGACCCCTTGCCAGGTCCAAGATGGACGGCATATCAGATACAGTACCTACTCATGGCACTAGTACATGGTTATACACCACTAATAGGCCTGGGCGATGCATGGAAATGATGAACTATTTGTTTGCGTGGCATCTGAAAAGACTGTTTAAAATCACTGTAATTGACCAAGTGATATAGCCAAAAAAGTACATTTTGGGTTTTGATGCTTCGGAATGGTATATTTTTCTCATTATATGACACTTTTTAGCATTATATTCGCCCTATCTAATTGATTGTAACTTTCAGCTTCAAGGGCACAATGCCATTTTGTTTGCGAAAAGTCTCATTTCAACCTATGTTGATTTTTTGATCATTTGGGATCTAAATCATCTAGTTTCACCTGAAATTGGTGGCGTTTAACTTTATTTAACTGTGAGAGTTCTGAATTTGAGAACATTCCACCCGAAATCAGCCATTTTCCCATTGACAACAATGTAATGGGTTTAGGGGTTTAGACAGCGTTATCCTAGATTCACGTCCTTTATCTGGGGTTAGGGCGCCTTATCTGGGGTTTAGACTGCATTATCCTAGATTCACGTCCCTTATCTGGGGTTGGGCGCCTTATCTGGGGTTTAGACTGCATTATCCTAGATTCAGGTCCCTTATCTGGGGTTAGAGCGCCTCATCTTGGTTTAGATGCCTTATCCAGGATTTAGACTACCTTTATATAGGGTGATTCGGATAAGAATGGACCACCTATATCATAAAGTATGTTTAAATGAATAAAAGACAATATATTTACATGAATTATGGTAAAACTGTACTTTTATATGAAGTTGAAGAACTGAATGTTTACAAACTTTCCCTCCTGGTTCTCTATCACTTTGCGGCAGCGATTCTTCCACCCGTGATCTCCCTCGAGAAGATTAGGAAGAATCGTATGGCCTCCCAATTTCACATAATCACATGCATCCTTGATTATTTTGACCAGCATGTTCTTGTTTGTGGCAAATGGGGGAGAGTAGACTTTCTCTTCCATTATAGACCACACATTTTCAACTGGATTGAGATCAGGGCTGTTTCTTGGCCAAAATCTCGTCCCAGTATGAGGGAAATATATGACTATTTTGCCTTTAAATCAAAGATGCAACCAGAAGTTATTTGTTCACCCTACATAAAATGGTCTGAAAATGAAAAAATATTGCCCCAATTTCATGGAGAAAGTTTCTAAATGGAGGCTGATATGTTGTCTTGAAAGTTCATTGACACCCAGATGTTTAGTGCTAACGATAACTACCTGAGGGCAGCATAACTGATCATCTGCCTAGTCCATACTTGTCCGAATCACCCTATATATAGGGTTTGTGTTCCTTATCTAGGGTTTAAGATAATAATATTAGCAAAATTCTGCATTTTAGTGGTGGTTATTTTTAAATTTTGGCAGCCATCTTGGGATTTAAGGTCCTGTGCTGTTTTAGATTATTCCAATGGATTTCTAGACCCTGTAAACATGGGTATAGACACCAGCATCATACTTCTAGGACTTTTTGCACCCCAGAGATATAGCCAAATTAATTTTCACTGGCGGCCATTTTGAAATTTTGGCAGCCATCTTGGAATGATAGGCTCTAGGCTGTTGTAAATTACTCTATTGGATTCCTTGACCCTGAAAACATGGGTATAGACATCAGAATCGTGCTGCTGGGTGCTTCTCTGACCAAGTTATGGTGATTTTAAGGGATTTTGGCGGCCATCTTGAAAAACGCCCTCTGCCAAGAATTCCTACACTTTTCGATGGTGCAGACTTCTCTCATTTTATTCAGCGTCCTCAAATCTATAAAGAAACACCTTCAAAACTTCTTGTACTCAACCCGAGAAGGGAACTTCCATTCTGTACCCTACTAAAGCGCAATTTATGAGTAAAATATGGCAAATTTTCAATCACGGCGGCCATCTTGGATTTTAGGGACTAAACGATCTTTAAAAAAATGGAAACATGTTTTATTTCAATCTTTGCCTTCCAATGCAATGAAATCAATTGAGAAATTGCTTTTAACAAAGAAAGCGCACGACTTCTCCTTTGTTCAACATAGTGCTGGGCACTATTTAGGGTACCAAATAAAAATAGCAAGCGTACGGGAGAAAGGAAGGAGGCTATAGTAATTGGAACGGGATTCAATAAATAAATAAATAACAAGAAAATGCAAAATCACAAGCAGCAAATACAAAATGGGAGCAAAATACGTAGATCAAAATAAAAAACAAAAGATATAAACATGATAAAAAGGAAATGCAAGAAAGCACTGATCTTAAAAAAATGGGAACAGAATTAGATACACAAATAAATCAAAACGGGAAATCAAAAGCCAAGTAATAAATATAAAAATGGGAACAATACGGTATATGAATAAGAAAGAAAGAAAGAAAGAAAGAAAGAAAGAAAGAAAGAAAGAAAGAAAGAAAGAAAGAAAGAAAGAAAGAAAGAAAGAAAAAGAAAGAAAGAAAGAAAGAAAGAAAGAAAGAAAGAAAGAAAGAAAGAAAGAAAGAAAGAAAGAAAGAAAGAAAGAAACTAAAAAGGAAATGAAAGAAAGGATAGTTTTAGATAAATAAACTTTACCTTTTCAATGATGACGGCGTCATAGTTAAGGGTACGGGATGGAATTAAGGGGTACGAAGACAACAATAATCGCAAGTTTGGTGTTGTTGGTGATCAAGATGTTGTAATGTTATTTTGTGGGTGGGTGGGTAAGACGATTAAATAGCAATTCGGCATAGTCTGTATATCACATGTTCAGTGATTCTGCCTGTTTTAGCGATCGCTCTCGTTTACATAGCTAATGGGGGCCCACGCGAAGCGCGTATACCCCGCTAGTAGTAATAAAAGTATTGTAAATCCTCTAGAAAATGACTTTCGCAAGTCCATGCTGAAAAGCAGTGTGATGTATATAAAATATTTAGGTACAAAAAACATAAATAAATATTCTTACTTAACGTTAGGACTCATCTTCACATCATCTTCTCATTAATACAGGTGCTTTAAGGGATGCGCAAAATAACAGAAATGGTGCAGTATCCGCATCTACCGATTTACCATCAATCCAGTTTCGAATAAATGTCATCATTTATTGTTTGGCAATTACAATCTTTGTTTTATTTGGCTTCTGTGCGTGTGTGATTTGGACCATCACTAAACAAAGTAAGTAGTCCAGTCAATCTAAACGAATAAGTGGTGTCACTCACCACTAATTGCAACAGAATTTTTTTTCACTTTTATACATTTTAGAGATGTCCCCTGAACATCATACCAAAAATATACTAAAATATACTTGGTGGAAAGGTAGTTTTTGGCGGGAAAAGGTCATAAAGGGGTCAAATTTCAAAATTGCTTTAATCTTTAAAAAGCATTCCTCTAGTCTTAAGGATTCAGAAAAAGTATAGTTTGTCATATCTGTGATGTACCATTCTCAAGTTATAAGCAAAAAGGTCAAAGGTCAAATTTTGGGCTCCACGTGGGTCAACTTCGAAAAAATGCTCCGATTTCCTTATAAATGGTCTCAATGTGTTCGTCCTTTAAAAACACTCCAAAATAAGAATAGTTTGCCATATCTTGGATGTTTCGTTACCTAGGTAGCAGGGTAAAAGATGTCATTGACCATTGAACTCTATTGACCCCGACATAGTTTTTGATGTTACGCATGTAATAAATAACCTAAACAGTGCAAATATTCTTCAAATGAATTCACGGTTGTTTGATGTATATAGAATTGGCTTCATTATTAACTAAATGCAAACTATAGATGGCGCTATTTATCCTAAATCATATTTCTTTATTTGCAAGGGGTATAGGTGATTAATACTGCCATTAAAACAGTTGGAATAGGTGAAACAAGCAACAAGGAAATTTCATAAACATATTTTATCAAACAATAAAAGGAATTATTTGCATTAAAAGCTTGAAAGAGCAATTTCCAGTTATTAAATAGCGCCACCAATTTGGTCGTTAAATGATACATTTTATATCCGAAAAAGCTATTAAAAATGCTATAAAAGTGAATAATTTTGAAAAAAGGGGGAAATTAAAGTTGAGAATGACTCAAAAGCATGCATCTGTATACATTAGCATGATATCATATTTAGCTGTTTAAGCCTTAAGTTTGGTTGTGCATGATGTTTTGTTTGAAAAACTAAAAAATGACCCCATCAAACAACCGTGAATTATGTTTGCAAGCCAAACAATTTGAGATCATTTTGGTTAAAAACAGACAATTTATAGTTTTTTGACCTCTGTTGAACCCAACATTTGATCTTTGACCTTTTCGGTTATAACTCAAGAACCGTACAACACTATATTTTTCTGAATCCTTATGACTAGAGGAATAATTTGGTATAGTTTTTAAAATGATTGGATCGATTTTGAAATTTGACCCCTGTATGACCTTTTCCCGCCAAAAACTACCTTTCCACCAAGTATATTTTAGTATACTTTTTGTATGCTGTTCAGGGACATCTCTGACATTCATAGCAGTGAAAAAAATTATGTTGCAATTAGTGGTGAGTCAAAACCCACTTTGACTGGACTAAAGATGTTATACCACATTTCAGCCTGTCACCTCGGTTTCAAAAATACCAAAAAGGTAACTGTTCGACCCAATACACACACCCGCCATCATGTGTAATTATTAACAGTGTCGTAACTAGAAATTTTCATTGGGGGGGGGGGGGCAAGCAGGGGCAAACATAATAAATGAGGGGGCAGGCATCGTTCATGCTGTTTGGGTTTGTAAGCGCGTCAACACCCTCGTCGCACTAGGCGACACGGGGGTGGGTGGGTCTGAGGAGTCTTGTGCTTGGAATGTGTCCCCGGAACATTGGCGTAGATTACTTTTTGACATTGGGGCGATGGGGTTGGAAAAACTGTCTTTGAAATATAGTTATATATCTTATAAAATGAGCAAATATGAGGTTAATTAATGACTCTCAGAATTAGGCATACTATTCATTTTCATTTATTTATTTATTTATTTATTTATTTATTTATTTATTTATTTATTTATTTATTTATTTATTTATTTATTTATTTATTGTGTGGATGAGTCTGAGAAGGTGTGAACCTAGGCCTAAAACTACACATTTATTTTCAATTTGTTATTTCGTTTTGTTTGTTGAAGACAAACTATGAGAAGGACATTTGGAAAAATAAGAACTTTTGTACAACAAAATATTATCTAAAACAATGGCTCACAGTGTCATCGCCCCGATATCTTCATGGCAGAAATCGCCATGGTAGGTTGAATCCACAGCCACGCATGGCCATTTTGTTCCGATCTTTGAGACGCATAATTAGTCGAGGGACATGACTAAGGCTATTCACAATAGCCGGGTAATTGATCTTGATTGTGTGTGAGTAAGCTTGTATACCCCATTAAGGTCAATAGTCATCGACTTTTATACTGCCTTCCACGGGAGTAGTAAGTGCAGCTGTACTACACGCTTTAGTCCATGCAGGACCAACGCAACATAAAATCAGATTTTGGTGAGTTTTTGAGTTCAAGACGCATGCTTCTTTTTCAACACGCTAGCTAACGACTATCATATATGTTCAACACGTATATTCAAGTGCAAGGAACCACATCTGGATTCTTCAGACGAAATCATTTACGGGAGATATTCATCATTTTTTACCGGTATCCAAAGATTTTCGTCTGAATATCAAAATCGTGCATAGTACATTCACGTGTATCGATCCCGGGTATTACATTGTATCGATGAAACCAGTTGAAATAAGAACGAAATCTAAAATTTTAATGCCATTGTTTAGGAGAAAATAATGCTCGGAATAATGTAATGCATAAAATGTAATCACGGAGCTCCACCTAATTTCGTGCAACAAAACCGATGGATCATCACCTATAGATCCTCTCCAATAACCGGAACGGTATAACAATTGAAATGACAGGACAGATTGGTGGACAGATTTTTTTGCTAAATTCGATAGAGTCTATGCCCTAAGTTGAGAATGGACCGTCCCACTAGATTTATGAAAAGGTCGCGAACCCTTTTGGTGGACCCAAGTAACTGCCTAAAATGAGGCAAAATTGAAAAGAAATGGGGTTTTAAATTGAACTTTGGAATTTAAAAAGTATAAATCAAGTTGGGTCTAAGGCTGTGCTAACACTTTTCTGTGATGACTTTGACCACAATTTTTTTTTTTTTTCAAATATCTTAAAAGTACAAGAATCTAAGCTAATTGAACAGACAGTAGCTAAATCAGGAAGATGTTTAAATGTGACATGATGCAGTTATCTCTACAGTAGAAATGTACACCACGACCTTTGCAGGACTTAAACCCCATTAAAACCTATTAAACCACGATAACACTCATTGAAAACAGCTCAACTATGTTAAATCAGATCTTCTCTGGTTAAATCCACACTACACATGTTTCTGTTTTACCTGTGCGATATTGCAATGAGCTGGAATTATAGTTTCAGTTGGGTGAACGATTATAAAGCAAACGAAAGGTAACAATACTGTGTGAGCCTATGTTTACCAAATGAGACAATAGTCTGCATATTGTTAACCAGCATTCTTGAAAATGAGAAACGTAATGGTTGTAGCCTTAACACGGTTTTGAAATAATTTCTTTTTTTTTTTTTTTTTGGTGTTATCTGTCATTCACATGTCAGGGAGGTACGACCATTTGCAGATGCCCAATCTACTCAGTTTTTAGCCTGCATGTAATGTATTCATTATTCTTGATTGACATCCAAGTTAAAAAATATCCGTCAAGTGGTTTAGCTTTAATGTCCTTCGCAAGAGAGCGGTACAAAGTGAGTGATAGTCAGTAAAAGATGCATTCGATTTACACAGAAAATTTTGCAGGTCGTGCTGTGCCCTTCCTTCCTAAAACACCAAAGTGCGAATTATTTCCAAACCCCTATATTAGCTAAACATTTAGGACATGTTACAAAACTATATTTTCTAGAATTTCAGAGAGTACTTTAAATATTGGCCGGTTATTTTTCACACAGTGACGTTAACTAGGTACTGTCCTATACCTATAACATACACTGTTTGTAGAGGTCACGCGTCAGTAGTGAGAGTACTGTGTATTGTGTATAGGAAATGAACAGTAACAGCTAGTAACTGCAGTATGATGCGTAGATATCTCAAAATTACCGTCATATTGGATAGATTTACCAAAGAATAGTTTGTGAAGTGCTATATTTATATTTAGTAATTGGGAATCGGGAACATTTTAACAAATCAATGTTTTTATGGAATTATGTGGGGCCGTCGACAATGATGTGGGGCCGTAGTGGTCAGTGACAACCTGTAAAGTGTGCTGAGGCTTGTGGAGCCTAGGCTTTTTACCGGTATTACAACTCGTGAATTATATTACTGAAAGTGCCTGAATGACCTAATCTACTAAATATTTAATGTTTCCCCTATGAACTCTAATCCTCCTGCAATATGGTGCTTATTGTTAAGACCTAGGATACACACACTTGAATAGTCACGTGATTTCAGTCGCCTCTCCCATTATTCAAAATCCCGGATGAAGCGCCTAAAGTCAGGTGGGTGATAAAGAAGTGTACATCGACAGCTAAAGTTTCCTTTTAGACGTCAGCCCCGCACAAATATAGATGGCGGTTACGTTCTAAATACGCGTAAGATAATACGCCTAACCTAAGATGCAATCTTAGACGTCTTAAGAATTTCGCGGTAGATTTAAATCAACGAATCACAGGGCCAGAAATCCCAAATCTTAGATTTTAGATGCGTATGATTTTTGATGTTCAAGATTAACCAAAATTAGTGGTGGATGGTATCGCAAATTAGAAAGTTCACAAAAGACCTCGACGACTATTAGCAGCTCGTAACCTATACTATGTGTATGTGTATATGTGAAAGTACTATCTGGTAGGGTCTGTGATGTGGAGAACGCCCGGGCATATAATACCAGTATAGACCTCTTCCCGTGGACCACTTTTCTGTTATTATCTTTCCCGGGTTTATTACGTAGAGAATCATAATCATACTAATTTGAAACATTATCCGACAGAAAATAATAGCGTAAAATGGCCGACCCAATTTGTATTAGGAATTAGCAGGGGCACATCACTAAATAAACTACCCACTGAAATACAGGTAAAATAAGTTGATATCTACCAACGAGCAAGAAGATCAGCTATTATGACTAAATAATATATTGAAAGATGTTAAATTGATCAATGTTCAGAGAATCCTATATAGAATAGGGTAAATAAAATGGTCAAAAAGTTGCCCCCCCCATAATCCGCGAGCGGCATTGGCAAAAGAGAGACCCTTCATGCGCTTGTTTCTTAGGGGCTGTGCAATAATTATGAGCCCTGGATTATATTATTGTAAGATTGGGGAGGCGAGAATTTTGGCCAGCCGAAAGATGGGAGCAGTGTCTGGCAAGCCGAGAGACGATGGGGCAAGCGAGTTTTGGAACACATTCATGGGTGTCTCCCGGGGTGTCTTTTAAATATACGTTCTAAAATGGCTGTGGAAAACAGTACGAAAATGCTTAAATATGCACTTCAAATTTTCGTGATCACTACGCTCGCAATGATATTTCTAGACCATGTAAGGTTGGCAAATTCATACAATTTGGCATGTGCAAAAGGGGTGCACTGACATTTTAGCAGCCTAAGGGGGGGGCAAACGATGGGGAGACAATTTTGGAACGCCATTTGGACATTTTACCCCGACTTATAATTATTGCGCATCCCCTTTTTTATGGTGTCCAAGAAATCTAGACAAATCTTTTGTCACATTGGGTAGAAAAAACGTACTTTCTTGTATTATTAGTACATGTCGTGCTTCAATGTAATATTTTTGGTGTACCTCGGGGTTAGGTTATAGCCCGGGGGGTACTCAGTACAAATGACCATACGGGGACGTGCCGCAAACATGGGTAGCATTTTCAGCCTTCTGGTATATCAATGACCCCTTTTTCAAAGCCTATTTTGGTATATGAATGGGTCCTTTTTCAAAATTTTCTCAATTTTTTCGGAAAACAGCCCAATTTTTCCTTAATCTAGCCAAAATTTTCAAAATTTTCCCAAAATTTTGGGAAAATTTGTAAAAACTAAGACAATTTTGGGTAAATTCGGCCGAAAATTTTGACTTTTGGTATATCAATGGGTCCAAATTTCTTGACAAATTGGTATATTTATGGGTCTACTTCCAAAATCTCAGCGGCACGTCCCTACCAAAACCAAACTTGAGTACCCCGGGTTATAGGCCTAAAGCGTCCTTGGTACATTTTTGGTGAATCACAATACCGTCCACCACTATCAGTCACGGGCAATGATCAATCTTAGACGTTCCAAAAATCTTAGGCGTGTAAAATCTTAGGCGTCTAAATCTTAATTGGCCAGTAATAGAATACTCTTAAGATGATTGGCTCTTTGTGATTTCTGGTTCTGTGATTCGTCGATTTATATCTACAGCGAAATTCTTAGACGTCTAAGATTGCATCGTGATTCAACAAGACCCACTCAGTTACTTAATTAGGCACTGGAAATAATCGAATTCGGTGTTGAAATTAGCCAAATATTTAGTTACACCTTTTCACTTCATAATTAATTTTCTCGCATTTCTTCGGTAAATGTCAGAAAAACATTATAATGCTTGGTACTGTATTTTTTTTTCAAATCCTGGTGTTAAACTTAGGTGTGAAATTTAGGCTTCTAGTGTAAGATTTTCGATTTTCACAAGCTTCAACTTTTTTGGGGTCTACGTTTTTGCTTTTAAAGTAACATAATTCGCTAATGAATGATATTTCCCAACTTTCTAAAGCTCATCATAGGGCTATATGTCATAGTCTTGTCAGAATTTCGGTTTTGATTGCACCATTTTATTACAAATTTTGTCAAAATCAACTCTCGAATGTACCAATGGATGGATGATTTTGCAAGCCACAATAGAAATATCGATTACTTCTGCTGGTTATAATAAACAATGAAGTACTGGTTGGACATTTTGGCAGTCGCAAGTGAAAAAAAGTTAAATCAAATCAGATATTCTGACAAAACTATAATGTATAGACCCACACGACAGAGCGAACTATAATAGTTTGAAACGCAAAAAAAAAATTAATTCCGAAAAAAGCTCACGGACGGAGTTAAGTTGTTTTTTTAAAATGGTTTATCCAGGCACTTTGTTTGAACTGACATTACTGAAGACATAAATATTGCTTTATATTTGACCGAGAAAATGAATTTCACAGCAAAAAGGTGTATGTCTGAATTGTGCTGATTTCAACATGTATAGATCGACTTTTAGCGTGAGTATGCATAACAGTAGAAGCTGGTCAGTAGTAGTGTAGTGAGTGTAAAGCAGCTAAGAACCCTTTTCTTATCAAATGATGGTTCTTTGTAGAACCGTCACAATTGAGAACCCTTCCAATACCTCTCATTATAAAAAGTTCTAGGACATACGTAAGAATCAGACACTCATCGGTATAGGCTAACTGCACGTATCCACTCCTTTCAAAAGCCGTATCTTACTAAACAAATGTATTTAGGCCAAAACATCACAATTCATATTGACAATCTTCATATCGTTATGAATTCGGCAGATGGCCGAATCCGCATTCGGCTTTTGGTAAATTCATTTTATGCATGCATTACTTTTGAATTTGAGAACAAGGGATCAATACTTAACCCATAGAGGGCAGCATTATTGACTTTTTAACGGTTATCGTCGTTGACCGTACTGCGATGCACAGTTAGCTAACCATGTATACCGCCCTCTTATTGATCCCTTGTTCTCAAATTCAAAAGTAATGCATGCGTAAAATGAATTTACCAAAAGACGAATCCGGATTCGGCCTTCTGCCGAATTCATAACGATATTACATGCAAAAAAAAAATTATAAACCCGACACACGTAACTGACGTAATTTCAAGTCAACCAAGAATTTCACTGTTTCGTAGTGATTTAAGGCCGCCTTGCATGTGACGTATCATCCCGTAAATATGGCGGACTACTCAAATGCATTCAACAAAAGCATGATTGCAATCTACCGTGACAGTTCGTCTCACACACATAACCCTGCACTACGATCAAATAGGTTGATGACAACATTTGATTGAATGGACTGAACTCCGCCATAACAACGGTGAAGGACACTGGTTCAAATCCTTTGTTTGGAGCCAATCGTTAAAATGATGCAGGGCCTCTATAATGCCATTGACAAGACATAGTACCATGCGTTCAGCGCTGACATGTACAGAAAGCTGTGTGATACCATTAATACTACAGTAGCTCATATTCCATTCATAGAAATATCAAACTCACTCGATAGTAATAATAGTATGGTGCCAACAAGATCTCTAAACCTCTTGCCTACATTTTAAATCTTACCATCCTCACCACCTCCATTCCCAAGGAGTGGAAAAAGGCAATTGTTTCACCCATATTTAAAGCGGGAAGAAGTCAGATTGCAGCAATTACAGACCTATTTCGGTCCTTCCTGTCATCTCTAAAATTCTTGAGCGTGCTGTCCACACCCAAGTGTACGAATATCTTCAACATAATGGGCTCTTAACAACTGCGCAATCTGGCTTCAGACCCAAACATTCTACACTTACTGCAATAACTGATGTTACTGACTATATTTTTAACAACATGGATAAAGGTGAAGTTACTGGGGCTGTATTTTTAGATTTAAAAAAAAGCATTCGATACGGTGTCTCATACTGTTCTCCTTCGCAAACTCTCCTGGTATGGAATCAAAGACACTGAGTTGGGATGGTTTTCAAATTATTTGAAAGGTCGTGAGCAAACAACTCAAATTGATGGTGTGCAATCTGATCCGCAACCAGTAACAGTCGGTGTGCCTCAAGGCTCAATATTGGGGCCCCTTCTTTTTATTTTATTCATAAACGATCTTCCCAACGCAATCAACAAAAGTAAGGTTGTCTTATATGCTGACGACACTGCAGTTTTGTTTAGTTCAAACAATAAGTCTGAAATTGAGCATGGTTTAAACCAAGATCTAGACCATATTTCTAAATGGATGAACACCAACAAATTAACACTTAATGCCTCTAAAACAAAGGTTATGACTTTTGGAACACACCAAAGAACTAGAAAAATGGGTGACTTGGAAATAAAAATCAATAATGAAACTCTTGAGAATGTGAATGAATTTAAATATCTTGGTATGTGGTTTGACCCGCAACTTAAATGGGATAAGCATATTGAAAAAATGGCTGGCAAAATATCACAAAAACTTGGTGTTTTAAAAGGTTAAGTTGGTATATTGATCAATACACTCGTAATATTTTATGTAATGCTATCATCTTGCCTCACATCGACTACTGTTGTACAATTTGGTCAACTGCCGCAAGTAAATATATTAATCAGATTCAAGTCTTACAGAACAGAGCAGCCAGACTGACTCTTGGGTGTAAAGTTAGGGATTTACATGTGAAGGATTTGTACAAACAACTCAATTGGATGAAGGTAAATCAGCGGGCTGATTATTTTAGAATTATTCTTATGCATAAGTGTATTAATAATGTGGCTCCTGAGTACCTGAGGGACAACATTCATTCACAAATAAACATTCACTCATACAACACTAGATTTGTTGCAAATAAAAATGTTTTTCATTCTTCTGTTCATACTGAAACTGGTAAACGTTCCTTCAGGTACTCTGGAACAACAGCATGGAATAACCTCCCTGACAATTTAAAACAAATAAGCAATATTATTAACTTTAAAAAGTCGCTCAAGGAGCACATTTTACAAACCTAACTAGTATATTCTGTTTATAGTCTCATGTGTTTTAATCTTTTAAATATTTTATGGTATTACTCTGTATATATTATGTAGTTTGTAATTTTATAATATTTATTTGTTTTATATCTTGTATTATTGGTGCAATGACTTTCTAAGTGTATTTTACATTTATTTCCTTGTAAATCATTTGTTTATGTTTTATTGTATCGAGGGCCCCTGTGGAAAGCAGTGCTTGCACTGATCAGGGTTTACCCTCGTTAAAGATGTCATTAAATAAATAAATAAAATAAAGTATGCACAGGTTTTTCCCTGTAATACGCTCTATAGGATTAATCTTTTCGCTCTTTAAACATCGCCATCTATCGGTATAAACGATTTACGTCTAATTGCCTTCAATCTATAGTTAGTGGTCGTTCATGATTATAACCGCGTAGAACCTTTTGTTACTTAAGGAAAGTGCTCTATAGGCCTATGTGATTGATTGCAAATCGATAATTCGCGGCTGATTGTAGATCACTATGAATCGGAGGAGCCTTTTGTAAGCTATTTGACCCCGATCTTATTGTTAGAATACAATAGCTACCTTCTGATTACGTTTCCATATCAGGCAAAAAGGATGTATGCTTTGTGTCAGATGTATGTACTGTACTTCTTTTGTCGTGGTATGAAATTAGAGACCAAAAGTCCCGAAGCTTTATTATAAAAAGTACAGATAAAACGCACTCTTCTATTGGATTTTTGAGACAAGAACTATTTTGTGTGCAAGATAACACAGATAGATTTTCTTTTGAGACTTTAAATTCCTTGTAAATCGTCAGTTTTACCGAGGTTTGTTGTAATTTTTCGTTTCCATGAAAGTGGTCAAGAAAAAGTTCAAAAATATCACATTTTTGGCCGGCAAATTAAAATTTTATTCAGGCTATCTTGCAGCTTCGACTTTAAAGTAAAGATATATGTGGGACATTTCATATTTCTTTGAGGAGTTTTCTGAATATTTATGTCAAAAAGATCATGGTTCAATACAAAACAATCACCAAAAATATTCACTTGCCAACTTGATATCATTTATTTTGAAGACGGTCCCTGCATGCATGCATACATGGGTGCAGGCAGCTAGTCTCTGTCCGAGACGATAAATATCTATTAAAGTTGCTTTATTTATGTTCATACAAATGGGATACAAACAGGGCAAGAAAGTTGTTCTTCGGATTCCTGCTTACTATATATTTTATTTCAAGGTGTTTAGTAAACATATGTTATTCTTATCGGGCTTATTTTCAAATAGTCAAGTTTTATGTGGCAGTTTTGCAAACATTTCACATTAAATCTTTTCAAAAACGAAGAGAGACTTGTTTCAGTCTATAATTTTATTTTTTTCAATGCATTAGGGACGCACCATTTGATATCAAGGTTGGGGGGGCTAGGTCGTGACAATTTTTTTTTAGTAGGCCTACCTCGGTGAAGCAATTTTTAGCACCTCGATAAAGCAAATATAGTTTTACATTTTGTAGCACCTAAATTTCGCGTAGCACGAAAAACGAACTTCTTATGTTAAAATGAGTTCATATCGTTATGAATTCGGCAGATGGCCGAATCCGCATTCGGCTTTTGGTAAATTCATTTTATGCATGCATTACTTTTGAATTTGAGAACAAGGGATCAATACTTAACCCATAGAGGGCAGCATTATTGACTTTTTAACGGTTATCGTCGTTGACCGTACTGCGATGCACAGTTAGCTAACCATGTATACCGCCCTCTTATTGATCCCTTGTTCTCAAATTCAAAAGTAATGCATGCGTAAAATGAATTTACCAAAAGACGAATCCGGATTCGGCCTTCTGCCGAATTCATAACGATATCATGGGCGTAGTCAGCTTTCGTGGTCAGAGGTGAAAAATAAAGGTTTTTTGGGAAAAGACAAAAATAATCATCAATTTGAACCGGTATTATTGATGGGATATGTACATATACCGATTTTTTTAGCGAGACTGTAGGGCCTCCAAAAACCGGGCCAAAACGTTTTTATTGAGACAATGCGCGCGCAAAAATTTGGTATTTTACATTCCTTTTGGTCATTTGGTGCATGATCGGGGTAATTTTGGTGGAAACAGACTCCTTGCCCCCTTTCTTTTCCTATGCCTTCCCGATTTCTTTCATTTTTTGATATGCGGGCACTCTTAGGGAGCACTCTGCCCCCGCTGGTTAGTACGCTTCTGGTTCAAATGGTGAGTTTTAGCATGTTTTTTTTCATGAATTTTTTTCAAAGGATTATTTTCTTCAAAATAATAGATTCATGTGAGGATATCTCACCAAAACCATACTCGGATCCATCCCCACATATGGCTCCCATCATCACGTGGCATAGATTTCTTTTTGACTTTGGGGTGGACTCTGGTGAAAATCTTTGAAGTGGGTGAATTTTCGCTCACAGAATAACTTTTCACAAACAAATGCGAACAAAATACTTGCCAGTTTGAAGCTAAAATAAATATATCTGATGAAAAATGGAGCACCCTTGCCACCAAATCTTTTTTCTGGTCCGAGGTGGAGCAATTTTTTTGTGGGGGGGGTCTGAGGTGAAGCAATTTTTTTTTTGATCAGACGGCGCGGCGTGACAAATTTTTTTCCAAAAAACTACCCAGCCCCCCCACCTTGGTATCTAATGGTGCGTCCCTTATATAGGTTTATACAAGACATGTATTGTGTTGTATTTTTTTTATTCGACATCGAATTGATTACATAACTTGGGTCACGGCCGGGCGTTCGTTGCATCAATCAAAGAAGTTTAGTCAGACTAATTCCGGGGGGAGACCACTCCCACTTTGGAGGTGACGCGTACTAGTATGTAGGGCTGTTAAGACCCCCCCCCCTTTTCAGCATCGCTGTCACCCAAAGACCCTATATTTTTTACGAGCACATGCTCTGTCACCCGAAGACACCCTATTGTTCCATTCGATCTGTCACCCAAAGACCAGTGCCGCACCGGGATGAGGTGCAGGGGAGGGGGTGATGTGATGCAATACTTATCCCAGGGTGTTGAATTATAGGGCGAGCCTTTTTGGTGGGACAAGGGGGGAGCAAATATTGGCACAGGTATAGGTACTATTTGCACCGTTTCGATATTGCGACCTAAAATGTGATGTAGAAACATGTCAGGATAGGCCTAAATTCAAATGGTATAAGGGGGAATATTTTTGGCATGTCAAAATTTTTTTGATGCATAGGCCTAATAGTAGCCATGAATGATCTTTACCTATTAAAACCAAAAGGAACTGTTTTTGGGTCACTATGTTTGAAAAAATCGTTTTGATTAACGAAAGTTGTAGCTTCGGAAATACTAAAAAATGCCATTTTTGCCGAATTTAATAATTGCGAACCAGGCTGGAACAAGTAAAATGGGGACTTTTGGAGTTGCGAACAGTCAAAATCAAGGGTCTTTCTTGGCATTTTGGTTGAAAATCCCAGAAATATGAGGAGTGAGCAATTTTGAGGTCTTTTAGAGCTAACTATCAAAATCAAGGGTCTTTCGGAGTTCTATTTTGGTAAAATATGGAAGGTCTTTCGGAGCTGCGAAATCCTAAAAGGGGGGTCTCTCCGGGGAGCATACCCGTATGGTCATTTGTGTTAAGTGCCCTCCCCCCCCCCCACCCGTGATTATAATGCATTTGCCACTTCCGAAAGGAACTGCATAGTAAGAGGCAAGGTTCATTATTGATTGGAGATTCAGTAGACCCTATAGAGGAATCCAAATTCACGCCTTCCTACACCTGACTAGCAGCCTTTAGTTGGGTCCCCGCCGGCTACAATGCATCCAAAATGTGTAATGATTCGGCCTTGGCGGAAATTTTAAACTGCATTCCATCACCCGTTTTACACCTTCCGCGAAAACACAGGTAGACAAAAGAAGTTTACAACACAATACAGTTCCAACAGTTGTGCAAATAAAAGCCGCCTTACACCTAGAGAAGGTCGAGGAGGGTTAATAGAATAATGCAATAGAGATAATTCCACAGGTAATCCCGTCGTATCTATTCATAGATGTACAAATGGATGAACAAAAGGACTATGTATGAATAGATGCGACAGGATTACCTCTATAATTGTATATTATTATTCTATCAACCATCCTCCTCTTTGCATCTTCTCTAGGTGTTAGGCGGCTTTTATTTGCACAATCGGGTGCTCAAAACCCCAGGTTGGTGCTAGCGGGAAACCAAAGACGGCCGACCAAATCCTGACCATGACTTGGCTCGTTGGATTCGTCTATAAAGAGACAAGTACGGTAATAGCATTACGGTGCATGCGCTTTTAAAATTCCGTAATCAATAAGAGCTAATAAGTATATTGAACAAAATCATTTCTGACAGAACGACGGATAGCACAGTAGTATAAGCGCTCGACTGTGAAACCGGAGGTTGAGGGTTCGAACCCCGGCAGAATTTTAATTCAGATAATTTTCTTTTTCTTTCGTGAAGAATAATAATAATTGAATCCGTCTTATAAAATTTAACATAGTGTAGTAGAATCATGGATAGGCCTATGTGTTATCAGATAAGATCTTCTGTAGATTACCATATCAAAAGAATTTCGTAGTTTTATCAAGCAAGTTTCTAAGTGTGCCCCTAATCGTGGTTTGTATAGAATTGAGGCTATAGCTTTGTTTGCTAGTAACCAATGACAGAGCCGCTACGATATTAATTGAAAACAGGTCACCGCTAGAGGCGCTGCATTTAAGACGCAGCCTAACAAGTTTATTACGGGACAAAACAGATGTGTATGAACCATAACGTATATTTGAGCCAAATTTTGACATCATTCGGGTATTTTTCCTGTATGACCTTGCAATATTCATAAATGTTGCTCGGATTCACGTGGTTTCTTTTCCAACGCTAAAAGATCACGAATTTTGGTGGTTTGCAAATGAAAAGTGTCCGCACTATCGATTGATTCGTAACTGTTATGAATAATTTATTAGGTTTTTCAATGCAATCGCCTCGACCCATTAATACATATTATCTGTATTATCAAAGTAATTGGAATAGCAATACGGTGAGTTCACTGAACTACGCCCTAATACTGATGGAGTTTTAATGGCGTTTAATGGCGTTAATCCTCTCCATACACAGATGAACAAATACAATAGATGAAGGTCAACACGTATGACCTCCTATGTGACATGTTATATGTGATGTACAAAAACCTGAATATGATCATAAAGATCAGTATTCGTTTGTGCATATGAACTGCACATTTACGTTGCAAATATTACTCATTATATATAATGACAAATATTGGTATTATGACAATACAGTATATACATTGAATATAAAACGACTAATAGATCCTACTATCATGGTGTCAGGTCAATGTTCATCATATCCCGTATGTTTCTTAAAATTCATTCATATTTGAGAAAATTGCTTTGTTACATTTTATTGGTGCACAGGTAGATCCGTGTTTTTTTTTTTTATTTTCATTTCCTTTTAATGAAAGCATTAAGGTTTTTCACTGCACGGGGGCCCCAAGGGTGATACTAATTTTAATGCTATATTTTCAAAACGAATACGTGTTCCTGGTTGGCTCTATAGCGATTTCACAGAAAAGGTATTTCTAGTGCAATGCAGCGTCGGACTCTAGCTGAGAGCGTAGCCTAAGTCATTACGGACTCCAAGAAGGGCTCTCCATACACAAATGAACAAACACAAAGGAGGGTAGTCTCCTCCGTGACCAGCTTGATTTCGATGGAGCGGAACCAAATTGGCTGCAGAGGAGACGGGTCATTTTGCTATGCAAATGAGTTGAGTGTCGTAGCCCTGCCACCACTTTATGCAAATTGATCATGCATGACTCATGGCTCTGTTTGGCTGATCGATATTGCATAGCATGTACACATTTCAACAAAGGATTTGAACCGATGTCCTTCACCGTAATCAGTAACGCAGTACAGTCCATTCAATCAAATGTTGTCATCAACCTATTTGATGATACTGGTAGTGCATTTGTTATGTGTGTGAGACGAACTGTCGCGGTAGATTGCAATTATGCTTTTGTTGAATGCATTTGAGTAGTCTGCCATATTTTTACAGTACATGTATGATATGTCATATGCACAATCTCTATAGCTGTGTATGCGCAGGTCATTGTGTACATTTAAATGATCATCCTCTCGTGGCAATGTATACGGTTCTCATGAATATTTCCAATGGTGCTCCAATTGCATTGGCTGTGGACGGCGATATGTAAATTGGGTGATGATGTCACAGCTCTTTATAGTTTGTCACTAGGTCTGTGGTAACTTGTTGTAATGTATAGAACTTTTAAAAGTTCGTTGGACATACATGGTTCTAAAAGGAACCCTTTGTCGAATCCAAGAACCCTTAAGGAACACTTTTTCTGAGAGTGTATGTTTTGACTTTCACCGCTTGGAGGGGCGCAGTATCGATATAGGGGCACTGAATTGGTCGATTCGGTGACCCCTAAGACGGCACACAGGGCGCGAGCCCTCCCTTGCCTCCTAGCTACGAACTGGAAGGGCCACTTCCACCTTAACGCGTATGTAGGGTTGTTATATCACCCAAAGACCCTTTATTTTTCTTGTTTCTTTTTGCGTCAGGTGAAATGCAAAACGATCTGAGCATCCTAGTGGACCAAACCGATGATATAATGCTGAACAATGCTGAAGTAGATCTTGAGCTGACGAACCTACGTGTTCAAACAAGTAGAGAAGGTGGGGATTCACAAGAAACATCAGGAAGTGTGTATATTCGTTGGGGAAGTCAAGAGTGTCCTGATACCGCTGAGCTGGTGTACACGGGTAAGTATTTGTAGGCGTTATGAGTTTGGAATTGCCAAATGGCCGACTCTGTTTGTTAAATTCCTGTTATACGCATGGTGTTACGAGTCGTGCTGACTCAAGGCCAAAATCACCTTTTACCCGAACTCACACGAATGCACAACAAAAATACACTGTTTGATTAAGTTAAGAGAATCTAAGTCTTTAATTGAAAGTAAAATATGATTGGTACAATATATGACAACAAATGCACATACAAAATATTCACACAATCACAATTTTAACTACTCAGTACTTAACCAGCAGTCTTCTTCTAGGTGATCATAGAGTTCTTGCAATGTTTTGGACGGCTGATGTATATATCCTTATTCACTTGTCTTGCGAAAATCAGCGAAGTCCATTGTACACTTGCATTCATATATCCTTGTGTATAAAATCCTTACACAGAAATGGTGCTGCTTTCTCCAAATACTAAACTCCTTGTGTCGTTCTCCAAACACTTTTAAAACTCCTTGCGTCGTTCTCCAAACATGTAACTCCTTGCGCCGTTCTCCAAACATATAACTCCTTGCACAGTTCTCCAAGCACTTTACTCCTCCATGAAACAGGCTGCTTTCTGCACTGCTGCACGTGATAAATGTGTTGTTTTATAAACCAGACTCCAAAATCTCCTTCGTTGCTGTATTAAAATAGCACATTATTGGCTATGTAAACTGGTTAAAATGTACCTCTTTTTGAAGCACAATGACGACCAACACTCGTGTAGAGAGTCTTTAAGCAAGCAAGTAAGAAAGCAAATTCAATTGCTTCCACTTTTATACTCCAGAAAACCCAAATTATTAATAGACCAGTCTTTCACATTACAACACTTTCTTTGGGTGATTCCCCATGATGTCATCTTTATATTTTGATTACTCTACTCAAAGGGATTTTCCCTAAACGCGCCATTAACTTACAAACTCTTGCATGATTACTTCCACGGGGTTTCCCCTTTGTCTTAGTAAGTAAGCAGTAAACAAAGTTAAATAATTAAATTAAATTACTCAGGGCACACCACAATGGATTATTTTGACCCGTGGGGGTCTCCCTGGTTGAAAGTGTACGGGGATGTGCCACGGTTTGGGGTAGGCTACCTTTTCAGCGATTTCGGTATATCGATGGGTGGGTTTTCATTTGAGACCAATGCGCCCAATTGGGCACAATTGGGCACAAATCGGTACACTGATGGGTTCCAAAAACAGCAAAAAGTAGGTGTAGAGAAAGTCAGCATCCGAAAGTCTGCTTGGCACATCCCCGTATTTTTCAAAGACCCCCCTCCCAAAAACATGCAAACAAACAAACAAACAAACCAAAAACAAACAAGGGATCAACGCATAGATCTTATGGTGACAGCATACAGTGTTAGCTATGAAAAGCGCTGGTCCCTTGTTCTCTAATTCAACATAATTCATGCGTAACATGAATTGAACAAAACGGCGAATCCGGATTCGGCCGTCAGTCAAATTCATACCGATATGAACAGTTATAGTTATTCCTTTTGATAATTTTAGCAAGAAGCACTGACATACTTTCACTGGGAATAATTCTGGAATACATACTTCGCAATAATCCTAACATTAACCTTAAGCCTGACTCTAGCTCTAACCTAACACATAGGGGGTACTGCAGGCCCGTAGCCAGGATTTATTTGGGTGGGTGCTGATTTTGAAAGAGGACCTTTTTTTTCAAAATGTTGACCTTTTGGACTGGGAGGCGGATTTGGACATTTTGGACCAAAAAGGTATAAAAAAACCTCTATTTTTCGCTCGCTTAATTTAATTTGTAGGGTCCAATAGTGATATGATATGATATGATTTTATTAACCTGCACAACATCGCGGCCAAACGGCCGAATTGCGTAATACAAGAAACACAACAAATATTACGAAAGAAACTAATTACACATAATTATAAAGCAAAAAAAAAGAAAAAGGCAACTTGGCATGGAGGACAGCAGAGAGATGCAAAGGGCACAATGGGAAGCCACCAGCACGCAAGCTACTACTGCTTATTCAGCAGATTAATGTAGTAGGAATGGTGCTTTCGGCAAATCTGTCTTCCATGGACTTCACTTCTACTAGGAAGGAGTAACATGTTGGTACGCTCTGATTAGCAAGCGATTGCGCGAACTTAAGCGAGTGTTGTTCCCTCCTGGCAGAGAGAGAATCTAGCTTACATACACTAACTGCATTATCATACGAAATATAATTAGCACCCAAAATGATTCTGCATGCCTTTTTTTGGACACGCTCAAGTGTACTTGATTGTTTAACAGTGAGCGATGAATGCCAAATGGCATCAGAGTATTCCAAAAGGGGACGTATGTAACCAACGTAAACTGTGGTCAGCTTCGAAACGTTGAAACCAAAACGTTTCAGAGAACGGAGCATGAAGAGGCGTTTGTTAGCACACTTGCACGTGTGATCCACCTGGGCATCCCATTTTTAAAAGATCTTGCTGTATGAAGATGCCCAGGACTTTGGCAGATCTTCTTCTTGCGTATGTCAGGAAGGAACAAGATATAAAAGCCAAAACATCAATTTCATTAAATTTCAAGCCCAGTACGCATCAACCATTCCCTGGTGGCTTCGTCGACTTCAATCAGGCCGGAGATACCATTCGGTGGTCTATGGAGATGACAGGATGAGATGATGTAGTCGGCTGTTTGTTCCTCACTACCACACTCGCAAGCTGGGCTTTCCTTTAAGCCCCATTGGAACAGGTTGGCATTGAAGCGTCCAACTCCACTTCTCAGGCGGTTTAATTTTGTCCAAGCAGACCTGGGTAGATTGAAGCCTGGGATGGTGTCTGTTGGGTCTGTGACAAAGCGCTGGAGTGGTGAGGAAGACTGAAGCCATTGGTCTTTCCATACCTTAGCTGTCCAGTCCTTGACTGTCTGGTTAGTCTGTGTTGTCTTCATCAAGACTATTGCTTGTTGAGCAAACGGCTTCCTGGATACCAATCTCCTGCTTTCCCCCTCACTGTTCCTAGCTCTTGACAGGGTGTCGTGAAGGAGGTGTCCTGGTTCTTCAGACCGGAGTGCTATAGCTACGGAGGCTGCTTTCCTTCTGATGTCCGGCGGAGGGATTCCTGCTAAAACCGGAAGCTGTTCAGTTGGAGTTGGTCGCAGACATCCTGACACAGTGCGCATAGCTTCATTTAGACCCGTGTCTACCTGGTGGGTGTGGTGGCTCCTGCTCCATACTGGTGCACAGTATTCTGCTGGTGCGTATACCAAGGCCAGGGTTGATGTTCTGAGGGTCTTGGCGCTTGCTCCCCAGCTGGTGCCGGCTAGGTGACGAATCAATGCGCATCTTGCTGTGACCTTGTCCCTTAGATTAACCAAGTGCTGCCGGTAGGTGAGGGCTCTGTCCAGTTTCACTCCTAGGTATGTGGGGCAAGCCTCGAAGTTCAGTCGCTTTGACTTGATGGTTACATTGAGTTCTCGGTTGGCTTCCCTGTTGTTCAGATGGAAGGCAGAGGAGACAGTCTTAGCAACACTCAGCTTGAGCCGCCATTGGTAGAGGTAAGTATCTAGGGTGTCCATGTCTAGGCTGAGCGCTCTCTCAATTGTGTCCCAAGAGTTGCCCGACTTCAGGATTGCCAGGTCATCTGCGTATCCATACTTCTTAGCAATGGTATTGGGCAGGTCATGGATGTAGATGTTGAATAAGAGAGGTGCTAGGACGGAGCCCTGTGGCACACCGTTCCTCAGACTGTGTGGTCTGCTAGCTTGGCCGTCGCTGGTCTTAAGAATGAAGTTGCGGTTCGAGATTAGCTGCACGATGAAGGACACCATCCGTCTGTCTGGTATGAGCTTGAGGAGTTTGCATATCAAGCCTCTATGCCACACGGTGTCGTATGCTGCTGTCAGATCTACAAATACAGCACCAGTCTTCTGGTTCCCTTCAAAGCTGTCTTCGATGTCTTGGGTGAGGAGGGTGACCTGGTCCACTGTTGATCTGCCCCGACGAAAACCGGCCTGCTCGTGAGGAAGCTGTGTCTACAATCGGGTTGATACGGCTATGGATCAGGCGCTCCAGTAGCTTGTAGGGGATGCAGAGTAGAGAGATTGGACGGTAGCTCTTAGGGTCATCCTTTGGCTTATTAGGTTTGGGCAGTGCGATGACAGTTGCCTTGCGCCAGATCTTTGGTATCTTGCATCGTTTCATACAGGATGACAGGAACTTGCATAGCCAGTTGGTTGCAGCAGAGCCAGCATGATGGAGGAATTCTGGGTGGATACTGTCTGGTCCAGGTGCCTTACCTGCTTTGAGTAGTTTCAAAGCATCTTCTACTTCCTGCATGGTGTAATCGCTGCAGAGATCGGAGGTGGATGGCATCTTCCAAAGATCGGACACTTCCTTCTTAACCCGCCTGGAGTGATCACGGTCAGGGTTGGTGAAGCGGCCGTTGTTCACAAGTACGCTGGCGATGGCGTTCGCAGTTACTGGACACTTTCCGGCATTTGGTGTTGATCTGCCTGTCAGGCGGTTGACGGTTTGCCAGGCCCTTCTGCTTGAGTAGGTGAAGTCGATTGATTCCACAGTCTCGATCCAGCGTTCTTTGCGTTTCTCATCCAGTCTTGTGAGGAGAGTGGAAGCGCAGGAGTCAGATTCTTCCTTCGATGGAGCCGAGGTAAAGTCTTCGTACAGAGCTTGGCACTCATCGTCCCAGCATGGGATGTAGCTCTTCTGGTACCCCTTGGGATCGACAACTTGGCTGCATCTATGAGCAAGTTACAGTAGGCTGAGTATGTGGTGTTAATATCATCACTCTCTGGTGGTGGTAGTTTGGTAACACACTGGTCGACCTCGGCAGAGAACTTGTCCCACTTTGCTTTCCGGAAGTTCCACCGCTTTACTGGTTTGCTAGCTGTTGGAGACACCAGAGCAGGTTGGGTTATCAGAGATGGTCGGTGCTGAGATCTTGGGAACTTGTCCAGGATTTTACGCAGAGGGAGTTGGTTTCCTTGGCTGGGTTCAGCAAATGCCAGGTCTGGGTTGGTGCTAGTATTCCACCGTCCTGAGAAGAAGCTGTCAGGTTCCTTAGGATTGAACAAGAGGGTCAGGTTGTTGGTAGAAGCCCATTCCGCGAGGCAAGTCCCATCACTATTGCAGCGAGAGTAGCCCCAGTCAGTGTGCTGGCAGTTAAAGTCTCCTGCGTATACACATGGTGCTGGATAATGAGGTAGGGGTGCGTTGGTCAGGCGTACTGGAGGTGGTTTGTACAACAATTGATGCTGTTGATGCCAAGCACTTTCACAGCGATCCATTCAGTATCAGAGTCGGGTGAGGACTGGGCCTCAAGAGACCAGTCATCTGTGTCTTGGCTGATGAAGGTTGCTAGTCCATGGTGTTTGCTTGGGATGTAGCCTGCCAGTGAGAAGTTAGGTAGAGTTAGCTTTTCATTGGTTTCACGGTGTGTTTCTTGGAGAAGGATCACAATGGCTTTGTTGTTGACTGCCAGCTGCTCAATGATGTTCATCTTGGCAGGGGTGAGGCCTTCTACGTTCAGTTACACCGTAACCTTCGACAGCAGTAGCTGTCCGTCCTAAAAAGGGCGCGAAGCAGGGCTCAGAGTCACGGCGCTGCTCCTGGGTAACACTGCGTTGACTAGCGATATGTCGCTTTCTTCCTTGACTCATTGTCGGCGTTGGTTCTCGTTTTAGCGAGTTAACAGGGGAGACCACGTGAAGGTCGCCGACTCCTCCCCCTGGCAGATGAAACAAAAGAAAGCAATGAATGGCCTATCTTCAGAATGGGATGAGAAGGTGGGTTTCTCGTGAAACAGATTTGAATGGCTTGACATTTGTCAGGGTTGAGTTTCAGATGGTTACTTACAGACCAGTCCAGGAAGTCATCAAGATCAGACTGAAGGTTGCCTTTCTCACTACACGCACGGTTCTCAACGAATGTGAGATCGTCAACATATTTCCAGTAGTGAGAACTGCAACCTTGAGCAGCATCGTTGATGACAGCCTGGAAAATGATGGGACCAAGTTTGGTACCTTGCGGCACACCAGCACACAAGACACAATCAGTCATCATGGTCATGGTTTGGTTATATCTCACACACTGAGTGCGATTATTGAGGAAACTGCAAACCCAAGGAACGATAGCCCCCCCGGACCCCCAAAGCAATAAACTTTTCAACAGCTATATTTTGATTTACCGGGTCAAATGCCTCGGAGACGTCCGTGAGGACTACCGTTCCTACATTGTTGCGTTTGTCTGAACCTTGGAAAAGTGTGTGGTCGATAGCCGGGCATAAACAAAGTTAAGGATGCACCGGTGCACTCTAAATTCGACTTTTGACATGATTTACGGAAGTGTCGTCCAACATAATAATGCACGCGCGCTGATGTTGATGCGTCTAATGCACGAGCCCAGAAGGGGGAGTGCAGTAGACGCACCAACATCAGCCCAAGTGCAATATTTTGTCTAATTTCTCGAGCAACTAGTAATACGCGTTCATTAACCTATTTCATACACGAGAAGAAGAAAAAAACATGTGATATTTGCTGTTTTTGTAACAAAATTATCACCAAAAATATTGGAAAATAGAACCAAATATAAATGCATCAACCCGCCCGAAAAATGAATCAAGACTACGCGACGCGAACGTGTGCGAAAGCACTGCGTGTAATACGTGGAGTGCACATTATACACAATCAATGCATGGTTTGGATTTTTCTAACGCTTGCGCTGATTAAAATGTAGAAATGTAGATATCTATATAGCTCTTTATGCCGTAAACAGCCTCAAAGCGCTTTACATTTATTCCGCCGTCATTAGAATATGTCGGAACCACGTTTGCAGCCTACAAATGGCGCAGGGTTCATCAGTACGACGACTGTGACTACCCCTAACAGCTTCCCATTGCACCTGGGTGGGGTGAGGCAAGCGAGGCAAAGCGCCTTGCCCAAGGGTGCAACACGGTGGTGGGACGGGGACTCGAACCCGCGCACGTCGAGCAAGCTCTAAGATTATGAGTCCAAGGCCGTAACCACTGAGCCACCGTATCTAAGTTGGTTCTCGCTATCTAAGAGTGTATGAATTCTGAATAGCACACACACAAATGTTGATCAGAGGACTTACGTAAGATACAAAGCACATCACAGTCATATCAAAAAATTATTTAAAAAAACGAAACTAAATCAAACACTTAAGGGTATACGATGTATTGTTGGTCGTAGCAGCAGAAATTTGTTTAGTTCACAGCATCTTGCGAATGGTAGTGAGCTTTAGTAAAAATTGCATTGCTCAATTCATAGCGAGCGTGTAGAAGTCAAATATCACAGATATACTTTTGTAGGTCCTGTTTTTCTTGAGTTATGTTGTAAAGAGGGCTGAAACAACAACACTTTTGTAAAACGTACATAACTCATTAACAACAATAAATTAAACAAGTTTTCAAAGTATATGATTTGTAGAATGAACTTTTGCAAAACACGAAAGTGTTATTTTTCAATAATATATTGATTCAGATAATGAAGATCGATTTTTTTTTTGGCTGCTTCGACCAACAATACCTCGTAATACCCTTAAATCAAACTATTGTATATTTTGAAAGACAAAGGTATATATTAGCCATCATCATAAATACATTTCGATAAAGTGTGCTTTTTCCAACCCTCGTATTATGAGTTCAGCAAAACACGGCACGATAACATTCATTTTGTACTATAATTAATCTATGTTATTTATAGTAATTTAATGATGTCCATAATAAATAAATAAATAAATAAATAAATAAATAAATAAATATAAAGAATTCTTGTACTTTGATATATCCTTTTTAAACCAAGGTTATGTTGGTACTACTCACTGGAATCTTGCAGGCGGCGGCTCAAATTATCTCTGCTTACCTCAAGATCCTGAATACATGAGCACCAATCCAGGCTTTCAAGATGGAAGAGCGTTCATTGACGGTGTAGAATACCGCATCCACGACTTCGATCCGTTGTCATCAAGAGATCACAAAGACGTTGTATGTGCAGTGTGTCAAACCAAGAGTCGAAACATGATGCTAATGATTCCTGCAAAACTGACATGCCCAACTGGGTGGACACGTGAATATATTGGTTATCTAATGAGCTCCGAGTACTTTCTTAAAAATCCGAATTTATCTGTGTTGAAGAACATCTGGGATCAGCTAAAGGTAGCAAAGAAAACCAAGGTGGTGGTTATATCTATTTGGTGGAAGCAAGATGTCTCAATCCAGGAACCTACCATGGAGCTTTACCTTGCGATCAGTATCCAGATGGAACTGAATTAGCATGTGTTGTTTGCACTAAGTAATATCATTATGAATTTGGCAGAGTGACGAATCGAGAATTTTGAGCAAATTGAGTTAATGCATGCTTTTGACTTGTTTTTATGTGTTCTTTCATTTCCACCAAAAATTAATGGAAAATATTACTCCCCAATGTAGCTATAGAACTTTGGATTTGAACTAATCGCCCCAAACTGCGATTAATGAATTAGCAAAGAGACGAATCATATACTTAGCAGACTTGTACCCGAATCCAGCTTGTTCGAGTCCGAGCCGAGCCGAGTCCAGTTGGACCCGAGTCCGAGCCAAGTCCGAGTCCTTTTATGTCCGAGTCCGGGCCCGAATCAAAGTCTGGAGTACCAAGTCCGAGCTCGAATCCGGCTCGAGTCCGGAATCGATCAGAGTCCATGTCTGAGACTTGCCATTAAACTTGGGTGGAAATGGGACATCTTTGAATTTCAACAACTTTAGGACTTGAAAGAAAGTACTTTTTTCTGCAAAAATGGCGAAAATGAAAAAGCAGTCTACTGCTAAAAGCAGCACTCTCCATACTTTAATTTTTACATGTGTTGTTTGAAAGACAAAGGTACAGTGTTTATGTGATCATAGAGAAATGCCATGAAAATAATCCATATATGGGGTTACAAGTCAACTCTCATTAATTACTGACCGCCCCTCGTACATGTAACTCACAGATGCACACAAGGACTAGGGAAGTGGCACTAGGCTGCGTGCAGCATACATGTACATGAAGGGCAAAATATTCAAAGGGGGGAAAATATAATAATAATATAAACAATATATTAAAAATAATAATAATAATAATAATGCAAATTCACCCTTCAGAAATTTCAAGAAGAAAATGTGTTGAAATGTTTTCCCAGTTTGCCATTTTATTATGCAAATAATGCCTATTTAGCTTTACTTTTTACTACATTTATTAAAGCAGACCTGAAAATTAGGATTAATGTGTTGAAAACTACACGTGCATACGAAACAGTTACAGGGGGCGGGGCCATGTCCCCCACCTTTATCAGTCAGTCGGGGATGGGGAGGGAATTATTCTCACACAATGCACGACTACACAAGGTTACATACCACTAATAGGTCTGAAAAGACTGCATTAAAATCGCTGAAAGTTATATAGCCAAAAAAGTACTTATTAGGGTTTGATGCTTCAAAATGGTATATTTTCTCTCATTATATGACATTTTTGTTGTAATAGTACCAAAATTCATACGCACGGCTTCAGTTTTTAGTAAATATTCGCCCTACCATATTGTAACTTTCAGCTTCGAGGGCGCACTGCCATTTTAAGGTGTTTACGCTTCAGTGCGTTAAAACAAGAAAAGTCTCAGGTCAACCTATGTTGAGTTTTTGATCATTTGGCATCTAAATCATATAGTTTCACCTGATATTAGTGACTTTTAACTGCGAGAGTTCTGAATATGAGAAAATTCCACCCGAAATTAGCCATTTTCCCATTGAAACCCGTGTAATACATAATTAGTGGTATTTAACCACAAGGTATGCACAGTATATTAGACGTGTGGTCTATATCCCGCTATCATTGCGCTATAGTTCGGCACATATAAAATCAGAATATTTTTGTCAGTTTTTGAGTTCAAGACGCACGCTTTTTTCTCAAGACGCTAGCTAACGACTATCATATCCGTTGAACACATATTCAAGTGCAAGGAACAAAATCTGGTTAAATCAATTACGGGAGATATTCATCATTTTCTACCCCGGTATCCAATGATTTATCGTCTGAATATCAAATCGTGCATAGCACATTCACGTGTATCGATCCCGGGTATTCATTTCAGTGTCTCTGCTGTATAATGTAATTATTAACCGGGCGATGTCGGTGTGTGCCATCTTGTTTACGAACCACTAATGTATCAAGGAACGGTATGCTACAATCCTTCTCCTCCTCATACTCTCCCGACGAAATGTCTTTCCGCAGTAACAATTGTTGAATTTTTAATAATACTGACTTGAAACCTATTTATTTAATTCAATATCATCTATAATACCTTTAATCAGTTTTAATCAACTTTTCAACATCAAAACATTGCTGGAAAATAACGAAACAAACTTTCTTATGATCTCATGAAAAACCTGTACACAATCCCCATAGGAAAAGTGGCGGCGCTGTGCTTAATTAGCTAATTATGACGTCAGTCCTTGACGACCACCATAACAACAGATGACGCCCGGGGTATTTGAACTCTTTTTTAAACCATGTGATGCATAACAAAATGATCAAGGTTATGAATTATGATACTAGAGGAATAAAGGTATCCCCGATTACAACGGATTAGTAATTGTTATGGGATTATGTTATTTGCCACGATGAAAAAGAGATAACTTCCATTCAGTTAATATCGTGCAGCCTCACTACAGGGATTCCCTATCTACATGTAGCAGCGCATTATAGTTTAAATTGTTCAGTTTTAACATCAGATCAGGCTCAAAACGCCAAAAATTACCGATCACCAGAAGGGAATGATAGAAGCATATCATAGTGAAGGAAAATCTAACCGTGAAATTGCAAGATTATTGAATATTGACGAGGATCTGATCGATATAATTTGAGAAAAAGGAGATTCATGGCTCAGCGGACAATCGCCCGAAATCTGGACGGCCGAAAAAAACCCACCAAGATAATAATAACAGCCGAACCCAAAGAGCGTTTGTATCAAACATTGTTGATGATGACCAGCAGTGCAGTCGGGATAACTGCAAGTCGATCATGATAACTTTTTGAAAGAAACAGTGTATTTACGTCATAATGAGCTTCATTAAACAGCGCCGCCACTTTTTCCAATGCAATTTTACTGTGTAATTTACTGCAAAATAAGGATATTTTGTCTTTCTTTATTTTTGTAATAAATGAGGGTTCCAGGTTCCTGTAATTATGACTATTATTGATTAAAGGGTTTATATTTTAGTGACAGTTCAGTTTTCCATTCGTAGTATCATTACAATTTAACGTTTTCTGCGGTTATAGGGGGTGCGGAAAGACATTTCGTCGGGAGAGTACGTAAACTTGATGTTCCCCGTTTCGTCCACCTGGTTTAGACGTAAAGTTTGTCACAGTATATCTTTCGCCTGAGCAGGGAAGGGGACCGACTTGCCACCCTGCTCTATAGCTAATCTCAATTGGTGCTGATGAACAGTGGCGTAGATTTCTTTTTGACATTGAGGGGGTGTTGAGGTATATTGAATTCAGCACCTTTCGGAGACAGAATAAGCTTATGGTACAAATGCGCGCGAAGCGCGCGAAAAATTTGCCATGTTAAAGCTAAACTGGTGAAATATGGTACAAAAGTGGAATAAATTCGCGTGAAGCCCGCAAAAATTGGCACTTTTGTGGCTAAAATGTCCAAATATGAGGTTCATTTGGTCAGAAACCTACATACCATGCAGCCTTGATACCGGCGTCAACACTGGGGGATGATTGTATGGATCATTCCCCTAGCAAAATATAATATTTACCCCCCCAATCCCACCGGGATCTATCATCTACGCCAATGTTGATGGAGGGCGCGGTGCGGAGATGCTGTCATTCTTGCCATTCTGAAAGTAGATTGGTGTGTCAGATCTTTGGATTCTTGAACCAAACCCAGCTGGTGGTGGTGACGTGCCAGAGAAATATCTTAATGTTCCTACTTCAGGAAGTTTACAGTTTTATTGTCAAAATTCCAAACATGTTACAATTCCTACAACTACAAAATCAAATAAATAAATAAATAAATAAATAAATAAATAAATAAATAAATAAATAAATAAATAAATAAATAAATAAATAAATAAATAAATAAACAAATAAATAAATAAATAAATAAATGAATGAATGAATGATTGAATGAATGAATGAATGAATGATTGAATGAATGAATGAATGAATGAATGAATGAATGAATGAATGATTGAATGAATGAATGAATGAATGAATGAATGAATGAATGAATGAATTAATTAATACCTTTCTTTCTTTTTTAATCCCGTTGCTTAAAAATAAATACCTAGTACAATACAAGTAGGAGGCCTACAATCTTATTTATTTATTTAGGTGTTCTATTTATTTCTTTAAAATATTTGGGTGTTTTAAATTTTAAAGTTCCTAATATTTGACACTGAGAATAATCCCGGAGAATATTGTCGCAATTCTGGAGATATATTGTGACAAACTTTACGATTTGCATCTTCCTTTTGGTCTATTTAGACCCAAAATTAACCCTATTTGACCCATTTAGTATTAAAATGCCATTATTGATACGCGTTTCGCGTGCGTTTATCTCGGGAAAGCAGTAGTATAGATAGTAGCGTGGGTTGACCTATGACCTCCGACCTATGACCCCCCAAAACAGAAAAAAAAATCAAAATACAACACTGATTCCAGAATGCAATAAAAAAAAAGTTGCAAATCCTCCAAAAGTGTCTTTTAGCGTGGGTTGACCCATGACCTTTGACCTATGACCCTCAAAACAGAAAAAAAAATCAGTGGCAGCACGTTCGTTGAGTGAAAAAGCTAATTGTGTTCTTTGTGATGGATGTATAGAACAAGTCTTGTTCTTGGCTCTCTAGTCGATTTATAAACTCACAAAATCTCTCAGTGCCCCTTTCATGTTTGCCAAGTAGTTCATGAACACTAGGTTGTGCAATGTCCTTTATGTTAAGAACCAGTCGCTTGACTCCTCCTGGAAAGGATTGCTCATGTCTTGAAGAACTTCGGTTAGGTTCCAAGCTTTGTCAAGGAACTCTTGTTGCACTTTCATTGTTTGCTCATGGTGGTTGGTGTTTACTGTTGCATTTTTAGCCTCTGATGTTGCTTCATATTCAGAAACCAGGTGACTGACTTCAGTGTTAGCGACCATCCACCTTCTGAGGGCTGATGGATCCTCAGTCACACCAATTGCTCATCGTCACCTTCAATAGCAGCATTGACTTGTTCATGAGCTTCTTCTATAGCCATTGCTGAGAAGTTCCGATATGATTTCCATTCCGAAACTCATTGGCTACTTCAGGACGGCGTTCGGGTCACCATATATCATAATCATAAACTGTATCCAACATGCATAATTAAAATTATTGTTAGCAAAGAAGTATGGTATCAGTACTGTCTGGGCTCAGGCATTTCCCTCTTGCCAGTCTCCGAAACTGATTACCTATTTTCTGTTCTCAAGTGTTTCACTAGAGTATATAGTCATTGTATGCTGTCTTCGTAAGACCGACAGCTATTATTTGATGTGTGTGGCGCGTTCTTGTGATGCTTGAAGCTGACAAGAAAGACCCTGAAGTACCAGGCGATGCCACCCAGCTTTAGTAAGTGCACTTGTTCAACCACTATCTTTAAGAAGAGATCCAATGGATCGGAATGCAGCCATCTCGATGTGTAATGCTTCGAACATGCATACTGCAGTTACTGTCCGTTTTCCTATACACAATACACAGTGCTCTCACCATTGACGCGTGACCTGTACAAATGATGTATGTTGGGAGAATGGACACTTGCCTAGTTAACATCACTGTGTGAAAAATAACCAGCCAATATTTTATTTATTCTCCAAAACTTCTAGCAAATATATTTCTCTAACATGACCTAAAATTACAGCTAGGTTAGATGTTCAGAAATGGTCGTACTTTTGTAAAATATGAGTGAGGGCAAGGCATAGCTAGCCAACTCCCCGTGTTAATTGAATGGAGATTTGACCGAAAATATTGGTATCGGACCGCTCACTTCTGAAGGATGCCACAAAAACCGGTAAAAGCTACATTTAAATTATTCTAAATAGGTTCTAGAAAATAAAGTTTTGTAACATGTCCTAAATTTTTAGCTAATTTAGGTGTTTGGAGAGGGTCGTACTTTTGTGTTTTAGGAAGGACATGTAAACGACAGATAACACCAAAAATATGAAGAAATTATTTCCAAACCGTGTTAAGTCAAAAATCATTATGTTGCTCATTTTCAAGAATGCTGGTTTACAAAAAGCACGACATTGTCTGATTTCGTGAACAAAGCCACACATAACATTGTTTCCTTTCGTTTCCTTTATAATCGGTTACCCAACTGAAGCTATGAATACCAGCTTTATTGCGATATCGCACATGAAAACAGTCACTTGTGCACAACCAGAGAAGATCCGATTTAATCAGTTGAGCTGTTTCAATGAGTGTTATCTTGGTTTAATAACTTTTAATGGGGTTAAGTCCTGCAAAGGTCGAGATGAATTCTACTGTAGACATGACTGCATCATGGATCACAAACTTGTATTCACCGTAATTCTCAGATCAGGACCATTGAATTTGCTTAGCTAATGTAGCGAGTGGTTGGTCTGCAGCAATGACAGTCCTGGATTCAATAATGCCACTGTGTCTCTAACTTTGTCCAGGCCATGTTTGATAGTGGCAACAGAATGGGGTTGATCACGAAGCAACGGCAAGAGTGATGTGATACTAACTTCAAACTGCTTACTTCTAAGCTGTGATGCATGGTGTCGGCCATCTTGAAAATGGCGGCCATCTTGATAATGACAGCCATCTTGAAAATGGGACCCACCTTGTAGATACTAGTTGTTGAATCTTGTCTCGATATGTTCAAAGGAGATATGAACTGCAACATTTGCTTCTGTATGGCCCTTAGATACTTTGTAATATGATTATGCATACATTGTATGTGTCACATTGTGACGGCCATTTTGAAAAATGGCGGCCATCTTGAATTATCAAGTGGCTAATGATTATTTGTAATGTTCATGATGATGGACCCAAAGCGATGTTCATTTCTCATTTTGGTCCTTGTATATCCTTTTGATCTTCGGTTATATTAATATGTGGCCTTCAATGACGGCCATCTTTTAAAATGGCGGCCATCTTGGATTTTTAAGTGGCTGACATGTTGTTATCGACCCATAGGAAGGCCCAAAGAACAGTTAAATCCAATTTTTTGTGCTTGTATTGCAACTTTATCCACCACAACATTAATATCCATCATTCGATGGTGGCCATCTTGAAATATGGCGGCCATGTTGGATTTTAATTTGGCTAACGTTATTTTTGTATTTAGTGACCCAACAGAAGCATGTGTGCCAATTTTGGTGCTAGTATCACCAAATGCACAGTCTGGCTATTCAGGGATTAATATCCAGTATGCCTCATCAGTTACTTGGTATAACCGATTTACTAATAGAATAGTTCTTATACCATGTTTCCTGTATTAATATTTGTGACGTGTCATGTCAAAAGCAGACACTTTTGGGCAGGTTATCAATTTTGAGGTTTTTACATATCTTAAATATAGAGATATTTTGCTCCACAATGCCATTTTTCCCAATGTAATCAGACATTCCTAAGCGAAGATATTGAGTTCGTAAGTTATGGTATTATAAACTTGGAAATTGATATATCGGCCTTTAAAAATATTATTGACAATGTTGAGAGTAGGCATTACCTTGAAAAATGTCTCAAAAAATACAAGATGCCAGTTATATTTGGGTCTGAAACTATCAGATAATATTTTTAACATTAATAACATCACAAATTCGCAACAAACCCAAATTGTGAAAAAATCATCCCGGGCAAATTTTTGGCTATTTCTCCATTTACAATCCTGCCCAAAAGTGTCTGCTTTTGACATGATACATCACAAATGTTTATTAAATACCTTGCAGAGTCTATGGTGAAACGGATGTGCCTACTACACAGTCTGTCTACTCTGAAGTACAAAGTGCGGACGCACACATTGTGCCGACTTTGAAGGCACGCATACCTGCAGCAGAGACGCAGCACTACGCACTGTTAACGCGCTGTATACGCGCACGTTGTCACTTTGAACTTCAGAGTGGACAAACTGTAAGCATACCAATTCACAGATATACTAGTACCCTATTCATTCCAATAAGCGCCCATGCCACAATAAGCGCCCACCCAGGGTATTTTCAATTTGCCAAAGGGTACCATTAATGTTGAAGTGACAGATAGATGTCGATACAGTGAAATAGCTGCAGGATTACAAGTCCTGCGTAAACTTGCAATACATTTCCTGCATCAGAAAAGCTACTAGAACGTCTCAGGACCCTTTTATAACATACGTAAATTTGTCTCTAATAAACGCCCCTTACAAAACAAATTAGGTAAACAAGGTAAAAAATAAGCGCCCACCAAAATGACTTTGTTAAGCACCCGGGGCGCTTATTGAAATGAATACGGTAGTAAGTTCCTGAACCATACTCTTGTTTAAGTTTCCACACACCTAAACCTGCCGAGTTTCTATGAAAGTCACATATCTTACTGAGCATAGATTTGAACACCGCCGTACTGTTCTTGGGCAAGTGGTTCTTAAAATGCCTCAGCAATTCCGCTATAGTAGCTTGGCCATCCACCTCCCCTTGGAAGGACACAAACTGGTGTATATCTGCTAACAGATCACCCCCTTCCTGACCGCTGCCAGCGGGTGCAGTGCTGGAAGTGTTTTCATCTTCGTCTTCACCATTGTTCAATATGACGTGATTACGTGCTCTCATCTTGGCTAGCAGATCTGTGGAGTCCGGGAGGGACGGGGAAGAGGTGCTGCTTCTTGCTAAGCTTTCTTCTGAGTCACCTTGGAAGTGTTTCTTCTTCATTCCACCAAAACGACCCTGTGTATGCAAAGCAGATGGAAAACATATTACACTTGATACCTTCGATTCGATATATTCCAGTTGAAATCCATACACCATCTATATGGAGGACATAACCTTAATTAAATATCCCACACAGGGAGTGTAGATTTCAAATGGGGTCACCCATTCAGGTAACCTCATTTGAAATTCACATCTCCTGTAGGATATTAAGGTCATGTTTTCCATAGGGGGCGTATGGATTTCAACTGGAATAGCCCAATCGGAAGCAAACTGAGATCTCTCAAATTCAAGCTGCCAGCTTAAGGGTAGACGAGGTATTGTTGGTCGAAGCAACCTAAAATCGATTTTCATTATCTAGTTCAATATATTATTGAAAATTAACACCTTGGTGTTTTACAAAAGTCCATTCTACAAATCGTATACTTTGCAAAGTTGCTTAATTTATTGTTGGTAATGAGTTATGTACGTTTTACAAAAGTGTTGTTGTTTCAGCCCTCTTAACAACGTAACAGAAGAACCGCAGCATCTGTAAAAGTATATATGTGATATTTTAATTCTTCTACACGCTCGCTATGAATTGAGCAATGCAGTTTTTTGCTAAAGCTCACTACCATTCGTAAGATGCTGTGAACTACCAAATCGCAACAGTTTAAAATAATTAATAACCTTAAATGTGGCAACAGCCAATAGCGTAAACAAAACAGACAATTTGACGGCAACACTGCCTGGACGTTGGACGCAATTATTTTCCCCCGAGCCAAGGTGCGTTTTTAGCTCTATTGGCTCCGTTACACTTTTGGAATTTTTGAGACATTTTCATGTTTACGTGTAAAACCAATGACGATGTCAAAATTCAGTCAATCTTGGCCGCCCCCCCCCCCTGCTGCCAACTTAAAGGTGAACCAACATACCATTAAATGTAACATGTTTATGGCAATTTAATCCAGTAGCGTTACTTTTATGAGGACAGATTACTAGTAGTATATGGTTAAGCTATGGAATCGGGATTCTACAAAAGTTTGATTGAAGTTGCTTCGTTTATAGCATCACTTGGTGGCACTTAGCCTCAGTTTTGTATTTCTTGCTTAATAGTGCATGTATTTAGTATTTAGTTTTTTTTCTTTATTTAAAGTGTTAGAGAAAGGGTGAGTGAGAGAGGGGTGAGTGAGTTTGGGGCGTGTTTGGGTGACTGGGTGAGTGAGTGAGTGAGTGAGTGAGTGAGTGAGTGAGGGAGTGAGTGAGTGAGTGAGTGGGGTGAGTGAATGAGTGAGTGAGTGAGTGAGTGAGTGAGTGAGTGAGTGAGTGAGTGAGTGTGAGTGAGTGAGTGAGTGAGTGAGTGAGTGAATGAATGAACGAATGAATGAATGAACGAATAAATTAATGGATGGATGAATTAATAAACGAACGAATGGATATTTATGAATGAAACTAACGAATGAACGAGCGTACATACGAACGAATTTATTTCTTTTCTTTCTTTCTTTCTTTCTTTCTTTCTTTCTTTCTTTCTTTCTTTCTTAACAGCACCAATATACGATAGCCTGCAGGAACGCATGTTTTATACGCATACGCTACATACGCATGGTATGGTATAATATAATGGGTAAAATGAATGAATGAAAATTAACTGGCAAATATAATTGAGTATCACAAAAAGCCATGCCGATGCAGAAAGAGATGGTAACATGTGCACCATTAATTGGCAAACAATAGGTTTGGAAAGTATCGAGATTAAGTTTCAATGCTCACCGCTATGCGGGGTGGTATTTAGATGGTTCTCCAGATGTAAATTAGTGAGATCGCATGCTAGACAATAATTCGGGAACCAGTTCCCGGTGCCGTAACTTTATCGTCTAGTACATCCTGCTATACTTTGAGAGCCAACTAAATAATATTCCGCATAGCTCTGCGAATGGAAAACTTAATGTCGATAATACTTGAATCATGATAATAATTGTGTGTTATAAACAAAGCCATGCTAATGGAACGGATAGATACTTAGCAACATCTGTTGTTTTTACCTACACGTTTGTTTTTAAAGTGTGTCATGGTATAACCCTACTACTGAGCCATATTTGTGAAACGGTATTGGTAAATCAAGCCAACACATAATATTATTTTTAGGCAATCCCCATTTCTTTCTCCTACCCAAATCGCGTAGTACTCCTTTAAATTTCATTTCTGCATTACGTCATTTAATGGGCGCTTCTGCCCATGTGCGATTCAATCAATCAATTAACCGTCAGCCAATCAGCGCGCCGTACGTGCTAGCTGGCTGGGCTCCCGCTAGTCTCGGTACCAGCCGGTTTGTGCTCCTCCGTCCCTAAACAAACCGTCTGGCGACAGCCTCATAGTACGTCTTTTCTGATTGGCTGAACCCTAACCCGCTCACAAACTGGGTTTACAAATAAGGAATGTGATGCGCACGCATCCCAGTACTAGTGACAGCCCAGAATACGTAACTTACAGCCTGTATGCAACATTGATAAACACTGCACCGGGGATAAACATTATATTATTTGTGTAATAAAATCGGTAGTTTTCTTCACTTTTTTCGACTCTACGTTTCTGTCAAGACAAACCAAATGCGTTAGAAAGGTGAGTGTGCGGAGTAATTGGTATAGTAATTTCATGGAGTCGTTTTCTCGAGCTCACTGTTTTATACTCAACAGTAGAGTAGAGTCAGTAGTGAGTACGTCGAGTCAACATGATGATTGATTCATGACATGCATGTATAAAATTTATTTAAAACATGATTAGTATGTACAGGACATTCAGAAAGCTTATACAGAACATGCAGAACACATGAACAGTGAGTGCAGTACGTATGATCTAGTTCGCAACGCAAAAATAAAAACAGTCATGACAGTGCAAAACAGCCGGGCAAAACAGACGCATATCATTTATCGGCATGACGTATCAATTGCATGCTGCAGAGTTCCCTGTACTATGTGTAATCATGCAGCATGAATTCTGCACATTTGTTTTGCACACATCCAATATGCATGCAGGGCGGTCGCAGCTGTAGCTGGGGGAGTATCGAGTATAATGGGGTGTGACACCCCCTAATAATTCTTAATTTTGTCGGCAAAAATTGACTGTTGCCGGCAAAACCATAGGCAAATTTAATACAAGAGTCATATAAAAATTAAAGTGTGTGGTTTTTACCAACTTGGGCTGTTATACAATATTTTTATGTAAAGTAACTAATGAAAAATAAACGATGACAAAAAAATGTTGAGGAAAAATTTTATCCTCCCCCACTCACTTTTTAGATTCTTGAGCTTTAATTGTTCTGGTTAAAAAATTAAGGTCATCAATTCACAATTTTACTAGGCAAAAAGGCGAGATGGTAAGTTATCTTGAAATAATATATATTTTCTTAAGATATTAAAGTTATCTTGATATAATAAATAATCTTGATAATAAATTATCTTGAGATGATAAATTATTTTGAGATAATAAGGTAAATTATCTCAAAATAATAAATTATCTCGAGATAATGAATTATTTCAAGAAAATATTTTTTATCTGGAGATCATATATTATCTTATATAATCACCTTATCACTTATCTTCAGATAATCAATTATCTTGAGACAATCAATTATCTCGAGATAATCAATTATCCTGAGATAATCATTTATCCTGAGATAATTATCTCAAGATAAATAACTCTAAAAAATTACATATTACATATACCGTACTCTATATATTTTTGTCCAGATAAAATATCTTGAGATAATAAATTTATATCTTAAGATAATTGATAACAAATTATCTTGAGATATGTATCATCAGTAATTATCTTTTTTTACTCATCACTCATCAATGCTTGTCATTTGTATTTAGTTTGCAGTTGACCAAGATATCAACATTAATGGAGATTAGAGATGAATGTGGGATTTCTGTGACAATTGACCTGATACTTACAAGTACCGGTAAGTAGAAACATGCGCTAGGTCAACTCGGCTTTTTTTTCTTCTTTATTTAGAATAGTGCCAACAGCAAAAGGACACAGAACTGTTCGGGTCAGTCAGTCAGCCCATAGAACAGGGGTTTCTTCCATTGCTTTACTGTATTTCAGTATCAAGTCCATTTTAATCCACAGCTCAAGCTTTCTTGCTTTAATATGGCTTTAGTTTATCTATATAACAAAATGAAGATTATTAGGATCTTGGTATAGAGACCAGTAACACTACCATGTACCAGTACATGCCATGTATATTTCAATATGCCATGACTTCTAAAAATGGGTGTGTTTCATTGTGAGTACTTCCATAGCAAAGTTAAGTGTTGGACACTGAAATAAGAAGCTTGTAATGTTCAAATCTTCTTTCATTCAGCAAATTCATCTGTTGAATATTCATGCTGGTAGATTTCATCCATGCAATAACTGTACAATGTAGACATTAATCATCCAGATGCTATTACAAGCATGAAAATTAATTTTTGAATCAACGGAGGGAACTATTCTTGTTGGAGCTCAATGGATTATTCAACCTACGGATTTGTCACAAACTTCTCACATAACATTATAATGCAGTTAATGGATGTAAAGTACCAGCATTCAGCAATTGAGAACAAAATCAGTACGGTTGAATTAAGTTAATGACATGTCGAAGTCTGGCTATCTTTGTGACTAATTTGTGAAACATTGCACTGTTTCCCTGTTTGATGCTTCAAAAGAACTCCAATGATAAAGGTTAGACCTGTACAATAAATGAATTGTGAAGAAAAACAGAACAAAAAATATTTAGGGCTCCAGAATTACACAAAAGATTGCATAAACAAGGGAATAATTGCGCCAAGATCATAACACAGGAAACCGATATGATACAGGGTCTTTGAAAGAGCTGTGCAGTCAGAAAATTTAATTTGTGAGAACCGTAATATATAATGCCACAACAAAAATGATGTTGCTTGGTAAAGCATCTGCCACATATTTTTTTGAATTTTAAAAATTGACCCATCGGGTCTGGAATGACAACAATTTGAAAATTACACCTCAAAATGTAATCGTTTCCACAAGTCAAATTATGATGCATGAATAGGAACACAAATTCAATTTCCAACGGTACAGTTCTTCAGAGACGCCCTGTATACTGCAAAGCAGGTTATTTTAGCGGTATACTTTTTTTTCATGATTTGAACTGTTTTGCGGTTTCTTGTATTCAAGTTTTGGTTATTACAACATATGGTTCAAAAATATTTTTGCAAGCTATAAAATTTACGCTTCTGAAATTAACAGCAAAAATAAAAACCTAGTGAAAATTTCCGCCTATGCAGTAATGGTGATAGTAATCAACAAATGCTACAGTTTTGATGAAACTGATCTCACAGCTTGATTTCAAATTGTTTATTATTAAAAGAAAATGTTGCATCACCTGGAATGACTCTGTAACTATGTAACAAAGGAAGTAGAAGTGGTCATGAGTATGACGTAGGGGTGGTCTTAACCCTGCAGAATTATGGAAACTTTTGAACCTCATAAAATTTTTATTTTTTTAATTTAAAAAAAATAGATATATCTAGGACTTTTTTTTTTTCAACTTCACCAAAAATATTTGAAATTTGGGCGAAATTCTCCCTGAAAGTCAGGCTTTTAAAAATTATTTTTGAGCAAAATTTAGCATTTTTCAACCTTTTTTTGGTGAACATTTCTCAAAGTTGGTCAAAATTCCATTTTTTTTCAAGGGTCCTAGATATCTATATCTAGTTTTTGAAAATTAAAAAAAATTGTTACATTTCCCAAATAATTTGGATGAAAAAACGTTTTGTTCAAAACTGAGCATTTTTTCACAAATTTGACCTCACAGATGGATTTGTCAATTTTTTGCCATTCTTCACCCAATGGAATTTGGGGAGCTGCACATATAATTGGTGGAAGTGCTGATAGGTTTGCGCTGCAAACGGCTGTGGCCTAGTTGATGCGATCTGATTGTGATGATTCACCATGGCAGCGAAATTACAGTGCTTTAAAAAAAAAAAAATTAAATTAAAAATAAAAAAAATTTAGAGGATTAAAATCCTCTAAAATAGTAAGACCTAGGAAAGAGTGCTATATAAATCCAAAATTTATTTATTTTTTATTTTATTCTAAATTTGTATACTTTTATATACCTCAGACCAACAATTTAGCAGTTATGGGGCTCAAAAGTTTCCATTATTCCAGGGTTAAGACCAACCTTAATACCTAGTGTTGTCCAGGTAACAAGCCATTCTTGGTAAAACTATTCTTTATTAGAGTGGTAATGACATGTAAAACAATTAGAGACCAGTGTTATCAAATGTGGGGCATTACATCTACTTGATCATTCATGGTGCCCAACATTTATTAACCTTGGTCCTTTTTGGCTCGTACACATAAACTGGAATGAAAGCCATTTTTGTGGGACATGAGAGCACATCAGACATAATTTTCATTTTTGAAATTCATGATATCATAGTAATAGAAATTTTATGACAAATTAATATTTTGACATTTTCACATTTTTGATATATAACAGTCCTCGAAGTAAATTTTATAAATCAAATGATATATTCTTAAAGTGTATGTAGCTGGTAGAAAAAGGTGTCGATCAATTGAAAATTTTGACCTTTCATATTGAAGATATGGATTTTTCCCCGCAAAAGACATAATTTTTTTTGGTGTTTTGGGGAAATCCATATCTTCAATACGAAAGGTAAAAATTTCCAATTGATCGCAGGCTTTTCATCCCACCTACATACACTATAAGTATAAATCATCAGATTTATAAAGTTTACTTCGAGTACTGTTAAATATAAAAATATCAATTTTAATCATTTGCCATATAATGTGTATTACATTGCGAATTTCAAAAAATCAAAATTATTTGATATCAAATTTAACACTGAAGAAAATTCAAGCAAAGCAAATAATTATGTTTGTAATTTATTATTCTTTTCATTGTTCACAACAAAGTCATGATTGTTAACATCATCTGTAATGTACAATGTTTGTGTTAAAAGTTACCAAATTTTTCTTCAATAAAGTAAGCAAATCTTCAGATACTATGTAAAGAGGTTTAATAAAATGTTCCTTTTATATAGCATGATTGATGGTTCTACTTAGAGTGATTGTAGTCATAAGAAATTATACATTTCATGTAAAACTAGCTCAGTTCGCTGACCATAAGGCCATCTATTGCCACATGACTCGACTAAGTAAGTTGGGAGTGTTTCAAAATACTTGGATTTCCCTGACAATAATAGAAATAACTTGGAGCTGTAAACAGATGTAACGACAGTGGCGTGCGCAAAGGGGGGGACCATACCCCCACTATTGCTGAAAAGTCAGGAGAAATGGCCCAGTCAAGGACACATTTTGAAAAATTTGGGAATCCAGACCTATCCTCCACCACTTAAAAAAACTTGCAGATGCCACCGTAATGATAGCCAGATTGTTTTGCTGTGACTTTTATTTTTACCAATTACATACCGAAGGTGCACCAATTTTTCAAAATGTGTCCTTGACTGGGCCATTTCTACGGGCACAGGTAGGTACATCATTGCCAAGGTACCAGGCTGGTACACACAAAGTACCTACACAGTACCAATACTGCTACTGCACAGGATCTACCAGCAGTGGTACTGCACTGGTCCTACACTGGTAGTACTCCCTGGTACTGCACAGTACCAGCCAAGTACCTTTGGCGATGGTGTACCTGTGCAGGAATCTGGTACTGTTACTAAGCTTGTTTGTTTAAACGGTCGCTCTGTGTCCAGTTGAAATTGGATTACGCATCTCCTTTCTCTTGGCCCAAAGGCTGACAGTAAAATTGTTCACTTGATTATTGGAAGTGGTCTTCTCTTCATAATATTAATCCTTAAACACTTGTTGTCACAGCCCACTGCTTAGATTTAATTTCTTGATTGGAATGTATTACCGGTAATCAAAAAGTTACTTGTGGAGTGCTTGTTATCACACATGGCACTGCAGTACACCGCTAAACAGACTTGCAGAGGAATGTTTATCACAATATGCTGAATGTGGGTCCTTATATCGACAACCAGGTGACTGAGTTTCCAGGCCTTGGTCAATCTTTCTGTAAATTTTAAAAGAAATAGAATAAAATATTTTATTGTTTCACATCGAACAAGTTGGTAAGGTGCAGTGATGCCTTATCGGGGGTTCCAGGGGGCAGCGCCCCCAAAAGCTCATGGATTTTAAGGTTTTTCAAAGGGCCAGATTGGGTATTTCCCCCTTTTTTGTTCAAGATTTATGTGAAAAAATTATTAAAATTACTGTGCGCTACTTCGTGCGCCACTTCGACTGTCTCCAAGCGCCACAAGTGGCGAGCACGCCGCCAGTTGAGAAGGCTTAACGATTCTGATCAGTGCTGGCCCCGATGCCAGTCACTAAGCTTCATTCACTGTGAGCTATGTTGCACTGGCATACCAATTACTGATATTAAATTAGTTAAAAGGGCATTTCATGACAATCCATAGCCTCATGGCCCCACTTTTTTCAAAAAAAGGTTGAGATTTTTATACCACTGGAAACCTCAGGCTACATATTATAAATGATTATGTACACTGCTCCATAGGCCACAATTCAAATTTGATGATATTTTTGCTAAAGGAATTAATCTGCAAGAAATATTTGGTACCGGTACATTTAATTTTTTGAGAAAAGTGAGGGATCCGGATGAGGCTGTGGATCACGGAATGACCTTTTAATTAAGTTTGTACTGTAAAAATAAAAGGGAATTTGGCCGGGGGAATTTGTTACTGACTTGATTTAGTAATACCAACAATCTACCCCGGGCTTACTACACTATTCAAACAGTGCAGCTTGCTCGAGAAACACTAGCCACGAATTTGCTCGAACAAAGTGCAGCTTTGCATACATTGTACGTATTAAACGTACGTATAGCTATTTCATCATTACGTGTCGTAACTTATTCAACTGTCTTCTTGGGCTCTGATGGAGGCTATAAAATGCCCACCTTAAACACCTTAAACACCTAAATTACACTGCATAATCTAATAAATGAGTAGGAGTTAGAAGACTTCTGCTGCCAATCGGGTCCAATTCCATGTGTGTACTTGTTGTACCACTTGGAGAGAACCGTGCACAGTGTCGACTTCCTATTCGATAAATATAAATTTAATACTCCGTTGGTGAGCGACGGGCGACTGGTATTTCACCGAACGCAAGAAAAGGAGTTATACCCGGGAGTTATATCTGATTGGCTAGCAATCGATCGCTTAGGTCGCTTAGTAGTCAACTACAAACTCAAAACTGAGCATCGTATTCAATTCGATTGAAATCGATATTCTATTATTGCCGTAGATAAAGAGGGTGATAGTGTGTCAATAATGTACATTGTATTGCAGCTGGATTTTACATGCATTCTTTTATATAAATTTTTTCTCAAAGAGTTGAATATGATCAAAATTTTTACTCAGGATTTCAATTTTTTTACCCGCAAATTGCAGTTAAACATATCCACAGCAAAATATCGGTCCTCACTAATTAGTGTATTTAATTTCCAGTTAGTGTATTTAAGATAAAACCTGACAACAAATAAAATTTTCTTGCAATAGAAATACCATATGGGATACTGATATGGTAGGCCGCAACCGCCACAACGTGGAGCTGGATATACGCGTAGCTGACTTTTTGCTCCGTGGAGCCAAATTGACCAATCATGATCATGTTAGAGTTTTTCATTACTCGGAGGTAAAACTGACTAATTAAGTACCGGTACGACTTACTCATTACGTGAAGCGAATTTATTCATTAAGAATTTGCCAGACGAGCGTCACGTAGTTGCAAGATATCATCGGTCACGAAAGTTATGATTCAAAAAGTAGTTTATGAAAAGTACGAACTGACTTATTATTAAGATGGACATGCACTCATAAGAAACTAATACAGTATTGTACATAACTATATAGCTAGGCAGAGTGGTGGTAAACTATGCACACAGTTCTGCGCAGGGGTTCTGCGATCTGCAGTGTATCGCCGGGAGCTAATTTGTATAACTTGCGCGGTGTCCCTGCGGAATTCGACCTTCAGCAAACTGCAAACCAGTTCGGATTTACTTTATATACTAGTAGTAGGCCATACATCACGTCTTTAGCGTCCCGTAATAAACTTTTTAGGCTTCTTGTGAGAAACACGCCATCTCGCGATGACCTCATGGCATGTGAACCAATCAAAATCCAGCTACTATCCAACCTGAAAAAGGACGTGCGCTTGATGTAAAAAGGGATAAAGTCAATACGTGATTCTGAGAATGTGTACGCATGGTGGTGATTGTATTAAAGTATATTGTAAAACGCCGTCGCAAATTCGACGTTGCCAACATTATAGGCTATCAGCAGTTTTGCGTCTGCCTGCATTATAACAATGCATAGCAACGATTATGGGACTGGCTCAACAAATCAGATACCGGTACCATAGGATTTAATAAAGTTCAAAGTTCATACAAAGTAAAATCGTTCGACGATTGTCATGGATAAGAATTTACGCACTGGAAACATACATGTAGGCCTATCATAGCTGAATAGCTCTCAAAAATGATGACATGATAATCGATAATTAGCATGATCAAACTCAGAACTGCAAAAGTCAGATATCTGATAGTATGATTCAGCAGCAGGATGTCATGACTTAATTTATTCTTTATGATTACGATTTAAAAAATAACAACGAAATAATAATTATAATTAAACGATGATAATATTATATACTATAATGTATAGGATTTTGTTTTAAATTAAAGAAATTATAAACATTTTTTTATCATAGGCCTAATTTAACATGTTAAATATAGGCCTAGGCCTATATATCATTTCGCAACATCTTATAGGCCACACAAACAGCATGAACATGATGAATATTATAAACTTGTCAAATAACTTAAAAACACTCAGTTGAAAACGTTTGTCATTTTGTCTTTATTTATACAATATTGCTTCTCGTATCATTTGTTTTTGTGTAATTATTTTAACAAAACAATAGCCTACCAATCCAATTTAGCAGAAAAATGTTATATTAAAATGCGCTTTGCGATATTTGTAGGCCCTAAATTCAATTAAAACGCCATATAGGCCTAACTGCACGCGGTTGGTATAGGCTGAGAGAGAAACTTTTTCAGCCTACAATGAAATTATTATTATTATTATTTTATTTTATTTTTGGTTAAAAAAGCAGGACAATAAATCTGAAGTGTTTTCCAATGTATACAAATACATTTTTGTAGTAGGCCCTAACCCAGCGAACACAAAACATTAATTTTTAAAACGTTGGAAGCAGGTTGTATTTTGGGTTTTGGTTTGGGTAAAAACCTTTTAATAACATTAAAGGAGTATTTCGTGATCATAGCACTGATGATCCTCTTTTTATGACAATTTTCAGTATAGATATCCACGAAAAAAGCTTATTCCCAAAATTTCAGTTGATTCCAATTTTGCGTTTGCGAGTTATGCATGATTATACTGCTCCATAGACTGTGTTGTAATTTCGTTCTGGTATACCAGAATGAAATTCATATCTTTGCTAAACGAATTAATCTGCAAGAATTTTTTTGTACATAAACATTATGTAAAGTCTCAACTTTTTTTTGAAAAAAAGTGGGGGAGATGATGCTGTGGATCACGAAATGCCCTTTAAATGTCGGATTATATCAAAGTCATTAAAACGTTTTAAAATGTTTTGTTATGAAAACACACAACAACAATATTTTTAAAATGTTTTCAAAATGTTATTTTTAATAAAAATTTCCAAACATTTCTTTTGTGAAATATTTTGTCAACACTTAAATAACATAATGTTAGAATATTTTTGAATGTTATGAAAAACGTTTTATATATCGTCTGTATACCCTTTATATAACCCGACATTTAAACATTTTCTGACAACCTTTTCTAACCGTTTGCGAATGATCTCGAAAATCATTTTAGTAATACGTTTTATTTATTTTCATATATTTAGTGTAGCAACATTGAATAGTATTGTTATTATTTTATATTGTTTTATTAAATTTTGAACTATATATGTTCAAAATCTCACCTTCTCTGGTTCAACTATGGTCTTTCAGACTTTCACATTAAAATGTAGATTATGTGGTATCTTTATACTATAGGCTATATAAATAAATGGCCAATGATTTAACATAAAAGTGGGAATATTTTAACTTTATAACATTAAGTTTTAAAGTTTTAATATTTATTTAATATTATTATTATTGTTATTATTATTAATTTTAAACTAAAAGTGCCAATTTTTGCGCTTCGCGCAAATTAATTCAGGTTTTGTACTATATTTCACCAGTTTAGCTTCAATATAGCAATTTTTTGCGCCCTTCGCGCATTTGTACCATAAACTTATTTTGTCGGCAAAAGGTGCTGCATTCACTAGACTTTAAGAAATTTTCTCCAACCCCAAAAAGAAATCTATGCTACTGTTAGTGATGTATATTTTTGGTTTCTTTTTTCGGACATGAAGGGGGGCTCAAAAAAATTTTAGACCATACAAAGGGGGAATATAAAAATCCACCTTTTTTTAGGGGGCGATCAAAAAAATTTGACGTACGAGGTTCCAACTTTTCCAACCATCCCTCCCCACCAAAGTATTTATGAACACTTCCTAGACTGGCACAAGTCTCTCTTGTTTTAGAAAAGATTAATTTCCGGCTTACGCGACACCACCCGGATTTAGAAAATTCCCGGGAAAAAAATGGCCTATTGGCATTTCAACTCAAAACTTGTCATATTATCTTTCCGATTTAAAAGCACCTATCCTAAAGAATATGATCCCGAATCACACATAAATTCGCCCAGTCCCATTTCCCAAATATGAAAGTGAAAAAAAAAAGTGAATTTCAGTTTGGCAGAGGTGGGACTCGAACATACGCCGCAGCTGCATACAGTATCGCCAAGTCCAGCGCGCTAATCCATTGGACCACATGAGTTGCTGGTAGCCATATTGAATTTTAAACATATAGCAACTCCAACATTTCTGGGTATAGAATAGAAATACAACAATACGTGTATTCCCGGCGTGTATTGTGCTGAGCACAATAGATAATATCAACTTTGACTGCATCGTGCATCATGGTATTGATATATCGGTCCGTACAATGTAGGCCTATAGGAATCTGCCATTTTCTTGTAGGCCTATAGTCCCCGGAGTATAGACGTTGGGTTTTCCCCAGTTTATTCAAGATTTTCACATAGAACCCCAAGATGTTTTTTAGAAAATAGAAGATTAGATTACCATAAAAACGACACAGTAATCTTTATCGGGGTTCTATGTAAAAATTACATTAGATTTTTCATCATTTTTTGAGCGTTTATTTTCAGTAAATTCAAAAAATATTTTGACGTATATAAAATTGAAATAAAATTCTCCCCCTGCTAAACAACACCAACTGTACCACAATTGGGTATCACGAATTCATATATTCCTTTATAAATAGAATGCTGCAGTTTTTACACACAAAATATTTCAGCGAAAACCCGCCCACTCGGCTATTTTATAATGATAATCAGACTTCCTTGGAACATGCAATAATTAGCATTAAAACCAAGTTGTTTTTATGCATTTTAAAAACACTTTGGCTGGACGGCGAAGGCCGCTGTGATCCCGAATATAGAGTGCTTGCACGAAAAGTCATTAGTTCAAATCATCATCCAGACACGCTCCAGAAGATATGCAAATGCATGGAGTACAAAAGAATTACTTTGATCAATACCAGTTAAACAGGCAATTGGTATTGTACTCCATGCATTTGCATGTCTTCTGGAGCGTGTCTGGAGGATGATTTGAACGAATGACCTTCCGTGCAAGCACCCTATAATTATGATAGGGTCACGCATAAATTCAGCGCACACATTAAAGTTTCGTCTTGGGTAAAGACTATGCTGCAGGGATCGTTTTAAACGTAAATACCTAAATAAATCATGCAAGTGGCCATATTTTTGGGAATTTGTTGTGACGCACCATGATCTTTGCGAAGGTTGCATTCATAGAACACCTCAATGAAATATGATATGTCCCATATATATGTTTACTTTAAAGTCGGAACTAATTTATAGGCAGAAAAAATTAAAATTTACTGGCCAAAATGTGATATTTTTGGCATTTTCTAGTAACATTTTTATGGAAACAAAAGTTCCAAAAAACCTCGGCAAATCTGTCAATTTACAACCAATTCTACCACCCGAAAGAAAAAACTGTCCGTGTTATTTTGCTCACACAATAGTTCTTGTTCAAAAAAGCAAAACAGCAGAATGCGTGTTATCTCTAATTTTAAAAGAAATGTTCGGGACTTTTTATCACGATTATTGTAACACGACAAAAGAAGTACAGTACATACATCCGACACGTAGCATACATCCTTTTGGTCTGATAACATACCAACATAGCACCCGGCTATATGGCCACATAAATTTTTTAATCCGTTTCGCATCCCAGTTGGAAAAGTGAGGAGGGAGGGGCTGTTGATTGATTTTTTTTTTTTTGCTGAATTGACCAAATAAAGCAGTTTTCATGTAAAATTGACATTGCTAGCCGTTTTCGGGCATTTCAGCATATGCCATGAAAACGACGAAACCATCATTAATGAGGGGTAAGATCCCTTAGAGTTCCACAAAAACACTAGCAAGTGATTCATGCTGACTAATAATCTTGTTTATACGCATTAACATTTCACTCATGTATTGAAACCTTTTAATGTAATATGAAAATTGAAAAATGAAAAAATATAGACTGATCCCAGAAAGTGAGGAAGGAGGTGGGCGTACAACAAATGATTTTTTTATTTGGCTCAGCATGGACTAACCGGTGTATGTCTATTATTCTTAACCGTAACTGCGGGGTCAACAGTACATCCGATTTATAGTGATCTACAATCAGTCGCCAAGCTGTGAGTTATTGATTAGCAATCAATCAAGTAAAAGCACTTTCCTACAATAACAAAAGCTTCTAGTCCTGTCTCGCAGTTGAAATCGCAATAATCTTAAGCGACCAGTAAGTATAAACTCAGCGCCATGGGTTGTTCCTGGGATATTATATATAGAGGGAGACATTCCAAACCCAGAAAGATTATCGCTGTAGGACCTATGCTATGAAACACTTGTGACATACTGTAGTTACTGTCCGTTTTCCTATACACAATACTCAGTGCGCTCACCATTGACGCGTGACCTCTACAAATAGTGTATGTTAGAAGTATAGGCCATTGCCTAGTTGACGTCACTACTGTGTAAAAAATAATCGACCAATATTTAAAGTATTCTCTGAAATTCTAGAAAATATAGTTTTGTAACATGTCCTAAATTTTTAGCTAATTTAGGTGTTTGGAAATATTGGTACTTTTGTACCAAAAAATATGAAGAAATTATTTCTAAACCGTGTTAAGTCATTAAGCTTCTCATTTTCAAGAACGCTGGTTAACAATAAGCAGACTATTGTCTCATTTCGTAAACAAAAGCCCACAGTATTGTTACCTTACGTTCGCTTTATAATCGTTCACCCAACTGAAACTATAATACCAGCTCATTGCTCATTGCACAGGTAAAACAGACACAAGTGCAGTGTGTATTTAACCAGAGAAGATCTGATGTAACATAGTTGAGCCGTTTTCATTGAGTGTTATCTTGGTTTAATAGCTTTTAATAGGGTTTAAGTCCTTCAAAGGTCGTGGTGAGTTCTACTGTAGACATGACTGCATCATGATTATTTTAAGTCAACAACATTCAACAATATGATCACCGTGATAGTATGAGAGTATCAGTACCGTGGGTGTCAGTGATCCTGGCCTGACACAGTAGACAAACAAACAAACAAACACGCCACACACATGACACATGCATGCAAGGTAACATTGACTATACACTAATCAAACAATGGTATTGTACAACTGGTCGTGGTTTATTTACAATCGATTCATTTAAAATCCCCATAGTAAACATTAATTTTGGCAAGAGTTTTCTCTCTCTGGAACGAGGATGCATCCACTGGCTCCGCGTAATGAAAAGATCTAACATGATTGGTCAATTTAGCTCCGCGAAGCGAAAAGTAAGCTACGCGTAGCAGCTCCACGTTGTGGCGGTTACGGCCAGCCATATATTGATCATGCGAAAATCGTAAAACATAGAATAGAAACAGTGTGGCAGGCGCTCAAAATCTCAAATTGTATGCTTAGCCTGAGTTGCACGGCCTATCTCGAATAAAATCACCATGCGTAGTTGTTGAAAAACGTGAGGATTCATCGTACTATCACGGCAATTTTTAACACGAAGATATAGGGATGATGACGGTGTGCCGTGTCAACACCATTTCTTGAACTCGTTGACTGATTTGGCTGTTACTAGCTTACTTTAGCTTACCCGGGACCATTTTTAATATACTCACTTTATTACAGCACTCAAAACTGGCATACAGATTCAATCCATATTGTAGTTCTACTCGAATTTCCACAACTCCACAGCATACACCAACGTTGTTTACATTCTCCGCACATGACTGAACCCGGAAGTCCCTGTTGTGAGTCGCTTCCTGGTTCCGTTCACGTGACTCTGCTCAGCCAATTGAAAATGTTTTTATATCTACGCTTTTGAATATTCATTAAAATTCATTAACCAATCAGCGATTGTCAATTTCAGGCTGTCGCCAGACGGTTTGTTTAGGGACGGAGGAGCACAAACCGGCTGGTACCGAGACTAGGCTCCCGCATGTCATTCTCGTCCTTGCTGTGTAGGTAATTATATACAGTTTTTCTTAGTCATGTTTTAATTTCATTATTTTTAGAGTATTAAAATTGTTTCGGAATTAAATCGTTCCAAATTACGTTAGGATATTGTGTATAGAACGCATTGAGGTGGTTTTGAGATCGTGAGATTAATTTTAAAATGTGTTTTGGACGATTTTCATCATACGTAAGTTGAGTGATTGGTCATGTTGTTTCGCACGTGTATGCGGTATGCATAGCGCCTGCATCCGAATTTCTTGTCGTTTATGGTTTCAAATGCACCTCCAAAATTATGATTTGTCATTATAGTATTTTATAATCGTAGGTCCTAAACAAGACAGCATACCTTTGCCCTTATTGTGGTGTGCAATTCAGCTTTCTAGGTAAAGTGGGAAGTGAGAAAGAGCTGGATTAGTTTGGTGTTGTGAATTATTTTATTTGTGTAATTAAATATGGTTTCCATTACTGTGTACTTGCTTACTCGGCGATTTGGATTACGTGCAGGTTTATGTCTTCGAGGTCAAAGGTGCGTGTACAGTACAGGTGCATTACTGGGAGTGCATATACAATGTACATGTGCTAATTGCGTCAATACGGGGGTTCACCGTTTTATATTTTCGGATCTTGAATTTAATTAATTATTTTAGACGTGACATGTTGTGCATAATTAATAGGGGTCATTATATTTTCGCGTTGTGATATTTTCGTTTGGAAAATAATACTCACACTCTCTCTCTCTCTCTCACTTTTCACAAATTATTATGTGTTTGCAATGTTGCCTGACCTTTGACATTATTCATGCTTATTATCTAATATACAAACATAGGCCTCAACCAAAAGTAGTCTTGTAACGAAATTACAAATTGTTTCAAATCATAGAGGATTTAACATTTAGATCATAGTATTTATGTACAAGTCACACCCAAATGCTACTTCAAAATAGTTAGGTTTTTATTATGAGATTGTCATGTACAGGGCCTATGATTTTATTTAGGCCTATGCATTGTGTGAAAAGGTATATTTAAATATTTATATATCTATTTATGTGAATATTAAGCGTTCACGGAAAGACGTGGTAAGTGATGGGCAGTATTTATTATTTTTTTATTTTATTTTATTTTATTGATTCCAACGGACTTTGTGCATGTGTTTGCTTTTAGTAAGATATACATAGGCCTACAGGCCTGAGTATCAATTAATATGGAGTAGTAGGGATTAACGCCGGCCCTGCGGTTCCCGGAGTTAATCCTGAGTGGATTATCAACTAATATGGAGTAGTAGGGATTAACGCCGGCCCTGCGGTTCCCGGAGTTAATCCTGAGTGGATTATCAACTAATATGGAGTAGTAGGGATTAACGCCGGCCCTGCGGTTCCCGGGGTTAATCCTGAGTGGAGTAGCAACTAATATGGAGTAGTATGGATTAACGCTGGCCCTGCGGTTCCCGGGGTTAATCCTGAGTGGAGTAGCAACTAATATGGAGTAGTATGGATTAACGCCGGCCCTGCGGTTCCCGGGGTTAATCCTGAGTGGATTATCAACTAATATGGAGTAGTAGGGATTAACGCTGGCCCTGCGGTTCCCGGAGTTAATCCTGAGTGGAGTAGCAACTAATATGGAGTAGTAGGGATTAACGCCGGCCCTGCGGTTCCCGGGGTTAATCCTGAGTGGATTATCAACTAATATGGAGTAGTAGGGATTAACGCTGGCCCTGCGGTTCCCGGAGTTAATCCTGAGTGGATTATCAACTAATATGGAGTAGTAGGGATTAACGCTGGCCCTGCGGTTCCCGGAGTTAATCCTGAGTGGATTATCAATTAATATGGAGTAGTAGGGATTAACGCTGGCCCTGCGGTTCCCGGAGTTAATCCTGAGTGGATTATCAACTAATATGGAGTAGTAGGGATTAACGCTGGCCCTGCGGTTCCCGGAGTTAATCCTGAGTGGATTATCAATTAATATGGAGTAGTAGGGATTAACGCCGGCCCTGCGGTTCCCGGAGTTAATCCTGAGTGGATTATCATGGAGTAGTAGGGATTAACGCCGGCCCTGCGGTTCCCGGGGTTAATCCTGAGTGGATTATCAACTAATATGGAGTAGTATGGATTAACGCCGGCCCTGCGGTTCCCGGAGTTAATCCTGAGTGGATTATCAATTAATATGGAGTAGTAGGGATTAACGCTGGCCCTGCGGTTCCCGGAGTTAATCCTGAGTGGATTATCAACTAATATGGAGTAGTAGGGATTAACGCTGGCCCTGCGGTTCCCGGAGTTAATCCTGAGTGGATTATCAATTAATATGGAGTAGTAGGGATTAACGCCGGCCCTGCGGTTCCCGGAGTTAATCCTGAGTGGATTATCATGGAGTAGTAGGGATTAACGCCGGCCCTGCGGTTCCCGGGGTTAATCCTGAGTGGATTATCAACTAATATGGAGTAGTATGGATTAACGCCGGCCCTGCGGTTCCCGGGGTTAATCCTGAGTGGAGTATCAACTAATATGGAGTAGTAGGGATTAACGCCGGCACCTGCGAGCTCCCGGGGTTAATCCTGTGTGGAGTGTCAACTAATATAGAGTAGTATTCCTTAGAGATACATCAACTAAGTCTGAGGAGTACTGTGGTATTAGAGAGGATATTATTTTGGCGAGTTATTATTTGTAGTACAGAGGAGTGACCAACCGGATCGAGGCCTGATGATGGGGGCCTAATGGTTTGTATATTATATTTTGTTATAACACAGTCTGTTGGAATCATATTGTCTTATTATGTTGTAATTTTAAAATGGTGATGATACATAAAGATGCATACCGCATGTGTGACATTTTTTATGTATTATTGAAAATCCGGTCAGCACCTAAATTTTCATTTGGCAAAAAGTAGTTGTTTTAGATGATATTTGATCAATGTTATGATGATACCTTGCCAATACATGCTTGCCATGTGTTTGCAAGTGTCGTTACCATTAGCATGCGCTGACCGGAGCCATGCTGCCCAAATTTTCAGTTGGCCAAAAGTAGTTGTGTTTTATATGATATTTGATACATTTTATGATGATACCTTGCCAGTACATGCTTGCCATGTGTTTGCAAGTGTCGTTACTATTAGCATGCGCTAAGCGGAGCCATGCTGCCCAAATTTTCATTTGGCAAAAAGTAGTTGTGTTTTATATGATATTTGATACATTTTATGATGATACCTTGCCAGTACATGCTTGCCATGTGTTTGCAAGTGTCGTTACTTTTAGCATGCGCTAAGCGGAGCCATGCTGCCCAAATTTTCATTTGGCAAAAATTAGTTGTGTTTTATAATATTTGATAAAGATTATGATGATACCTTGCCAATACATGCGTGCCATTTGTTTGCAAGTGTCATTTTTCCTATTTGATATTCTCGTCCTTGCTGTGCAGATGAGAGAGGGTGCTAGCTGTATAGTATTGCAGAGGTAGTGGTAGGAGTAGGAAGCTAAAGTATAGGATAGGGGTGTGACCGAGTCTTGTATGTTGTAGTCTGGAAATAAGTAAATAAAATACTGTTGAAGTTAAATTGGAACGACCTACTTGAAGAATTATTTAGATGCACTTCTGTTTGTAAAAGGTATCAAAGGTGGGGTTCTGCCCCCACGACTTGCCCACGTCTCAATACAAAACTTTTCGTGTTCCTGTTAAGGAACTAGGAACTGGTGTCAACCCGGCCACCTGACTTTCATAATCAAATTCCAGTCTAACCAGGTTTCATTTTAAAATACACATTGAGACAGTTCAACGAAAACAAAGGTTCGTCCTGTTTGTTCGTCATCCCTTTTTCGGCCGTCCCGCCACATTTGTTGCAACCCCCTAGCTTGATTTTCAATTATAAACAGTTATGTTTGACGTTGCTTGAAGGGGGACAGTTTGATTCCCCATATTCATGGTCCACTTCTTAATCTTCGCCATGTCAATGTTCTTATGGACAAAGGCGCTGCTTCTCGGTTTCGAAGTTACCACAGTTCGTACAGAGGTCGAGCTTTGTGTCGTTTTGCGCGCTTGAAAAATGAGACACCTTGATTCATCTATATGTTGATTACCTGACTCTTCACGCAATCGGTGTTCTTGTTGACAAAGGGACAGCTTCGCGATGACGAAGTTGCTACTGTTCGTAAAGAGGTCGGGCTTCGCGTCGTTGCGGCGATGCTTTTAAAAAGGCACATCTTATTTGATTATGGCAATGCCATCCTCCATGGTGTCACTCAAGGTGAAAGAAATATACTGCAGAAGCTGCAAAATCGTGCTGTGCGTTTGATATTCTCTGTTTCTTGCTCAAGTGGTACCTCCAACCTTCTCATTCAATTGCATCGACTTCCTATCCAGGACCAAATTCTTTTTAATCTTCTGCTTTATGTTTTCAAGTGCTCTGAAATGTCAACATGTCAACCAGACAGTTCGTTTTCAAAACACATTTTAGAACGCCGACCAAAAAAATACGGATTACTTAATTGGTATTTATGCTGAAGCTTTTAATTGAAAATTCATTTTTAGGCCTATACCATGATTACATACATACATACATACATACATACATACATACATACATAAAGGTGTTTTAAGGCGCTTATGCAAAAAAATTGATCTAAACGCACAAAACTATATTACCAACAACAAACAATAACCAGCCAGTGGAAAACAAGAAAAGTCAATGTAAAGACAAAATGAAACATACTACAAATTGTACAAGTGAGTTTTCAGCAGCTTTTTGAATTGTGTGAGAGAAGAAGCTTCCCGTATGTTCCGTGGCAGGCTGTTCCAGATGGACGTTCCAGCAGCTGGTTATTTATACTTATCACCACAGGTTAACTTGCACATGGGAATGTTTAGTAGAGTTCTGTCCAGGGCAGATCTTGTAACAGGGTGTTGGCTTAAGACTAATTGAATCGATGAGGTATCGCGGAGCAGAGTCAGTCAGGCACTTATAAATCAGAAGACAGAGTTTGAATTGGATGCGGTTGCTAATCGGAAGCCAATGAAGATTGTTCATGAGAGGTTTTGGATCAGTACGTCTAGGAACGGAGGCGGCGAAGATCTTGAGACTTGAGGTCATAGAGAAGGCTGTTACCATAGTCCAAACCCGAAAGTATAAGGGCCCGGACAACATGATGTTTAGTGTCCGTATCCAAATGATGCTGTATTCGTCTGATGTTGCGAAGCTGGAGGTTGACAGAGGAAACAATGGAGTTCACCTGTTTTGTCATAGACATATGACTGTCAAAATCACCCCGAGGTTACGAACATTTGGAGATGGTTTTATAATGCTTTGGCCAACTTTGAGTTCAAGATTTGGAAGATTTTGAAGGCGATAATGGGATGAAAAATTCCGTTTTGTCACTGTTCAGTTTGAGTTTATTTATATTCATCCAGTTTTGCAGTTCGTGGATACAGGCTTCAAGTGTTTGTAACGCCTTCTCAGCAGCACCCGGGATGTTAGGACAAAAGGAAACATACAATTGTGTATCGTCTGCATATTATGAAATGAGACATTATGTTTACGAATTATGTCCCCCCCTGGCAAGGTATAAATAACAAACATCATTGGCCCAATCACAGAACCCTGTGGAACACCAAATACAAGAGGACTTGAATTGGAAAAACAACCATCAATAAATACACGACTACTTCTACAATTAAGATATGTACGAACCCATTGCAATACATTACCAGACAAACCAATTCTATCCTGTAAACGTTTGAGCATGATCGATACCGTGGTCGATGGTATCGAATGCCGCAGACAGATCTAAAAGTGCAAGAAGGACTACTTCCCCTCTGTCTACGGCATTCAACACATCACTTTTCACAAAGCGGTTTCAGTACTTGTGTTGGCTTTGTATGCCGATTGACAGATTTCACCTAAATTACAGTCATTGATATGATTTGTTATTTGCTGAGTTACAACCTTTTCAATGAGTTTGGATATAAAAGACACATTTGATACCGGCCTGTAATTTTTAAGTTCATCATGATCATGAGAAGATTTCTTAATGATAGGAGATATAACAGCTTTGCCAAGAGGTTCTGGGAAAATACCAGATGAGAGAGACACATTAATGATATGAGTAATTGATGGAATAAAACGCTCAATGTGGTCTTTCATCAACCAAGTAGGGATTGGATCAAGGATACAAGTACTGGTGGAGGAAGCATTGACAAGTTTGCAAACAGCTTCCTCAGAGATGAAATCACTGAACTCGTGTTCAGTGCGGTAGTCAACATATTGAGATTGGGTACCAGGATGCAAATCAAGACATTCTCTGATTGTGATGACCTTATCATTAAAGAAAGTGGCAAACTGGTTGCACAGTGGAGTCTGAGGAAGGGAGGGTACGCGTATTTTGGTTGAGAAGGGTTTTTACATTCTGAAACATACCCTTGACATCGCTATTGGCAAATTTGTTCTGGTAGAATTTAGCTTTCTCAGAATCAATAAGATTATTAACAGCATTCTTTTGATCAAGATAAGCTCGCTTATCCTCATCAGATCCGGTCTTGCGCCATTTACGTCCTAACTTTCTACGCACTTGCCTTTCTTCTTTGATTGAGATGATTTGGATGAGGGCTGATCACACTCCATATTGAAAATAAATTGATTGGTCACTGGTAGTGGAGGATAATCACTTCCACTTGGTACGATGATAAGTGGATGATCAAGATGATAATAATGATCACCCCACTGGTAGTAAGTTGTAGTCAATAAGATGTTTCCAGGCTGACTTGGTTGAGTAGGCAGATCAATCAACAGGTAACTGCATGATACTCTGTATACTGTCCATGTAGGCTCATAATAATACAGAAATGTTACCCAAAACAGGCACAAAATACAGAAAAATAGCCATCTATTTCTGTCTGTCTTGCCCATAGTGATGTTCTAGAGGCAAAACACTTCCATCAGTAAAAAGTTGATAACATATCATGGCCTGAATCAGCAGCAATGACTATGGTATTAGAGAGATCTGTGAAAGCGCCTCTCGGCGCTGCAGCAGTATCCCTGCTCAATGAATGTGCCTCTTATTACTGTCTGTCCAATTAACTTAGAGACCCGTTTTTTTCAGCCATGGCTTAATTCTGAATTGTAACCTAATTTGGGTGTTCTTTGTCTTGGGTCCAATCTCTATCATGGAAAGTTTGCTATATCTTTCTAAATATAATGATTGTTTGTTCTAGATTATTTTGTGTTTTAGCGTTTCATATTTGAAAGAACTAATGTTTAATTGCAACATTTCGAAACTACAAACCCAAACTGGGTGCTATGATGTACAAGATTGGGCTACGAGTATGCATTTTACCAAGTTAGCAATAGGTATTTCCTTCATGTTGCCAATGCATGACTTTCTTTATTATACTCAAAAACGGATTTTATTATACATGTACTAGAAAGCATGTGGACAGAAATTAAAAACGCCTTCAGCGAAACATCAGGGGAAATACTTGGATACAAAAGAGCCAAAAGGAAAAACCTTGGATAAGCGAAGAAGTTATCCAGCTTGCCCAGGAAAGAAGCAAAGTCAAACAAGAGAAACTTACTGATCCAACCAAACGAAGCAGATATAACTTCCTAAATCGTGAAATTAAGAGAAAAACCAAAGGATGCCGTGCACGGTTGTTTGATGTGATCATTTATTAGTTTTTCAAACAAGACATCATGTACAACACAATTTTTAGGCTTAAACAGCTTAAAACCGTTTCATACTAATGTATACAGATGCTTTTGAGTCATTTTCAACTTTACTTTCCCCTTATTTACAACATTATTCACTTTCACAGCATTATTTAAAGCTTTTTCGGATATAAATGTATCTATTTATGACAAGATTGGTGGCGCTATTTAGATACTGGAAATTACTCTTTCAGGTTTTTAATAAAAATAATTCCTTTTATTTTTTTGATGAAATATGTTTATAAAATTTCTTTGTTGCTTGTTTCACCTATTCCATCTGTTTGAATGGCAGTATTGATTACCTATCCCTTGCAAATTAAGAAATATGATTTATGATAAATAGCGCCATCTATAGTTTGCATTTTCTTAATAATGAAGCCAATTCTATATACATCGAACAACCGTGCGTGACAAGTGGCTTAAAGACCTATGCATCAAGGTAGATCAAGCACATCAAGCTGCAAAATCCAAAGAAGTCTACTCAACAATCAAGAAAATTACAAAGAAAGCAACCACCAAAATGCAAACAGTGAAAAGCAAGGAGGGAGAAATACTCTCTGAAGCAAATGATGTCAAAGAAAGATGGAAAGAGAACTTCCAAGACCTGTACAACAGACAGAACCCTGTTGACAAAGAATTCACAAATAATATTCCCCAAATGCCAACCTCTGCTGTGGAACCAGATATCCTGCGTGACGAGATTGTCAGCTCAATAAGGAAGCTTTCCGATGGAAAAGCACCGGGCTATGACAGTATTACTGGTGAAGAACTCAAAGCAGCAGGAGACAGAGGAGTGGATATTATTCACAAACTGTGTAAGAAAATATGGGACGAAGAAGAGTTCCCCAGCGACTGGCGAAAGGCAATCATCAGGGAGGGCGGGTTAGTGTAGTGGTCTTCTCACTCGCTTCTCACCACTGTGGCCCGGGTTCAATTCCCCGCGGTGCCACATGTGAGTTTGGTTGCCGATCCATGCTCGTCCTCGCAGGTTTTTCTCCGGGTGCTCCGGTTTTCCTCCTGCTTCTAAAAATCGGACCTCTTCCCATATCCCTGTCCCGTCATATCTGGAGGCATCCCTTGAATTTAGTAGCCTCTGAGCACTATTGGGTTTAGCCTGGCTTCGGCCGAATGTTATAAATAAATAAATAAAATAAATAAATCACCCCCATTTACAAGAAAAAGGACAAGCTAGACTGTGGCAATTACAGAGGAATCAGCCTACTTAGTCACTCATGCAAAGTACTCACATTAATTCTTCAAAGACGTATCATGAAAAGGGTTGAAGAAATTTTATCAGAAGCCCAAGCGGGGTTTAGACCAGGCCGGTCAACAATTGATCAACTGTTCACCTTGAGACAAGTAATGGAAAAACACCTAGAAAAGGACAAAGGACTCTTTTGCTGTTACATTGACTTCGAAAAGGCTTTTGATTCTGTGTGGCAGGAGGGCCTGTGGCAGGCACTGGGATTCTTTGGATTCCCCAACAAAATCATAAAGCTGCTAGAAGCACTCTACCGGAAATCAGAAAGCGCTGTAAGAGTTAATGGAGAGTTAACAGAATGGTTTACTACTGCAGTTGGAGTGCGTCAAGGGTGCGTGATATCACCTCAGCTTTTTAACATCCTTCTTGAGCTGGTCATGTTATATGCGCTTCATGACACAAATATAGGAGTAAACATTCAGGGACAGCTTATCAATAACCTACGCTTCGCGGATGACATCGCACTTGTAGCTGGGAGTGAAAAAGACCTACAAACTCTGGTAAACCTTGTGCATGAGAGTAGTACAACACTGGGTCTGAAAATCAACATAGGAAAAACTGAAGTACAGGCAATCACCAAAAAGAACACACAAATAAATATAAATATCAATGGAACACCACTAGCCCAAGTTGAGGAGTTTACATACCTAGGAGGGAAGATCTGTCAATCTGGATCCTGCACCGAGGACGTAAAATTACGCATTGGGAAAGCCATAGGGACTGTTCAAAAACTCCATAAGATTTGGAGCGCCAAAGACACCCAGAGAAGCACAAAGATCGAGCTCTATAAGGTACTTACGCTCTCAATACTATTGTATGGAGCGGAAACTTGGACACTAAGGAAGGAAGATGAAAACAGACTTTCAACATTTGAAATGATGTGCCTTCGCAAAATAATGGGAGTGTCACGCCTCGACAAGATCCGAAACACCACCATTCGCAAAACCCTCGACATGGAATTTACCATCCTGGACAGAATCTCAACAAAAAGGCTCCGGTACTTCGGCCATATACAGAGAATGCCACCATCACGTTTTCCAAAACTAGCATTTGAGGCACATATCCATGGCAAACGCCCAAGAGGGAGACCACCAAAAAGATGGAGTGACTGCCTGAAAGCCGACTGTAATAAAGTACACATCAGCTCCTTGGTCAGCGCTAGCAGGCTAGCTCAAGACAGAAGGAAGTGGCAGGATATCATGAAGCAGATGGCACCACTCAACCCCAAGTTGGAGTGAACGCCATAGGTCAAGGGTCAGGTACTAGAAAGTTGTTTACGTGCATATAGGCTCCTTCACAGCCGGTTTATGTTGTGTATGTTTACAACTGAGCCACATACAGACTGGGTTGCCGGGACTACCAGACAAAGAATCTGTTTTTTGACTATAATTTGGCCTCCTATCAGTTTTACTGATAAGATGGCTAATTGAAAATAAACACTTATTTTGTAAACAGATAATGCTCTGTGGTTATTTATGGATGGAAACTTAGTAAATTGCTATTAATGAAATAATTAATATATTAAACATACATTTTGCTTTGTTAACGATTAAAATCCGTTCACAAATAAGGTTTTTAGGAACCATTCGACAATAAACATTTTGAACAATTTTGCTCTATGAAAAAGGATACAATTGCACCCCGGAATTGCACCCCTGCTGATCCGACTACTGATAAGCTGTCAACAAGCATTGACAAGTAAAGTGTGTCCACTAATTAAACATTAATAATGAGCATTATCTGACCATTCCCTGATCTGACCAGAGCTGGGTATATATAGTGCAGGTGCCTACTACCAACACTAATTGATGTTGGGAGTGACACTAGTCGTCGAGGCGGGGGGGGGGTACCAGTAATTGGGGTAGATAGTGGCTTTGGTTTTATACATTTTTGGTACATGTAGAGCAACCGGGAATCCCTGGGCTTGAGTAATCAGTTTTTTGATTAGGCCAATGAAAGTCGATTTTGAGTTTCCCGTCACCGCCCTCACTTCATTTTCTGACCCTCACTTGAATTCATTATTGTGACTATTTTTAATATACTTTTGAATCTCATTAGGGCTAAACATCCATCTTCAAGTGAGTGAGTGGCAAATAACAACACATTTTACATACGTGTTGGTCATATAATGAAAGGCAGAAAAATAATGAATAATGAAAAAGTTACCTCACTTGTTTTCAGAAATTATGTGACGGGAAACTCAAAATTGACTGTTAGTAGCCTTATAATGTGATTGTAACTACCAGTAAACTATACATTGCGAATAAATATATCTAAAATTAATTACCATGCTTTTAATGGATTTTATACTAAATATTGGTAAATAGTAAAACACAGAAAAGGTAAAAGGACAGAAATTTGCAGTTTATATGAATAAAAGATTTGAGAGGAATTCGAAGGAGTTAGATTGTTATGGACATGGTGGGTTAGTAAGCGGAAAATGTTGAAGGTCAGGTCAAGGTCATCCGAGGTGAATTGAGTATAGATTGTCAGATTGTGGATAACAATTCTGCCCAAAATTGTTAAAGGTCATTTGAGGTCGACTAAGTATATATTGTGTTGGATTGTCAGAATGTTCAAAGTGGTGTCGAGCGCATTTGATGTCAACAGAGCATCGATAGTCTGATTTTCATAAAACGTGGTGCATGTAATCACAATTAGGCCCTAAGGGTCAAAACCATCAAGGTCATATCAAGGTTAACAGTTACTGATAATAGATAGTTGGATTGTCATGAAATTTGGTTGATATGAAATCCCTTAATTAAGCAGCAAACATTCTTAAGGTTATCTGAATATAGATTGTTGGATTGATGTAAAACTCAGAGGATGTGATTTCAATTGAGCCGTTTGTTACAAGTATGAATTAAATGTAGACCAATTTAGCACACATTTTCCTAGTATGTCATTGGTGGTATTTACCAATAAATGCCAATATTTCGCACCCGGTTAGTTGTGCCAAACATTCAAATTGAATAGCTTTCCAAGTACTTGCAATGCAAAATTATGAAACATGATCTTCATCCATGGCGTTGTCTTTTTAAAGACATTTCTTGTTATGATTTATTTCCTAAACATTTTCACTTTGGCAAAAAGTCATGAAAGAAAAGTTGCTAAACACTGTGAGACCTAACAGAAATTTTTAGTAAAGCGATGAAAAAATATTTTTCCTTGTCTACTTTTATTCAATTCTGACCGATTTACAGCAGGATATCTGGGTCCAGGCGAATATTCATAATCACTTGAAACTTTTAATGGGATAATCTATTTACAGTAAGGGGTGTTTGAACATTGTAAACATGCATATTGATCAGTGCTACCTAGGCAAAGCCTCTCCCTGCCGCCCCACCAAAGCATACCAAAAAGTTTCTTTTTCTCAGTTCCCCTTTTCCTTTTTCGCCCTGTTTTTTGTTTCTCTTTTCGCCCCCTTTTATTTTTTCACCCATTTTTCTTTTTATCCGCCCTCATTTTTTCTTCCCTTTTCTTTTTGCCCTTTTTTGCGCCCCTTAGCGTTTGCCGCCCTAGGCGACCGCCTTAACTGACCTAATGGTCGGAACGGCCCTGGCAGTAAGTTTATTTGGCGCGCGATCTCAGTTATTCATTTTCTGATGGCTGTGCCTCTTACAGACACCCACCCTCTGGAATCCAAACCACACGGTTCGCTCTCTTCACATCCCTTAACGTAACCACTAACATCTCCATAGACCACCATAATTTAGATGTGGCTTTATTTCTAACACAACTAAACGGGCTACTGAAAAAAATAAAAACTAATTTTCAAATATGAGCAATATATAATTATAAAAATTATAATACCACATGTGGTAAGAATAGGAATATCTATTTTTAGTTAATCTATACCCAACTTTACTAAGCACTATTTTTTTTATTCACTGTACTCCTGTTGAATGCATGAAAATGTCCCGAAAAGATACTAAACCAAAACAACCGAACAGGAATAGAATTCCTGAAATAATGAAATTGAAGGTAAAAATTTTAAAAATAACAGAAAATTTCCGGAAAACTGACGTCACTAGTACAAAGAGAAAAACCACCAGCCCCCTGCTCTTCAACTGCTGTTCACACAATTAAAAAAATCAAATCACACACCATGGAAGTTATTTAAAATAAAAATACATGGAGATGACCTGTGTCCAGAAGAAAGTGAATGCACATGGCAAGAAGCACGGGCAGCCAAAAAGTTGGGAAATGACAGACACATATCAACCCAATAGTTGCATGGACATAATAAACAACAAAATCATGAAGAGGAATCATTATTCATAAGAAAACAACACATAATCAATTGTACATAGTAGTTGTAAAAAAGAATTGAAATCTCTAATATCAGGGAAAGAAAACAAACCCAAACCCACCCACCCCTAAACAAACAGAACAAACTATAGCACTAATTTTGCTTACGAAATGGTAATATTTCAGTCAAAAGATAATACGCGCGCGGAGCTGTAATTCATGCAGATGAAATATTTTGCGTCTACTGTACACCCTTTGCCCTTTGACACGGTATAGAACTACAAAACTGATACCAGAACAACTTCATTTGCAATACGACAAACGTCGGTTGCTTTGTCTTTTTAAACCCAAATTTTGGATGTTGTTGTAAATATTAAACAGATTTTAACATTCGTTTGTAATAGTCACATATGAATACTAGTAGTCAAATTTCTACAATAAAGTGTGCTTTAAGGGATCTAGAATGAGCGTTTATTGCGTTTCGACAGTATTTTTTGTGGGACATGAGAGCACCTCAGACCTATCGAATTGCATTCTGAATACGAAGCATGTCTTTCTGATATCAAATAATTTTCATTTTTGAAAATCACAATATAATACAAATTTTATGACAAATTATAAAAATTTGATAAGTAAATTATATAAATCTAATGATATATTCTTAAAGTGTACGTAGTTGGGAGGAAAAGCCGACGGTCAATTGAAAATTTTGACCTTTCATATTGAAGATATGGATTTTTTCCCCAAAAGACCTAATTTTTTTTGGTGTTTTGAGAAAAAAAATCCATATCTTCAATACGAAAGGTCAAAATTTTCAATTGATCATCGGCTTTTCATCCCACCTACATACACTTTAAGTATAAATCATCAGATTTGTAAAGTTTACTTCGAGTACTGTTAAATATCAAAATATCAATTTTAATGATTTGCCATAAAATGTGTATTAAATTGCGAATTTCAAAAATCAAAATTATTTGATATCAGAAGGACATTCTTCGTATTCAGAATTCAATTCGATATGTCTGATGTGCTCTAATGTCCCAAAATAAATACTGTCCAAACGTTCATACCCCTTCCCTTAACCCAAAGCACGAAAAAATCTTACAAGGAAAACCGCTGCGCATGCATGCATAACACGTGATGTTAGTACGCAATCATCCTAAGTCATATAAACGCACGGGTTCGTTTGCCGGTCCAAACCCCCGTGCCTACCGGTCGGTGATCTTGTATATACCTGGCTCGTGATGGGTCTAAGGTTCAAATCCCGGGGGTACCAATTGACTTTTTTCTTCATCTTTTCCCCTTTTTCGTTCATTTTTCCCAAATACAGGGTGTCCCAGAAAAAAAAAAAAGAACCCTCATTACGCCCTCTTTTTTCCTATTTTTGGAAAGTTAATCAAATACATTTTGGCACGTAAAGAAACCTTCATTCATTAGCTTTAATAGACCGAAAAAATATTTCAATCGGCTCACAACTTTTGAAGATATGCTCTTTTAAAGAAATGTACCCGTTTTTTACTCTGTCCATGGAAGAGGTTTGGCTACTTCAAAGATTGAAAAGGAGTTCACATACCATGCATGAATATCAAACATTCCTCAAAATAATCTGAAAATAAAGTCCCTTTACCGTTTTAAAATTTTTGTATTCATCAACCGACCACAAAGATGAGGGTATCTTTGCATAGAGAAAATACGTGCAATTATTTTTAAACCAAATTTGACATAAAATACACACCGCAAATTACATACAAAAGCAGGCAATAAGTTAACACCACATCTCTCGTAGTATCCACCTCCACTTAAGAGGTGAGGTATGTTTGGGCAGCATTTTTTGTGGGACATTAGCATAGGCGTAGATCCCGGGGGATGGGGGGATAAATCCACCAATGTTTTGTCAGGGGAGATGGTCCATACAATCATCCCCCAATGTTGACGCCTGTATGTGTGTTTCTGACCAAAGTAACCTCATATTTGGCCATTTTAGCCCCCAAAGTGCAAATTTTTGCGCGCTTCGCGCGAATTTATTCAAGTTTTGCACCAAATTTCATTAGTTTAGCTTCCATTGACTTATTCTGTAACCAAATGGTGCTGGATCCATTATACTTCAAGAAATTTTTCCAAACCCAACCCCCCCCCATGTCAAAAAGGACCCCCACTGGACATGAGAGCACATCAGACATATCGAGTTGCATTCTGAATACGAAGAATGTCCTTCTGATATCAAATAATTGTGATTTTTTGAAGATTTTTCACGCACGCGTTTACGTCCAAACGACCTGAGCTAATCATAGATCCATCCTTCGTTCCAAAGTCTAGGTATTCGCTACTTGCAGGTTCCGCCATTATGCACTATGTGCGGGAGAGCCTCGAACTGGCAGCATACATGAATGGGAATTGAACTAGTCATAACGTTCTGTGTAAGGTTACATAATTCTTCCTTTCATGTATGCTGCCAGTTCGAGGCTCTCCCGCACATAGTGCATAATGGCGGAACTGCAAGTAGCGAATATTCAATATTCTAAAGATTAAAATGTCAAAGTTGACATTCACTTGGTGCTTCATTTTATATGACCAAGGCCAGAGAAAGTGCTATAAATACCCATTGTGAGATTGCAAATTATATGAAGAAATAATTTCTATCTCACTAGGATCCACACATGCTCAATGAGCATTGCTCATCTATCAGGGCAAATTTCTTTAACCCCAATACAGTAAAGACCTTAGTGGATAAAGTAGTTAAGTGCCAAAATAACAGTTTCGAGAAAAGTGGGTTTAAAGTTATGAATTGTGTCTATTGACCACAAACTGTACTTAATGGAGCTATTATTCAACGATTTGTCATTTATTGATTTTCTATAATCAATAATCAGTATTTTGTACTTGACTACTTTTTCCACTAAAACCATGGGTCAGATTTATACAATTGCATTTTTCACAAAATTGAAAGTTAATAATAGTTAAAAGTATACATTTTTAAAATGCCCATATCGAGAGGAACAATTTGGTGTATCATTTATGCAAATCGGTTGTTGTTGAAAATTTGACCTCGTTTGACCTTTGATTGGCCTTAACCCTAACTGCTAAACTAAGCACGTTAGATATGGCAAATTATATATTTTTGTAATCCTTATACCCTACGGAGTAATTTGGGACCAATTTGAAACAAATCGGACCATTTTGAAATTTTGACCCCACTTGACCCCTCACGTGACCCCTACTTGGAAGGGGTCAAATCGACCCAAATTTTCAGGAAAAAATGTTTGACCCCCAGTGACTTATAATCTGCCAATAACTCAATTTCGTCAAAATGGCACTTGACTACTTTATCTACTGGGGTCTTTAGTTGCACATTCATTGAACAACCTTTGGAAAGTGGGTACACAAACTCATACTCTGCAATTGAGGTCAGATTTTGCTCTATGATTATTTAATTGAGGTTATTGAACTATGGCATTGGGATGAGGCCATTGTGGTCCATAGTGTGTATCATCAACAACCATACACTAATTCTCAAAATTAAAATGGCGCATGATTTAAAGACGAAAATCACGTGTTCTTGGTTGTTTGTAACTAAATAGTTACATAAAATATAAAGGATATGAAATGACATCTACGTTTCCTATTGTATGCAATGATCACTTCCAAGTCTTTGTGTGGTACTCTAAGGAGCTCAGAAACTCACATTAAAAAAAAAGAGAAAAAGAAGAAGGCTCTCCGCCTTTTCCTCGAACACTATTGGAAAAGACCGTAAACTGCGAACATAGCTAATTTTACGTTGAATTTCCTTCCTTCTTTAATCATCGGCAAGATTCAATTTTATATGGCTTTATTTACCTTAATGCCCCTGAAGAGAAGACTGGCTATTGCAAGGACAACTGTGCAGGGCATGTCAAGCATATGGAAAAGCAGAGGCCTATCCATTGACCTCAAGGTACGCCTACTTCGTGCAACTATGTTTTCCATTGCTACTTACGGATGCGAGTCTTGGGCTATGACCAAGAATGATAGGAAAAGAGTAGATGCTTTTGAGATGTGGTGTTACAGGAGGCTTCTACAACAAGTGACATGGAAAGACAGGAGAACAAATTCCTCAAGATTGATACAAGTCTAACCATCAGAAACAGTATAATGGAGAGAAAGCTGAAGTACTTTGGCCATATTGTCAGGAAACACGAAGGTATAGAAAAACATGGGGCTATGGAATGCCGGCGAGGAAGAGGACCTCCACCAACATCTTGGACAAATGACGTGAAGCTGTTTTCTAACCAAAGAATGCAAGGTGTAACGCACTTGGCATCAGATCGAGTAAGATGGCGTACTCTTGTGAAGACCACAGCAGCGCTACAAAGCGCCACCTGACACACACAGAAATAGATAGAGAGCCCCTGTAAATGTATGTCTTTATTATTTGGGTCCCTATTGACTGAGGTCAAGACATATTTTACGATTGGGCTCATGCAAATGTTATTTATATTTGGGTTATTGTGACCCTGTAAATTGGATTGACCCAAGTATTCTCACAAGAATTACAAAAATGTAGGCAATGTCAACTTCCAGTTTTGGAGATACGAGTTGTAAAACTGATTGCTGAGATATAAAATAATGTTTAACAACATAACAGCTATTTTTGGATGGCTAACAAGTGAGTCATAAAATACCATATAGTATAGTAGACAGTCCACTCTAAATAAACACACTATACAGGCAGGGCCGGACTTACCTTTATGGGGGCCTGGGCCAGGCCAAAATTTGGAGGCCCCAAACTCACCGTGAGGAAGGCATGTGCACTAAACTGGTCAAGTTTTCGTTTAGGTATAGATCGACGGTGTCGGCGGGAGCATTACAATTTCAAGAGAGAGATGAACAAATATTTAGCTAGGCCATTTGCGCGCGAAGCCCGTGAAAAATTCTCAATTTCAGACTATTTTAGCCCAAAATGAAGGTGAATTTTGCTATATACCTGGCCAGTGCGCGTGAAGCGGGCAAAATTGTACAATTTTGGCCAAAAACATGGTGTTTTTGGGCTAAAAAGGAAGACGCACAGGGCAATTTTTGGGGCCCCCAAATCTGGCCCAATGATAAATCCGGCCCTTCATACAGGCTTCATATTGATTTAGACCTTTTTTATTTATTTTATTATGTTATTGTATTAATTGTCAATTACCCGTTATTTCAATTATTATCAATTAATAGAAGTAATGTCTGTTGATATACTAATACAGTGATGGCGCGGCGGTAACGCTAGATAGGTACACTTTCCATTATTGTGAGTAATGTTTGCCAATAATATCATCACTGCTTTACAGGTCTTACAGCTAGAACTACACCACATCCATTCTACCATTTAGCAGTCATTATGTTAATAGTCCTTTAAAGCTTGCTGATGGGTTTTTTTATGATGAGTTTCATCTACTCCTCGGAGTATACATTGGTGATAAAAGCACAAACGCAATTATCGGATGCACACTGATACGTACTGATGCACCTCATGCCGAGTGTGCTTTCACATAGGGATTGAGAATGACATCCTTTCCATGCGTCACCTCTGTACATTCGTTTGGCTTCAAATATCACGGTATCCTTGTCAGCTAAAAAATAACAAATATGTAAAAAAAAAAAATGAATGCATAAATATATTTAAATAACCCTAAACAAACGGTATTTTTTGAGAACCAACCAATTATTTAGGCGTTTATCATGATTATAATGATGACCAGTGTAGCAGGATGTACAGTGACCGGGGTCCGATCCGGGGTCTCTACACGCACCCCTACATGTAGTTTCACGCTTATTCTTTGAGAACCAATCATTTATTCAGGCATAGTTATACCGGTGTAGCAGGATTTATATCCACCGGGCACAGTGTCATCGCCCCGATATCTTCATGGCAGAAATCGCCATGGTAGGTTGAATCCACCGCCACGCATGGCCATTATGTATCGACCTGTTTAATAGTTTTGAGTCGCAGAATGGGCCGAAGGACATCTGACTAAGGCTACTGACAATAGCCCCGATTAGGCCGGTGACTGACCTCGCCGAGTCGAGCATGGTACATGTACGCTATAGGTCATATGCTTTTAGACTTCCTTCACGATTGGCCTATACACTGCGCTATATAATTCGGCACATATAAATCAGAATTATTGTCAGTTTTTGACTCAAGACGCAAGCTTCTATCTCAAGACGCAAGCTAACGACTATCATATCTGTTAAAAATATATATTCAAGTGCAAGGAACCATATATGGTTTCTTTATACGAAATCATTTACGGGAGATATTCATCATTTTCTACCCTGGTATCCAAAGATTTTCGTCTCATATCAAACTCGTGCATAGGACATTCTCTTGTATCGATCCCGGGTATTGATTTTAGTATCTCTGCAGAGAAAGTAATTATTAGCCAGGCGATGTCGGTGTGTCGGGGTTTCTACACGCAACACTACGTGTATTTTCACGCTTAATATTCCGAGTATGTCTATTTGAAGCGGGACCATGATCAATAAAGGCGAACTTACCCCCCCAAAGTTACGCCATTGTTCATGTTGTTGAAGCGGGAACATGATAACGGCAGACTAATCTCCTGTTACCCCGGGAGCACTCACGAATATTCTTTTGACACTGTCTGACAGCACACAAAAAATAAATAAAACAACCAGTTATTAAAAGGTGTACCTGCCGGTGCAGACATTATTTAAGAAAATATTTCTGTATTTATTTTGACATTATCGTTTTGGCCACACACACATTCGGTCGTTTCAAGTTATGAGCTTTAGGATTGGTTTTCGTCATGTGGTTTCCTATTATCCTGACTAAGCTCTTGATTGACGTTATTACTGATACCTTTGTCTGAACCCTTTGTTAGAAACATAAAACTTGTAGATAGCAGTGTCGGTATTCATTTCAGTTAAAGCAATAATGTGTGATTTGCATAAAGAATAGATTCTTAAATGTTTGTTTTCACTGATCACATTATCCCCTTTTAATTTCAAGCCAAACAAATAAGGTATAACGAAGAAATTTGCGATTCATTCCAACGCCTACAATGCGTGTACTACGCTCACCGATCGTATTACATGTAACTGCGCGGAGCATCGCGCTCGACGTGTGTACATACAAGCTGACATCCACGCGTACATGTTAGCAAGTACTCGATCGTTGAACTCTGAATAAAACCGGGTCGACCCGGTTTAATACAAAAAGTTAAATTTTACTGTTATTGAAGCACTTCGGGCACGTGGTATTTTAGTATACCACTGGGCATTATAATTGTGCAAAATGGGAAATCCGAGTAAAATTGAGGGCGTCGCTGTGAAGCAAATCACACATTATGGCTTTAATTTGTTACATAATCGTGTGACTGCAGAATCTCTAAATATTCGTAGTGGCATATTAACGAGCAGAGAAATCGAACAAGTCAATCTACATTTTGAAAGTTTGGTTTAGATGGTCAAATAATCCTAGGATTATTTCCCTGTGAAAAAATACAGACCATCGAAATATTTCCTCCTGAGATTTCAAAAGAATAGACACTCAAGTGATGTATACACATGTTAACGACTTCTTTTGTATATTTTGATCAGGTGACTTCAAACCAAGAGATTCTGCGGTCACACGATTATGTAATAAACTGAAATGAGAACTGAAACTGCTTTCTACCAATCTTAAGTTTTTAACAAAGGGTACAGACAAAGGTATCATGAATAACGTCAGTCAAGAGCTTGGATAGGATATAATAGGAAACCACGTGACCAAAACCAACACCAATCCTAAAACTCAGAACTTAATAGAGACATTGCGATTTCCAAACGTAGACATGGGACGTACGTCGATCTATTCAAAACCACTCTCCTGTATCGAGGCGAGGTCACGTATTTTGCTATTTTTGAAGATATTCCACGTGCGAAATCGACGTAGATACATCGTTGAAAATGCACAAAATTTGTCCATTTCAGATGTTAAAGACAGTCAAATATAATGAACATACGAAGGAAAGTCTAATTATTATTATGATCATTTTTGTTTGAAACAAATCATTATAATAAAGGTACAGCGATGTGCTAAAAATGGACTAAATTTACATTACTCGTTGACTGCCGATAAAACGCCCAATAAAGACTTAGTCACCGGACCGCGCCGGCCAGTTAAAGTACATGCCCTATCACACCACTCCACACCATACATAAATTCTCCCAGTCACATTTCCCAAATATGAAATTAAAAAAAGTCAAATTTTAATTTACTTCTTTTAAAGTTTGGCAGAGGCGGGGTTCGAACTCACGGCGCAACGCTTAGTACTCTATGAGCCTAGCGCCTTAGACCACTCGGCCACTTGTCTTGTTATTCATTTGAAACTTATTTAAAAATATAATCGCTACCACGTGACAAGCAAAGACAGAAAACGTATTATATTTTGGAATTTTATCATTAATGTGTATTATAATAGAGCTACCATTATTATTATATTGTTGAATTCTCAAGCGTTGGGTTTTTATTCCTAAAGCCCGATACTGACTCCACCTGTACATTTTAATTTCATCGCGGGATGCTGAGATGTTTGAAAAGCATCGCAGCATCGCATACCGCTGCGAAGTGGAGTCAGGATCGGGCTTAATTCGAACCACCAGCATCCATGGTTCGATGTAGAGAGTCGTTCCTATTCAGAGGAAATATTGCAATTACACACCTTATTGCCTTTTAACAATAACCAATGACACTAGCACGTAATTCCAGTCAAGCACCAATCTTTAATCCTATTGTTGAAGAGGATAATAAGCTTATACTTATGTATAGCATTCGTAAAAAGCTTAAGTCTTTGTTTGCTTTGGTTAAGTCCTGTTCAAGTGGTGGATTAACCAACAATTAACAATGAGAGTACATTCCTGATCCTCGTTCAGTTGGCGATGATTTGAAGTGACCGCCAATTATGACCATTTGATATTTAATAGGGGCCTACCAGCAATGTGGAAAAAAAGAAATAATGTAGTGCCAAAATAATGTACCCTTTTACGGAAGGAGCAAAGTTTAACAAGTTACAACTCCGCTTCTGCAGTACGAATGTCAGCGGCGAATGTCAAGTTATTATTTCCCAGTCTTGAAAAAAAAATTGCAGGCAGAGGTGGGAATCGATCTCGGTACCTCCCGGTTAAAAAGCACTGTGCAAAACCACTAAGCCAACTAAATATCTGTCGTGAGATGCTTGACATTAATCTTTGATATTGCTGAATGGAACAAATCGCGGAATTAAATCAGTAATAAAAGAAGTAGATTCTTATTTAGCGGCCAAATTGGATAAAAGGGAAATATTTGTCCCTGCTCTAAAGAAAATATAGGTTAGAAAATTATCAAATAAAATTAAATTAAAAATTGAGACGTTATATTTATTTATTTCACAAGGCGGCATTTTCACAGACAAACACTGTATACGCTAAAACTCGACCCTCATTACTAGATGATGGCATAGCTCAGTGTTAGAGCATCAGACTGGTAATGTCAATATCGTTGGTTCGAATCCGCCTGCCAGCAATGGTTATTATGATTTTAATGCTACGCTACAATTTGTTCAATTTTTTTTCATTTATTTATTTATTTATTTATTCATTCATTCATTCATTCATTCATTCGTTCATTCGTTCGTTCATTCATTCATTCATTCATTCATTCATTCATTCATTCATTTATCTATTTATTTATTTATTTATTTATTTATTTATTTATTTTAATAATTTGATATATTTGAAAGGGGTATTTGAGCAATTTGAAATTTTTACCCCCGTATAATCCTATGGGGTCATTTTGAACCCACTCCCTCCCAAATTGCCAAAACCTATGAATTTAAATCATACATAATGACAGTACGTCAATCATGAGTGAACACCGTTTGTCACTGTATTTATTTGGGAATGGGTAGGCACTGCAGCTTGATTCACCATCCACAACATGATAATGTGTGCACATGCTACATTATATACACTTGTAGGCCTATGTTGTTGTTGGTGTATAGACGAATCCAAATACACGCATTCCTACACCTGACTAGCAGCCTTTAGTTGGGTAGCCGTCGGCTACAATGCACTCAAAATGTGAAATGATTCGGCCTTGGCGGAAATTTTAAACTGCATTCCATCACCCGTTTTACACCTTCCGCGAAAACACAGGCAGACAAAAGAATAACACAATACAGTTCCCTTCGACAAAACACACAGCATGGTCTATTCGCTGTTGAAGTGACATAATAATCGGATTAATACACGCGGTATCTATGCATTGATGTACTTGCGAACAAAAGGGCTATAAGTATGAATAGATGCGACGGGATTACCTGCGGAATTATCTCCAATATATATTATTAGCTATTATTCTATTAACCCTCCTCGTCCTTGCATCTTCTCTAGGTATTAGGCGGCTTTTATTTGCACAATTGGACGCTCAAAGCACCAGGTTGGTGCTAGCGGCTACCCAAAGATGTCCGACCAAATCCTGACCATGACTTGGCTACTTGGATTCGTCTATAAGTAATGGGCCTTGCAATTGAAATGCCTCAAGCTTTTAATCCGATATGCAGATTATCTATTTGTTTTCATGAATTGGAAGACATTCTTTGATGTATTACTGAGCTCAATGATCTGAAATTACTGGAGTGTGAGGTCAGCATAGTATTTTATTAACAGAAAGTATAGAGGCCCTGCATGAAATTATCGATTGACTCCAAACAAAGGATTTGAGCCGGTGTCCTTCACCGTAGTTATGGCGGAGTGCAGTCCATTCAATCAAATGTTGTCATCAACCTATTTGATTGCAATCATGCTTTTGTTGAATGCATTTGAGTAGTCCGCCATATTTACGGGATGATATGTCACATGCAAGGCCTCTATTCTCCAAATTCATTTCCTAATGTATGTGAGAATGATACAATAATGACATGATGAACATAATCATTGATGCATCAGTTTTAAAATAGACTAGGCGGTTACCATATTTGGCGGTTCTCGGCTGGGCGCGATCACCAGGCTGATGGTGACATGTCCATATGACAGTTTTTACTAATTTGACCTCAGATGACCCCTGGCGACCCCAAAATGACCTTCCAAAAATTTGGCTCTAAATGTTGACTGTACCCACCAAGTTTCATGCCCATACGACAGTTTTAGTAATTTGACCTCAGATGACCCCTGGGTGACCTTGGATGACCCCAAAATGATCTAAACTTATAACTCTAAATGTTGACTGTACCCACCAAGTTTCATGCCCATATATGAGTTTTTACTAATTTGACCTCAGATGACCCGTGGTGACCTTGGATGACCCCAAAATGACCTTCAAAAATGTTGTTTTAAATGTTGACTGTACCTACCAAGTTTCATGCCCATACGACACTTTTTAGTCATTTGACCTCAGATGACCCCTGGGAGCGGACCCCGGTGTCAGATGACTTTAAAACGAACATAAACATCTTCTTGACAGGACAGAACTACACCCACCCACCGAGTTTGAGCCCTGTACGACCTAGTTTCATGCCCATATGACAGTTTTAGTCATTTTACCTCAAATGACCCCTGGGAGGGGCCCCGGGGTCGGATGACTTAACGAACATGAACATCTTCTTGCCAGGACAGAACTACACCCACCTACCCACCGAGTTTGAGTCCCGTAGGACCTAGTTTCATGCCCATATGGCAGTTTTTAGTCATTTGACCTCAAATGACCCCTTGGAGGGGGCCCCGGGGTCGGATGACTTAACGAATTAACATAAACTTCTTCTTGCCAGGACAGAACTACACCCACCCACCGAGTTTGAGCCCCGTACGATTGACCTACGACGGCCTCACATTAGCAGTCACAGACAAAACCTAAATCTACAGAATATATCCATTACTCGTCTCGAAAGAGCTCAAAATAAATAACTTAGAAAATTTTCTTGATGTCCTTTAACATGTTTCCATAGTTAACCATCGTTAGCCATGGATATCTATGCTGTAGAACTGACCGGTGACTAAGTCCGATTTATTGGGACGTTTATCGACCATCAACGAGTAATGAAACGCAATTTCATACGCAGAGATTGCCCATTGAAATGTGTGTGATACTTTGCGTACAAAAAATGACATTGCGATTTCCCATTTTGGATTCCAACGTAGAAGAAAACGCAGATGCTACGTTGAAATATGCTGATTTTACCTCATGTCTAAGTCCATGCAACGCGCCCAATTTTCAGGACGAAAAAGTCTCATTTTGATAGTAAAGTCATGATGTATGGATGTAGTGATCTTTAATCTACCAAAATATATGTTTTGGGCAACTATAATATTTGGGGAGCACAAAAAACCAATTAAGTTTAATCAGCATGTTAAGTCAAAATTTTAGTCAAAATCAAAAGCAGCCTGTTTGAATTAGGCAGAAACTCAGCTTACTGTTATTTTTTCAACCACTATGCCCTCTATCGACCTAGATTAGATTAGATCAAATATTATAGTCTTTATTCTAGCTGACTTGTTCTCTTTCGTGACGAATGAGCACAATCCAGTTTGGAACCGAGACTAGCAATATTTAACACCGTATTAACGTACGTAAAAACGTACGTGAAAACGTACGTTCAAAGTGCTGCGTTTGGAACATTGCAATTTCTCTATTATGTTGACTAATTTACGTTATACGGACGTGATGAGACATTACTATTTTTTATGTTATCATGGTTATAGTCATTTTACGAGTTAGGCGTCCATTCTTAAAACTTGCTGGAAATAAGCCCAATCGCCATTATAACTTCCGGTTTTTGAGAGCAGTTTTGGGACACTTTGACCGCTTACATATCGGGAAAATTGCTATAATTATTATTAATTTATCTATTATTGTCATAATGATATCATTAAAACTATTTTTAAATAAAATAATTAATTTTATTCAATAATAATATTTTTTGGGTTTGTTTTCGTTCTTGTAAACATTTTAGATTATATATTATACGCACAAAAACCAATTTGTCTGAATTTTCCCAATGGGTCAGAGGGCAAAGTGTCCCAAAACTGCATAAACTGTCCCACAATGCATTGCAAACTTCCAATGCCGATTGGGATTATTGCTTTATTGATCTCTGATTACCTTTCTTTTCCATTGGCGCTGCAGTAGACATAGCGATGAGTGCCAAGGCGAGTACGGTGACGAAAATGATTCTTCGATCCATGATGTTTTTCACCGAGTACGTATACCTGTGAAATAATGTAATTATTATTATCAATAATTCAAATAACTACTATTTTCGAATAATTCGAACGGCGACTTTTTCGGTAAATAAACGCCATCTGCATTTGCTTAGCCCATCGAATATCCTCGAACTGCCCCCCCCCTCGGATATTCCTCGGTTCCAAAGGCAAAATGTTTAGATTTTTCACAATGCCCTCCAAATAACGAGAGTCCTGGAAGTCAACTTTATAAAATTAATCTAATGATATGTACTTTAAGTGTATGTAACTGGGATGAAAAGCCGTCCATCATATGAAAATGTTGGCCTTTGGAGGCTTTCGTGTTAAAGATAATACATGCACCTAAAAATTAAGGTCTTTTGGGGAAAAATGTATATCTTCATAAATATTTGATATCAGAAAGACATTCTTCGTAGAATGCAATCTGATGAAATACTAAGATGGGTGACCGACTCCTTAAGTTTGTTAACAGATTACTCGTGAAAAATAATATATTCCTTATGATGATTACACCTAATCTGAATGTGCCCGCGCTATACCATACCTCAAATACACAAGTCCGTGTACTATTCTAGCTATATATTTGTAATTGCCTCTTTTACTTTTGACTTCCATCCTCCTAATATAAACTGCGTTGGCTATTTTTGTTTCAAACTACAAATTTAAGATTTCCAAGTAAAAAAGCTCCTACCTTTTCGTTAACAAGTGTAGACGTTGTTCAGACTCCAATTGCTTGATACAAAGTAGTCAGCAGTCAGTCAGAATGATTCCACGTTCCAATTGCGTGCCGCTTTATATGTTCGAATACCCGGTAAAAGGCGTGTACCTAGTACCGCAAACTCCGCCTACCATACCAGCAACTTGAAATTTGTTAATTGCACTGATAAGCCAGTCAGGCTATTTTAGCGAGTCTCCTGGCACGTTCGTGCAGTGATAATAAAAATCAGTGCGGTGAGAATTAAAATCCGTGCATAATGCTAGCCATGCGCTTTAAAGGAAAAAGTTTTGAAATATTTTCTCAAAATATCAAGAGCTATCTTAAGAACTACTGAACCAATACTAGGCTTGTTTGTACTCATTTTAATGTATTTTTCATGCTGATTCCAAATATGGTCATAAAAATTTACATTTCAGAAATTTTTGAATTAAAAAAAAATTGAAACATGTCGTCTGCAGTCGACACCCGCGTGAAGAGATTTAAAATATTTCAATACTATTGAAGTTCCAACCACACTAATGACCAGAAAATTATAGAAGTTTCTACACAAAGTAAGACTGATCGAGTCAAAAAATCATAATTATGCAAACAGATTTAGGTTGTGGTAATCAGTCAACATTCACCTTGAAAATGAATAAAGGGTACAGACCACAAGCTTTCCATAGATTTTACATGCAGAGTGGGGGGGGGGGGGTCCTGTTTTAGGCCATAAGTTAAAAAACCTATTCCCAAAATTTCAGTTGATTCCGATTTTGCGTTCGCGAGTTATGCATGATAATGTGTATTACACTGCTCCATAGACAATGCGTTGTAATTTCGTTCTGGTGCACCAGAACGAAATTCAAATTTCACGATATCTTTGCTAAACGAATTAATCTGCAAGAAATATTTTGTACATACACATTATGTATCCCGAGGTTTTCAGTGATATAAAAATCTCAACTTGTTTTGAGAAAAGTGGGGGGATGAGGCTGTGGATCACGAAATGCCCCTTTAAACTATCGAATATATATAATCAGAACAGATTTCACCATAATATATCTGGAAAATAACACATTTCCCGTTTTCCTTTTGAGAAAATTAGCGCTATATAAACTGAAAGGCCAGATTTTCCCGTGTTTACATCCGACTGCTAACCGCGCTTTGAGGTCGTGTTTCATGCGCGCAGCGCATAATCGTAAACATCACTCAAAGATCACATGCACATTCACAACTTCTAGTAAAACACGATTTCAACACTAAAATTGCTAATATTGTAGGCTACCAATTTGCACAATTTGTATGTAAAGTTGGCAGGACACTGTAGGCGTGATAAACCTTTACCGGAAACCGCTTCACAGGCGTATTAAAGCAATAATGTATGATTTGTATAAAGAATATATTCCTATTTAAGGGTATACGAGGTATTGTTGGTCGAAGCAGCCAAAAACTCGTTATTGAAAAATAACACTTTGGTGTTTTGCAAAAGTTCATTCTACAAATCATATACTTTGAAAACTTGCTTAATTTATTGTTGTTAACGAGTTATGTACGTTTTACAAAAGTGTTGTTGTTTCAGCCCTCTTTACAACATAACTCAAGAACCAGAGGACCTACAAAAGTATATCTGTGATATTTGAATTCTTCTACACGCGCGCTCGCTATGAATTGAGCAATGTTATAGCTCACTACCATTCGCAAGATGCTGTGAACTACTTCTTTTCTGCTGCTCCTTAACTGATCACATTATCACCTTTTAATTTCAAGCCAAACAAATGAAGTATAACGAAGAAAATTGCGATTTCATTCCAGCGCCTACAATGTGTGTACTACGCTCGCCGATCGTATTATATATAATATATAGTACTGCACGGAGCATCGCGCTCGACGTGTGTAAACATAAGCTGACATCCACTGCTGGTACATGTTAGCAAGCATTCGATCGATGAACTCTGAATAAAAGCGGGTCTCCCCGGTTTTAATATAAAAAGTTTTAAATTTTACTGTTATTAAAGCACTTCAGGCTTAGTCTTTTACGTGGTATTTTAGTACACCACTGGGCATTATAATTATGCACAAAGTAGGAATCCGAGTAAAATTGAGGGCGTCGCTGTGAAGCAAATCACACATTATCGTTGGATATAGACGAATCCTACCAGCCAAGTGATAGTCAGAATTTATACGGCCATTACTGGGTCCCGTCCGCACCAAACTGGTGTTGTGACTGCACAATTGGTGGATAGCTTAAAATCGATGTTATATTGTATTTTGTTATAAACGTTCATCATTCTTTTGTCTACGTGCAACACGGGTGATGGAATGCAGATTAAAATCCCCGCTGTGGTCGCTTCATTTCACATTTTAGGTGGGATATTGAGGTGTAGGAATGCGTGAAATTGGATTCGTCTATAGAGCATTGTTGTACACGTCTTCGCTTTTTATATCAAAACTACTGGCGCAATACAATCAAATTATATAGGAAACAGATTGTTTTAATGGTATATGTGACCGTACACCACGAATGAGCCGTAAATGTCCTCAATTGTATTCTGAGTTACAGTGTAAAATGGGCATGAAGGTCATATTCATAGGTATTTCAATTTGGTGCTACGTGTATCTCATTAAATGAGGTACACGTAGCACCAAATTGAGGTACCTATGAATACGACCTTCATTCCCATTTTACACTGTAACTCAGAATACAATTGAGGACATTTACGGCTCATTCGTGGTGTACGGTCACATATAAGAGAACGTGAAAAACCCGATCATGCCTCTTTAACATTTGTAAATGAGTAATTTAATTTAATTATTTAACTTTGTTTACAAGCTGAAAGTATTATTTTCATGAGACGGGAAACCCCCTTGCACTTGCAAGAGTTGGTGTGTTAAGTCATTTTGGGACCCTCCCAATCGCTGTAAACAAAGTCAGATCTATGTTGGGAACTTGGAAATCCCCAGTTCAGTGTATTGCACCATGTAATGTGAAAGGTGTATAATTAATCCTGGGAAACCCCAAGAATATAAAGTAGATGACATGGGGAATCACACACAGGAAGTGTTGTAATGTTACAGAATGGTCTATTAATAGATCATGGATTTTTTCAGGAATACAAAAGTGGAAGAAGAAGTGAGTTTGTTCTTGGCAGAATGTCATGAGAGCAGGGGCGTAGCCAGCTTTCTTGGTCGGGGGGGGGCAAAATAAAATTTTGGGGGCACAGACGAAAAAATTGCAGTTACATCATACAATACATAGAGACTGTATGTCTTCGAGATTGCCGAAAAGGGCCTTATTGGGATGATGTAAAATGTTATTTTACACTATTTTCGCCCATTATCCAGCTAAAAAAGGGCTTTATTGTTACAATGTGCACGCGTAGCGCGGAAAATTTTGTATTTTACACTATTTTGGCCCTGAATTTTGCTAGAAAAGGGCTCCTTGCCCTTTTCTTTTCCTTTGCCCTCCTGATTTTCTCTTTCATTATTTGTCAGAGGGGCACTTTTTCTTTCATTTTTTTGTCAGGGTGGGCACTGTGCCCCCTACCCCCTGGCTACGCTACTGCATGAGAGATTGTAAACTCTCTACGTGTTGTAATTGTTGTGCTTCAAAAGAGGTACATTTAAGCCAGTATATATACATAGCCAATAATGTGCTATTTTAATACAGCAACGAAGGAGAGTTGAAGAGACTTGCTGGAGTCTGGTTTGTATTAAACAAAACATCTGTCAAGTGAAGCAGTGTTAAAGAGGCCTGTTTCCTGGCGGAGTTAAGTGTTAGGATAACAGCGCAAGGAGTTAAGTGTTTGGAGATCTGCGCAAGGACAGTGGCGTACCGTGGCCGCTCCTACCCCGGGGGGCTGAAGAAAATTCAATTTTGCCGCCCCTTCCTTAACAGCCCGAAAAGGTTGACCCAATTTTGTTATCGGTGGTTTGAAAAAGTGAAGAGCAAAAAAAAATGGATTTTAAGCTTTAAGCGCTGAGTATTTAATTAATTATTGTGATTGTTTGATTATTTTTGTATTATGCATTTGTTGTCATAGGCCTATATTGTACCAATCATATTTTGCTTTCAATTTTGTTAGCTTAATCAAACAGTGTATTTGTGTTGTGCATTCGTGTGAATTTGGGTACTTTAATCGAGTTGCAGCTAGTTACAAAATTACAATTCAATGCATCGGAATTTTTACTGAAAATCTATCCCTCTAAATAAATCCAAACATTTTGCTTTATATTTTACAGAGATTGTAATTTTATGAAATTGTAGGCACCTGTGTGCATTTTATGAAACGTTGCTGAGTTTTTATTTCTTTTTGCATTTTGATTAACATTTTAAAACAAATAACAAATAAAATACCGGTAGCCTACGCCATAAAATAAAACTGACTAAAATTAAACTTTTAATACCTTCCAACCCCGGGGCCACTCAGATTTATACATGTTATACTTGTATAAGCATCCGCGTGAAAGAAAACGCGGATTTAGGGTGGTTTTGCAAAGCAAAGTGAGGTTCCGCGCAGATCCGCGATTAGGGTCTCAAAACTAGAAGGGGTGTTTTTTTTATTAACGATCCTCGCCGCTTAGGGTGGTTTTTTAAAAGTACCCAACTAGTGGTGACATATTTATCAAGTTATTCGGCACAAAAGAGTGCTTTCCGAGCGATTTTCAAGCCAGATTAAAAATCGGAGCCGACTTCAACAACAACGCCAGGTATAGACGATCATCATCACTGAATGACACTCATACCGACACACGCAATGTCTATCCTTGTTTAGCATGTTTAGGGGCAAATTTCAAGCCAAATCCTCGCTTAGGCGACGAAAAAATAAACCCTGTTCTACGGGCATACGGACCTTTCAAGTAGGGTCGGTCGGTCGGCCTTTTTATGTTTTTTGTGTTTTATGTTTAGGGGGAAATTTCAAACCAATTCCTTGCTTAGGGTATTTTTATTAAGCAAGTGTTAGTTGGGAAAAAATTGCCATCTTCGCGTAGGGTCATTTTTGAAAGTAAATTCACGCGGATGCTTACAACTTTTATACATGAGTGGCCCCCGGGTTTCCAACATAAGTACCGAAATTTATTTCTTTATTTAACATAAAAAATAGTAATATACCCGCCTCGCCTCCTAACACACCTGGATTTTAAACATCTCAAAAAAAGTAACTAACCCCCCTTAATAATGACCATTATTCAACAACGGGTGATTGTATTACAAATCTGTAAAATGCGTTGGAAGCAGAATATATTTCTGCACATTTTGACACCTCATTTGTAGCAATTGACTAAATATTAACGTCACAGCGTACATTTAAATCAATGTAACCCAAGATTTGAAAGTTGTAGTAAATTGTATTGATTTTGTTTTCAGTGTATGGAAGGAAATCTGTGTATAATAATGATATCTGAGTGTTTTTGTATTGTATGCAAGTACAACTTTAAAATCTGGACTTCACTACATTATATTGATCGGTGTTTTATTGTTTTCTGGGCTATCGTATCAAATGAGGTTTCAAAATGCGCAGAAATAAATTCTGCTTCCAACGCAATTTACAGATTTGTAATACAATAATCCCTGTTTGAATAATGGCCATTATTTAAGGGGGTTAGTTACTTTTGTTGAGGTGTTTATAATAATGCATCTAAAATAAACAAGCATGCAGCAACGGATATTAAACTATCAGCTTGCTCAATCAAGCAATCTAAAACGTAAAAGCTTCAAATAAAATAGCTTACACTATAAAATAAAACAAAATAAAAGTTAATACCATCCAACAATTAATTACCATTTATACCCGCGTCGCATCCTTCCACACCTTCACATCAAAACAAGTAATAAAATTAATAAAATAAAGTAGCAACAACGGACATTGAACTATCGGCTAGTGATTAGTTCAATCAAACAATCTAAAATGGGCGTGTATCAACAGTCAAAGTCCCCGTGTATTGTATAGTGTGAATTCTCGCATATTCATGAGGGCCGATTGTTCGATCGTGCCGTGTTTAACAATCACGCCAGCGCTGCGTGCCTTCGCGTATACGCAATAGAGAGTTGCGTGCTTTCGCGATTACGTGATAGACCGTGAAAATATGCGGTAATTGCGTACCAGTCTCGCATGTCGCATTTCATGGAACAATCGGCCCTCATTAACCACGGTGATGCTGAGACTTTGACTGGTTGTACGGGCTCTGTTTCTCCTCTGTGCTAAAACGTAATTTGAAAATCAGATGTTTGTATTTGGTCAAAGTGTCCTAACATACAGAAAAAAGTCACATCACAAAATAATGAGAAAGTTGGTCTAACGAGCCGTTTGTTTAACATCATTGACAAAATTCTTAATGGTGTCGTGACCAACTGGGAAAAATGTTCTTAGAAACAGCAATTGAACACGTTGTCCTTATGATGATATTACGCGAACATTAGGAAAAATTGTAAATTGTAATAAATGTTAATTTTAAAGCTTAAATGTTAGAATGTAAGTTGTGGTGTACCACATGGGTAAATTCTGGGGCCCCTAATAAATGATATTAAATACATGACCCAACGAAAGCTCAAGAAAGTGTCCATGCTTTACAAGATCCGGTATGGGTTAGTCGACATTTCACTTTGAAGTCACCTTATCCACCAGAGAAACGAGGGGCACATCAGATCCCCTACAAAAATCAGGTGTTATGGTGATATATTCTTTACATCTACCATCCCAATATAGAACAACCTGTTCGCAGCAACTGTAAATGCCACTTGCATTGCACATCGACATCACCTCGATACCTTCATGACAGAAATCCATTACACTACGAATCCACTAGCTCTTCAAAAGCCACGCATGACAGGGGCTATTTTAACGTGCCCTTTGACATTTAAATGTTTTTAAAACATTTTGACAAAAACTAAATCGCGATTATAAATCATAACGTTTTAAAGACATTTGCTAAAAGAGCTTAAAAGCAAGACTGGTCGAGTCAAAAATTCTCTCCAAAAAAGTTTAATTTGTGCATGCAGTCAAACGAGAGAAAAGATCAAGCAAATATTGCCTTACGCATGTAGAACATGTAGAACCGAAAACAGGTACATTTTGAAATCAAATAATATACCATTTTAAAGCTTGTGATATATATTTTCTAAACACGAAATAAAACAAAATTGACCGGGTCGACATTACGGCTGATTCGTGGTGTTTGTTTATACTTTCACTGAGATCACTGAATTTGGAGTTTACCTATGCCTTAGTGAACCAGGTGTGTACTTTCATCAAGTTGTGGCTAATAAAATTAATGACATGTAAATTTAATTGATTTACATTTTAAAGAAAACCCATCCTTGTAAATAAATTGTAGGCGACCTGTGTGCATTTTGTGTAAATTTGCAGAGTTTTTATCCGTTTTTGCATTTTGATTAACATTTTTTAATCGTTAACTTCGCATTAGCGAACCAGGTGTGTACTTTCATCTAGCTATAAGTTTCGAAAAAACTTACATATACTGGGCACACGGCCAATGACTTCCCAGTCGGGTGAGTTGTTACATTACTTACAAAGGGGCGGGCCACCAGCCACTTGCCTTAAATATACACCATGTACACGTAAGGGCCCCTATGGGTTTATTCGGTTTTCCTTCCCGTAAGCAATATTCTATAGCCTTCCAGACTGCTCTAGCAGCCTTTCAGGCCATAGTCTATTGCCCCCAGAGCCCCGTCTGTTAACTACGCCGCTAGGCAAAGCCGTAACAGGTGGTCCGCGATTGACACGCAATCTTCGAGAACGTGGGGGTTGGTACTGGTAACTACAGAGAGGCGAACAGGAGGCCTCGGACTGATGGAATTGCATCCTGCGTTTACAACCTTAAATAGTAAGAATGGCAAATCAAAGTAGATAGCTACTTCATAAATACCAATGTCAGTAGTAGATAGCTACTTCATCAATACCAATGTCAGCAGTAGATAGCTACTTCATCAATACCAATATATCAGAAGTAGGTAATTACTTCATCAATACCGATATCAGCAGTAGTAAATATAGCTGCTTCATCAATACCGATATCAGCAGTAGTAAAGATAACTACTTCATCAATACCGATATCAGCAGTAGTAAAGATAACTACTGTATCAATACCAATGTCAGCAGTAGACAACTACTACATTAATACCAATATCAGCAGTAGATGGCTACTTCATCAATACCAATATCAGCAGTAGATAGCTACTTCATCAATACCAATATCAGAAGTATGTAATTACTTCATCAATACCGATATCAGCAGTAGTAAAGATAGCTACTTCATCAATACCGATATCAATATCAGCAATAGATAGATTCTTCGTAGCATATTTTAAAGCCTCATTCGGCACAATGCGACTTTATTCCCTCATGTGGAAAAAGAGAGCATTTCAAAATTAACACTTTCTTCAGGGCGATCCCCACTGGCTCACTGTAGTTGGCTGAATGACCAGTTATGGGACATTTAGGCCCTTTGAGGCTACTATCTGGGCCCCCATATAGGAAAGAGTTGCTGTCATTGGTAGTTTTGTAAACCCCAATATGCAATTTTTGCTGGTTTTTAAATGCTAGAGTGAACAATAGCCCATGAGGAGTGACACATTTTAAGAACTTATATAGGCACTTGAATATATAGGCAAAACCACATGTGCCAATTAATGAATTGTGAATACTCTCAATCATCTGGGAATCATACAATGAGGGAATAATGACGCCAAATGACGTCACAGGGTGACGTCATCGGGTCTCAAGGTGTTTAACATCACAACCCAGCTGAAGGTCAGTGGTACTGGCCGCAACGTTGGATGCTCCAAGGTACGTGAATCTGGTTGAATAGATTGAACTTATTCCCTCATCGTGCCAATTAATGGTTCACAGCAACTTAGGAACAACAAGAGTGAAGGGGTACAGTAAAGCATCAGACATGTGAAATAAGATGCTTATGAAGGATGGTGCGCCGTTGTGAGATAATATCTTATAATATTATGTCTCTGACTACCCCATCCGGTAGGCTATTCCAAATGTGAACTGAAGTGTGGATGAAGGTCCTGCCAGTAAAGCGCATTGAGGAATCTGAGATTCACAATACTGTTTTATTATTAGTATTATTATTTGCAACCCTCCTCAGAGCGCTCAGCTTCTGTCCTGCTCTGGATGAGACGTTAGAAATGTGCTTTGTCCAGGTCAGGTGTCTACTGTGACTCCCAGGATCTCCGGCTCCTCCTTCTCAGCCAGTTTGGTGTTACCAAACAAAATATTTAGCTTGATTGGATTCCTCTCTCTTGATATTGTCATTGCCTTACGTTTCGATGTCTTGGAAGTCACCATCCGTCTGCCAAGCTTATCTGCCTAAATCCTCATTTTCTCCAGGTCTCTGTTCAGGCTAGCAGTAAAAGACCTCAGAGTTGAAAACAAGGTGGAATCATCTGCGTAGAGGTAGACTTGGGTTTCACATTCATCACCCAGGTCGTCAATGAAGACAGAGAACAAAAGTGGGTTTAGTATTAAGCCCTAATGGAGGAGGTACTTGATGACTGGCCACATAAAGACAACTTTGATGGAACTATCTGTCAGATAGCAGCTTGCCGGATTATCTCTTTGCCGTGAGTTTCGATCAAAGTCCATTATGCCAGACCTTATGGAATACTCCTTTGAAATCCAGATCAATCAGACGCAGGTCGTTGCCTCTGTCCTGGGAGTTGGACCACTTTTGGGTCAGAAAAATGTCAGCTGTACTGTGGTACGGCCTAAATCCAAAATGTCTATCTGATATCAGTTGGTTTCCATGGCGCTACTTCTGAAGTTGGTTCTATACAACAGCCTCCATTGCGGATGATGCAGAGCAGAGAGATGGGGCGGTACATAGATGAATTAGACTTCCAATCTCTTGTGAATAGGGATGACAAATTCAGTCTTACATTGGCTTGGGAAAACTACCTTGGAGAAGCTCAAACAGCAACGGGCAGACTGGTCTTGCAAGTTCTGCGCTGTATTTCTTCAGGACGCTTGCAACGATTTCATCAGGACTAGTAACTTTATCTGGTTGCAGATTCCTAAAACGCTTCCTAAAATCTTTGAAAATATTTTCCTTTGAGCATGATGCTGAATGCTTAACTTCAGGAGCAGGTTTATCTGTGCTGGGAAGCTGACATCTAGCCACAGAATTAAAACCAGAGAACCAGGACTCGACCGCCATCTTGATACAGGCATGGAGCAAAAATTGGGGGTATTCGGTTTCCCTCGGAATGCGCTCGAGGCATTCGTTTTCATGCAAGCGCGCCATGGATGATGGGCGCGTTTGAGAGACGCACTTTATTCGACCTGTACTGCTTGAGTACCAAGGCGCTTCATATGAGACGCAGAATTGTTTTCGTTCGTCTCCTCACAAGACCGTCGGCAAGGACCCGAATACCCCAATTTTCTCCCCATAGCTGACGGCGCGATTGTACGTGGCGGTATAGGGAGTCCCGGTTCTCCTTCTCTAATTCTGTGCATCTAGCAGCAAAGGTCTGGCAGCTTTGTCTTTTGATGTAGTGTAGACTTGATGCCCCTTCTGCAGCACTGGTATAACAGATGGATTTACCAGACAGGGTGTTCAAATTTATGAGACATCGGGCCTTTTGAGGCTATATTGTCTGAGGCCCCTTACAGGAAACAGATGCTGTCATTGGTATTTTTGTAATCCCCAATGGGTAATAGTTTCCAATTGAAAAATATTCATACATGTGTATCTTCAGCTGAGTAACTAGTTATGGGGCATTGAGCCCATAGAGGCTTACTGTCTACGCACCCGTACAGGAAACAGATGCTGTCATTTGTATTTTTGTAATCCCCAATGGGTAATAGTTCCAATTCAAAAACGATTCATCTATGTATCTCTTTGTGCACCCCAATGTGTAATAGATTTAATGCAAAAAGATTCATGCATGTCTCTCTTCAGCTGGATAACACCATATGGGCGGGCCCCTTTGGCAAATGGCTGGGCCCCGCAAAGGCCAAAATTGCTGTCATTGCTATAGGGGTAAGATGGGGTAAGTGGGACAGTGGGGTAAGTGCAGTGGCGTAGATTTCTTTTCGCCATTGGGGAGGATGGGGTCATGGGGTTAGAAAAAATTTCTTGAAGTCAGCACCTTTTGGCGACAAAATAAGGTTATGGTACAAATTTTAGCACTTTTTAGGTTGAAATGGCCAAATATGGGGTTAATTTGATTGGAAACCCATATACAGGCGTCAACATTGGGGGGATGATTGTATGGATCATCCCCCCTGGCAAAATATTTTTTTTTTTT